>NC_052067.1:5198219-5507094 GCF_015852505.1 Tachyglossus aculeatus
TTTTTAAGTGCTACTGTGTACCTGGCACTGTGCTAAACTCTGGGGTGGAGTCAAGCAAATTAGGTTGGACACGGTCCCTGTCCAATGAAGGGCTCACAGCCTCAAGACACACTTTACAGAGGAAGGCACTAAGGCCCAGAGAGATGAAATGAATGGCCCAAGGTCACACAACAGAGAGGCGGCAGAGCTGCGATTAGAACCCATGACCTTCTGACTCCCAGACTTGAGCTCTATCCTGGGTCAGGTGTCTGCCCCAGGTACCTAAAGCCTGCACTCTCTATATAACACTCAGTACAGTGCTGTGCACCCGGTAAGCACTCAATAAATACAACTGAATGAACTCTAGTCTGTAAGCTTGCTGTGGGCAGGGAATGTGTCTCTTATATTGTACACTCCCACGTGCTTAGTACAGTGCTCTGCCCCCAGTAAGCGCTCAATAAATACGATAGACTGACTGATGGATGGAACCCATTTATTCATTCATTCATTCATAGTATTTATTGAGAAGCAGCGTGGCTCAGTGGAAAGAGCACGGGCTTTGGAGTAAGTGGTCATGGGTTTGAATCCTGGCTCCCCAAATTGTCAGCTGTGTGACTTTGGGCAAGTCACTTCACTTCTCTGGGCCTCAGTTACCTCATCTGTAAAATGGGGATTGACTGTGAGCCCCCCGTGGGAAAACCTGATCACCTTGTAACCTCCCCAGCACTTAGAAAAGTGCTTTGCACACAGTAAGCACTTAATAAATACCATTATTAGTATTATTTATTATTCATTCATTCATTCAATTGTATTTATTGAGCGCTTACTGTGTGCAGAGCACTGTACTAAGCACTTGGGAAGTACAAGTCGGCTGTTGTGTCCTCTATAAATGAGCTTTTGATGAGTACTGGGAGATGGAGCTGATCTCAAGCCGGTGTTGACAGTGCTGCCCTTATTTTAGCGTCATCTCATCACTGCAGGGTTCAGATTGGTTGACTAATTACCCCAATGCCATTGGTTCAGTGTGACAACTTTCACATGAGAAATATTTTCCCAAGTTCTGTCTGCCTAGAGTTTTGTGATTGCTACATAAGTTTGTTTTTCAGTACTTCTTCAGCACTGTGTCAAACACTGTTCTAAGTGCCGGGGGAGGTACAAGTCAATTAAGTCAGACACTGTCCCCGTGGGGCTCACAGTCTAAAGCGGGAGGGAGAACAGATATTGGATCCCCATTTTATGGTTGAGGAAACTGAGGCACAGAGAAGTTAGGTGACCTAACTTCTAGGGTCACATGGCTAGCAAGTGGCAGAACAATTTGTAGAGTGGGAATTAGAACCCAAGTCCTCCGGCTCCCAGGGACATGCTCTTTATACGAGGTCATGCTGCTTCCTGAGTCAAATAGCGTCCGTTGGGTCTGACCAAACAGATTCCCCAGGGGCAGCCTCTGGTTTTATAGGTGTTGGTTCCATTGGTGGCCTCCTCTCTGCTCTCTCTTGAGGAGCAATTTTACCAAATTAGAGACCATCCCATGGCTGGTTTAGAGACTTTCATTGAAGAGCATCACTTGAAATCTCAAGGAAATAAGAAGCGCAAAAAGATAGAAATTGGGTTGGACACACCAAACAAATCAATATTATCTTTGGTTGCATGCATCATCAAGGGAAGAGAATATATTCAATATGTACATCTTGTACATATTTACTATTCTATTTAATTTATTTTGTTAATATGTTTTGCTTTGTTGTCTGTCCCCCCCTTCTAGACTGTGAGCCCGTTGTTGGGAAGGGGCCATCTCTATATGTTGCTGACTTGTACTTCCCAAGCGCTTAGTACAGTGCTCTGCACACTGTAAGCGCTCAATAAATACCATTGAGTGAATGAATGAATGAGAGTGGGATTCTTCTTCCTAATAATAATAACGGTGGTATTTGTTAGGCACTTACTGTGTGCCAAGCAGTGTATGAAGCACTTGGGTAGGTATAAGATTATCAGGTTGGATGCAGTCCCTGTCCCATACGGAGCTCATTGTATTGACTCATTTGGATGAGGCAATCCAAATAGAGGTTAATTTCACAAGTGCCCATCTGCCAGACGCGTTCTTCAGTCACCTAAAGCAAACGACTGTCATTTCCAAGAGGAACTTTAGTGCTTCGCTTATATTGTTTGTGCTCATTTATTTCAGTGTTTCACAATTAACACCAACCACTGAAAAAGGGCCAAGCAGAAAGCGCTTGGGGCCCTCTCTTGCCCGATGCAATCTGACAGCCCCGAAGTATCCGTCTTCCCAAGCCAGGATTTATAATGGAAACATCAGGAGCCTCCGAGGCAATGGCTCATGTCTATAATTAAGTGGACTCTCCGAAATATATCCACATCCAGAAGCACCTACCATGAAGAGTGATTATGCCGTAACTGCTTGTCACGGACCTCTGATGGGATCGATTCGTCTCGGCTTGCTAAAAACCGGGTTGGCCTCGGTCATGTTTAGCTTTTTAAAACCTTCTTCCTCTTGAAGACTCTTTCTTTCATCTTTCCTCATCCCACAGACTCTCTACTACTACAGACCATAGGGTAGAAGGAGTGGCAGCTGCCCAAATGGATGTGGAGGGGAAAGACGGGCTGAATCCTGAATTTCAGTAGAGGGAGTAAACGAGGAAGAAAAACGGTTATGGTCTGAAGGGGAATTATTCGGCTTTGATCCTATAGCCATGTAGTTTTGGTCAATCGATGAATGGTATTTATGGAGCGCTTGGTGGGTTTAGAGTCCTGTTCTAGGCACTTACGGGAATGCAACACAGTTGACAGGCACAACTGCTGCCCTCGAGGAGGCTAAAATCTGCGCACAGAGCACCGTTCGAAGCATCTGGGATAGTATAATACAGTTGGTAGACATTATCTCTGCCTTCAGCTAACTTTCGGTTTAGTAGGGGAGATTGAAATAAATTACAAGATGAGGAAGCAGCTAAATTTAAGGATATAATAATAATAATTATAATTATGGTATTTGTTAAGCACTTACTAGGTGCAAAGCACTTTTCTAAGCACCCGGGTGGATCCAAGCAGATCGGGTTGGACACAGTCCCTGCCACATATCCGGCTCACAGTCTTAATCCCCATTTTAATGATGAGGTCACTGAGGGACAGAGAAGTGAAGGGACTTGCCTAAGGTCAGCCAGCAGATAAGAGGCGGATCCAGGATTAGAACCCATGACCTTCTGGGCTCGATCCACTAGGCCACGTTCTGGGCTGTTGTTTTCATAAGTGTTTTTGGGGGGGGTGGGGGAGGATGGGTGAGTAGCACCTAAATGCTTAAGTGTAGCCGTCAATAATAATAATAATAATAATAATGGTATTTGTTAAGCGCTTACTATGTGCTGTTCTAAGCGCTGGGGGGGTACAAGGTGATCAGGTTGTCCCACATGGGGCTCACAGTCTTAATCCCCATTTTACAGATGAGGGAACTGAGGCACAGAGAAGTTGAGGGACTTGCCCAAAGTCACACAGCTGACAACTGGCAGAGCCTGGATTTGAACCCATGACCTGTGACTCCAAAGCCCGGGCTCTTTCCACTGAGCAACACTGCTTCTCTAAATATAGTGGATAGAGAACGTATCAGACATTAAACTGATAAGAACAGATACTACACTTGATCTTAGCCAAAAGGCCGAGAAGCAATGATATTGATCGAACACCCAAGGAGTGCTCAACACTGTCATAATCATTTGGGAGAGCCCAATAGAGGCAAGACATGTTTCCTTCCTCAGTCGATTGATGGTATTTATTGAGCACTTGCTATGTGCAGAGCACTGTTCGAAGTGCTTGGGAGAGGACAATCCAACGGAATTAGCAAACACGTTCTCTGCCCACAACAAGCTTACAATCCCTTCTGCATTGCCCTGACTAGCCCCCTTTATTCTTCCCCTGTCCCCACCCCACAGCACTTATGTCCATATCTGACATTTATTTATTTCTATTAATGTCTGTCTCCCCCTCTAGACTGTAAGTTCGTTGAGGGCAGGGGATGTTTCTGGTATTCTAGACTGGGAGCCCATTGTTGGGTAGGGATTGTCTCTTTTTGTTGCCAAACTGTACTTTCCAAGCACTTAGTACAGTGCTCTGCACACAGTAAATGCTCAATAAATATGATGAATGAATGAAAAACGTTATATTGTCCTCTCCCAAGCACTTAGCATAGTGTTCTGAGCACAGTAAACACTCAATTAATACCACTGACTGACGGTTTGACTTCCAGTCAGTTCTGTCCTCGTGAAGCCTATGGGCTATTGGGGAAGGTGTGAGATTATAGGAGAACATATTTTCCTTTGGCCCTATAAATCAACCATTTTTCTCCAAATTCTATAGGGCAGAAATACTCTAATACACGTGGGGCTTTAAATTACAAACTTAGCATGGAAGTGGAGATCGCAGGGGTTCTGGCTATTCACTAGATTCCCCTAACTCTGTACTGTCTCCTCAATCAGAGTTTCCCAGCATCAACTCCTGAATCCACAAGGCTCCAGGATCTGGCAATAGAAGGAGCACCCCTGTCACTCAGTAAGTGAGTCAGTCAATCATATTTATTGAGCTCTTACCATGTGCAGGACACTGCACTAAGCAGCATGGCTCAATGGAAAGAGCACAGGCTTTGGAGTCAGAGGCCACGGGTTCAAATCCCGGCTCCTCCAATTGTCAGATGTGTGACTTTGGGCAAGTCACTTAACTTCTCTGGCTCTCAGTTCCCACATCTGTAAAATGGGGATTAAGATTGTGAGCCCCCCGTGGGACAACCTGATCACTTTGTAATCTCCCCAGCTCTTAGAACAATGATTTGCACATAATAAGCACTTAACAAATGCCCTCATTATTATTCCAGCACTTAGAACAGTGCTTTGCACATAGTAAGTACTCAATAAATGCTGTCATTAATTAAGCGCTTGGGAGAGGACATACAAAAATAGACACATTTCCTGCCCACAACAAACTTAGAGTCTAGAGGGGTTGGAGACAGACAACATTCTAGAGAGGGTGGAGACAGACATTAATATAAATAAATTAATTACAGAAGGATCTAGGTTCTAATCTCAGCTCTGCCACTTGCCCACTGTGTGACCTTGGGTAAGTCACTTAACTTCTCTATGTCTCAATTCCCTCATCTGTAAATTGGGGATTAACATTATGAGCCTTATGTGGGACAGGGACTGTATCCAAACTTGACGTTCTCCTATCTACACCAGCATCTAGTATAGTTCCTGGCATGTAGTAAGCTCTTGAATACATTGGAAAAGAAAAGGCAGACAGAAACGGAATTTGATTTGCTAATAGTTTCCACCTTAGTAACACTTCTCTACTATGATATCACTCTGCCTATATTAATATTCAGTAACACGGCATAGTGGATAAAGACCGGGCCTGGGATTCAGAAGGTCATGGGTTCTAATCCCAGCTCCACCTCGTCTTGCTTTGTGGCCTTGGGTAAGTCACTTCATTTCTCTGTGCCTCAGTTGCTTCATCTGTAAAATAGGGATTAAGACTATGAGCCTTATGTGGGACAGGGACTGTGTGCAGCTGAGTTGCTTGTATCCAGCCCAGTGCTTAATACAGTGTTTGGCACAGAGTAAACACTTAACAAATATCAGTTCATTCATTCAATCGTATTTATTGAGCGCTTACTGTGTGCAGAGCACTGTCCAAATGCTTGGGAAGTACAAGTTGGCAACATATAGAGATGGTCCCTACCCAACAGTGGGCTCACAGTCTAGAAGGGGGCTAATAATAATAATGTTATTATTATTATTATAATCAGAAAATGTTAAGTGGAGTGTAAGGTTCTTGAGGGCAGGGACTATGACTTGTGACTCTGTTGGACTTTTACAAGCGCTTAGTTCAGTGCACTTTCTTCAGTGAACACTCAATAAATACAATTACCATTATCACTACCCCAATTCATTCATTTAAGGGTGTGATACCCATTTCTTCGAAATCAGGTCCAAGTTGCGAATACCTCCAACAATTCTCAGAGGAAAACAATCTAGGCTTGAAAGACCTTTTAAACACATCTGCCCAGCTGTTATACTCGCACATCAGCTATTCCTGCTTACCGAGTCCTCTAAAACCCATCAATCCATCAATCAATGAGATTTATTGAGCGCTTACTATATGCAGAGCATTGTACCAAGCTCTGGATAGAGGACGATGCAACGGAGTTAGCAGATATGTTCCCTGCCCACAACGAGCTTATAACCTAGAAGGGGAGACAGACATTAATATAAATAATTTATAAGGTATAATTTAAAGATCTGTGTGTAAGTGCTGTGGGGTTAAGGGGGAGGTGAATATCAAATATCCAAAGGTCACAGATCCCAGAGCAGAGGGAGTTTGGGGAAGCAGGTCTCACATATCTGCTATTTTACTTGTACATATCTATTCTATTTATTTTATTTTGGTAATATGTTTTGTTTTGTTCTCTGTATCCCCCTTCTAGACTGTGAGCCCACTGTTGGGTAGGGACCGACTCTAGATGTTGCCAACTTGGACTTCCCAAGCACTTAGTACAGTGCTCTGCACACAGTAAGCGCTCAATAAATACGATTGATTGATTGATTCTCATGTTGTAGGAAGAATCATTTTTGGAGGCCCCTAGGAGACTGCTAAAGAATTCCTCCTACCAGAACTCCTGAACAATCAATAATAAACATAAAAAAAACAGTGAATTTATGACACTTTCATTATTCCTAAATCCTTCCACATCAATCATCTAAGTTCTAAGTGCCCACTGCCCTTCGTTTTCAGAAGCTTCTAGCACTAAAAAAAAAACAACGCTAAAATGACTGAAATCAGTCTAATGGTGACTCTCTGCTATTGTTCTGGGTTTGCCTTAATTTCCATTTAGGGCTTTGTAATAATAGTAATAAGAATGATAGTAATAATAATTATGGAACTTGTTAAGAACTTACTTTGCGCCAACCCTGTTCTAAAAACTGAGGTAGATATGAGTTAATAATAATAATAATATTACTACTACTAATGACATTTATTAAGCGCTTACTATGTGCAAAGCACTGTTCTAAGCACTGGGGAGGTTACAAGGTGATCAGGTTGTCCCACAGGGGGCTCACAGTATTAATCCCCATTTTACAGTTGAGGTAACTGAGGCAGAGAGAAGTGAAGTGACTTGCCCAAAGTCACACAGCTGACAATTGGCAGACCCGGGATTTGAACCCATGACCTCTGACTCCAAAGCCCGGGCTCTTTCCACTGAGCCACGCTGCTTCTCAGCGTGTAATCAGGTTGGACACAGTCCCTTTCCCACAGGGGCTCACACTCTTAATCCCCATTTTACAGATAAGGTAACTGAGGCCCAGAGAAATGAAATGATTTGCCCAAGGTCACACAGCTGACCATATTTGTGGGAGAAAACTATGCTGAATATACTTAAACTCTCCCATTTTTCTTATGTGTAATTTATTTTAATGTCTTTCTCCCTGTCTAGAGTGCCAGCTCCTTGTGGCCAGAGATCATCACACAGTAAGCGTTCAATAAATAATAATAATGATGGTATTTGTTAAGCACTTACTATGTGCAAAGTGCTGTTCTAAGCACTGATTGAGTGATCTCACAATGTCACAGGCTCACAGTTAAAAAAAAAAAAACCCACTGAATTCTGAGCGAGGTCCAAAGCTTCTATTTATTATTCTTTTTTAAAATAATAATAATAATGGGGATATTTGTTAGTGCTTATTATGTGCCAGGCATTGTTCTAAGCGCAGGGGTAGATACGAGACAATCACGTTGGACTCAGTTCCTGTCCCACATAGGGCTCACAGTCTCAATCCCTATTTTACAGATGAGGGAACGGAAGTCCATAGCAATGAAGTGACTTGCCCAAGGTCACACAGCAGACAAATGGCAGAGTTGGGATTAGAACCCATATTCTTCTGACTCTCAGGGCTGTGCTCTTTCCGCTACGCCATGCTGCTTAAATCAAATTTAGGATCCTTTATTAAAATCCAGATCCCTCATTCCTTAAACTGCACGCAAACAGTGAAAGAAACTTTCTAGTCAGATATCGTTTGAAGCCTCACAAAGACGTTCTGTCTCACTGGAAAGCATTTTACCAAACACAAATATATTACTCATTGTCCATGGCCGTTTGTTGAATACTCATGAAACCCACTTGCCATTCCGAGATGGGTCTTTTCAGATAAGCCCATTCTTGGATACAGTACTGTTCTTATATCCCGGGAACAATCGGCCTTTGGGCATTCCCTGGAAATGCTAATCAGATCCAGGGGGTCAACCCAGGACACGATCAACTTGTACTTCCCATGCGCTTAGTACAGTGCTCTGCACACAGTAAGCGCTCAATAAATACAATTGATTGATTGATTGATCAAACTGTTTATGGGATCTTGTTAAGGTGGTGGGATCCACTCATGGGGACCACAGTACCCACTGAAGTGCATCTATCAGATGATTTGGATCCCCAGAACACTATCTCCTGGAATGAACACAACAGATGGAGTGTAATAATAATAATAATGATGGCATTTGTTAAGTGCTTACTATGTACCGAGAACTGTTCTATGCACTGGGGAGGATACAAGGTGATCAGGTTGTCCCATGTGGGGCTCACAGTCTTTCTCCCCATTTTACAGATGAGGGAACTGAGGCTCAGAGAAGTTAAGTGACTTGCCCAAAGTCACACAGCTGACGAGTGGCAGAGCCAGGATTAGAACCTATGACCTCTGACTTCCAAGCCCTGGCTCTTTCCACTGAGCCATGCTGCTGCTGCTCTCTAGAATTCCTTCCTTCCTTCCTTCCTTCCTTCCTCCCTCCCTCCCTCCTTCCTTCCTTCCTATTTATTGAGCATTTACTGTGTGCAGAGCACTGTACTAAGCGCTTGGGAAGTACAAGTTGGCAACATATAGAGATGGTCCCTACCCAACAGAGGGCTCACCTTCAATCATATTTAATGAGCACTTACTAAGCTCTTGGGAGAGGACGATATAACAATAAACAGATACATTCCCTGCCCACAACGAGCTTACAGTCTAGAGGGGGAGATGGATATTAAAACAAATGAATAAAGGACAGATATGGACACAAGCGCTGTGGGGCTGGGAGGGAGGATGAATGAAAGAGAAAGTCAGGGTGTCATAGAAGGGAGTGGGAGAAGAAGAGAGGAGGGCCTAGTCAGAGAAGGCCTCGTGGAGGAGATGGGCTTTCAATAAGGGTTCAAAATGAGGGAGAGCAATTATCTGTCTGATACGAGGAGGGAGGGCATTCCAGGCCAGAGGCAGGACGTGGGCGAGAGGTCCGTGGTGAGATAGATGAGAAGGAGGTATAGTGAGAAGGTTGGCATTGGAAGAATGAAGTGAGTGGGAAGGGTTGGAGTAAGAGAGTAGAGAGGAGAGGTAGGAGGGGGTGAGGAGATTGAGGGCTTTAAAGCCAGTGGTAAAGAGCTTCTGTTTGATGCGGAGGTGGATGGGCAACCACTGGAGTTTCTTGAGGAGGGGGAAAACATGGTCTGAACGCTTTAGAAGTAAAATGATTTGGGCAGCAGAATGGAGTATGGACTGGAGTGGGGAGAAACAAGAGGCAGAGAGGTCACCCTGGAGGCTGATACAATAATCGAGGTGGGATAGGCTAAGGGCTTGCATTAATATAGTAGCAGTTTGGATGGAGTGGATTTTGGCAATATTGTGAAGGCAATACTGACAGGATTTAGTGGTGGCTTGGATATGTGGGTGGAACAAAAGGGAGGAATCAAGGATAAAACCCAGGTTACGGGCTTGTGAGACAGGAAGGATGGAGGTGCCATCAACAGTGATGGGAAAGTTAGTGGAGGGCAGGGTTTAGGTGGGAAGATAAGAAGTTCAGTTTCAGCTATATTAAGTTTGAGGCGATGGGAGGACACCCAAATACGGACGTCTTGAAGGCAGGAGGAAATGCGAGACTGCAGAGAGGGAGAGAGATCAAGGCTGGAGATGGAGATTTGGGTGTCATCAGCATAGAGGTGATAGTTGAAGCCACGTGAGCAAATGAGTTTTCCAAGGGAGTGGGGGTAGATGGAGAAAAGAAGGGGATCCAGAAGTGAACCTTGACCCCCACAGTTAGGGGGAGGGAGGCGAGGAGGAGCCTGCAGAAGAGATGGAGAATGAGCGTCCAGAGAGACAGGAGGAGAACCAGGAGAGGACAGTGTCAGTGAAGCCGAGGTTGGTTAATGTTTCCACTTAATGAATGAAAGACATTAATGTGAATAAAACATGTGCATATAAAACATAAAATAAATGGAAAAATAAATAAATTTGAAATAAATAGGAAAATTAATACAAATAATATGAATATAAATATAAAGCAAATATAAATAAATACAAAATAAATAGGAAAATGTATATATTGACTTTGAAGATATCGTATCAGGACCCACTGGGGGAAATCCTGGGTCTAGCAGAGATATGTTTAGCAGGCTGCAGGCTGGGGGATTAAGAGCAGAAGCATGATTTATTTGAAAAACTGTCTACCGTGCGATTCGGATGAAGCCGTGACGGCTTTGAGGACGTGAGCCAGGATACCCAAGCCTGACTTAAAGCTCCCCCGACCCCGGCCTCTGTCCGTCTCCTTCTCTAATGCGATCGCAATGAAAGAACTGACTTCATCCGGAACCGGATTCTGACTTTGAGCGATTCTATGGCCGGGAAAGTCACCTCCGACAGCATTGACCTTGGTTTGGGGATCAGGTTCATTAAGGGGAGACCTCGGCGGAGAGTGGCTGGTAATAAGGGAGCCGGCTTGGCCTCCGCACTTGTCACCTCCGGGCAGAGGAAGAATTGCTTATCCTTATCACGTTAAATAGATGAACTTGTCCTCTTAAGGGACAAAGGCTCCAGTCGCCGGCCCTTTGGCTCCCGCGTGTCTTTGGCCGCATTACTTAAGGAAATGGAAATGTCATCCCCGGTGGGTAATTCTCCTTCAGGCGAAGCCGGGAAAAAATAGAAGAAAGAGGTCAAATCCTCGGAAATCGATACAGAACGGGGTGGCGGAGGCATCTTAGGGGGAGTTTGGTTCAATTAAATCGGTCGTGCCTCCTCTGTGGTTGAGAGGAAAGGTTAGTGGTGGACAGAGCGGCTCCTTGATGGGATCTAGAGATAATAATAATAATAATGGCATTTATTAAGCACTTGCTATGTGCAAAGCACTGTTCTAAGAGCTGGGGAGGTTACAAGGTGATCAGGTTGTCCCACGGGGGGCTCACAGTCTTCATCCCCATTTTACAGACGAGGTACCTGAGGGCTCACAGTCTAGATTCTTTTTTTTTGATTCTTTTTTTTAAACATATTTGCTAAGTGCTTACTATGTGCCAGGCACTGTACTGAGCACTGAGGTAGAAACAAGGTAATCAGGTTGGACACAGTCGCTGTCCCATAAAGAGCTCAGTGTCTTAATCCCCATTTTACAGATGAGTTAACTGAGGCCCAGAGATGTGAAGTAAATTGCCCATGGTCACACAGCAGACATGTGGCAGAGCCGGGATTAGACATCCTCTGATTCCAGGCCTGGCCTTTTTCCATTAGGCCACGTTGATCCTCATACAATATAACAGAGTTGGTAGACTCGATCTCTGCCCACAACGAGCTTATCGTCTACGGGGGGGAAGACAGACATTAAAATAAATTACTGACATGGAAATAAGGCTGTGGGGCTGAAAGTGGGGTGAATGAAGGATTTCAAGTGCAAGAGTGACATAGAAGGGAGAAGGAATAAGGGGAAAATGGGCATAGTCGGGGGGAGGTCTCTTGAAAGCAATGTAATTTTAAGAAGGCTTTAAAGATGGGAGGGGAATGACCGTCTGTAAGATATTAAGGGGGACGGAGTTCTAAGCCAGAGGCAGGATGTGGGCAAGGGGTTGACAGGGAGATAGACAAGACGGAGGTACAGTGAGTACGTTGGCCTTTAGAGGAGCGAAGTGTGAGAGCTGGGATTTAGTAGGAGAGTGGTGAGGAGGCTATTTCGAGGAGGAGCTCTGTCTCATATAACTCCCATTCTATAACCGATTCATCAAATAAATTATGGGTGAGGAGAAGGTACTTCAGTCCATCAATGATATTTATAGAACACCTTCTGTGGTTTTAAGAGAAGCAGCGTGGCTCAGTGGAAAGAGCCCGGGCTTTGGAGTCAGAGGTCGTGGGTTCAAATCCCAGCTCCACCAATTGTCAGCTGTGTGACTTTAGGCAAGTCACTTCACTTCCCTGGGCCTCAGTTACCTCATCTGTAAAATAGGGATTAAGACTGTGAGCCCCCCGTGGGACAACCTGATTACCTTGTAACCTCCCCAGTGCTTAGAACAGTGCTTTGCACACAGTAAGCACTTAATAAATGCCATTATTATTATTATTATTATTAAAGTGATTGAAAGCTTTAAAGATAGATGAGTTCGAGGTACAGTAATAATAGCTTGGCATTAGAGAAGTAGCATGGCTCAGTGGAAAGAGCCCGGGCTTTTGAGTCAGAGGTCATGGGTTCAAATCCTGGCTCTGCCAACTGTCAACTGTGTGACTTTGGGCAAGTCACAACTTCTCTGGGCCTCAGTTACCTCATCTGTAAAATGAGGATTAAGACTGTGAGCCACCCATGGGACAACCTGATCACACTGTATCCCCCCAGCACTTACAACAGTGCTTGGAACATAGTAAGCGCTTAACAAATGCCATCATCATCATCATCATCATCATCATTAGAGGAGCAAAATTTGTGGGCTGAGCTATACTACTATCCACTACACCACTCTGCTCGCCTACTACTACTACTACTGAACCCCAGAAATCTTTACCTCATCTGTAAAATGGGGATGAAGACTGTGAGCCCCCCGTGGGGCAACCTGATCACCTTGTAACCTCCTCAGTGCTTAGAACAGTGCTTTGCACATAGTAAGCGCTTAATAAATGCCATTATTATTATTATTATCTTTCAGCTAGCGTCTCCCCCTCTAGACTGTAAGCTCCTTGTGGGTAGAGAATGTGTCTACCGACCCTCTAAGTATTGTACTCTCCCCAACCGTTCAATACAGTGCCGTGCAATAAATTCTACTAATGGCTCGATGCTGTTACTTTAAGCCAAGCTGAGAAATTCAATTCTGCTCAAGGCTGAAATTAAATAAGCCTTTCCTCGTGATTGCTGTGATTACGAACCAAGGGTGCCATTTCAAAACAATAAGACAAAGATGGGCTCTGTCCCAAACAGAGAAAAGGCTGATTTAGGATTTAACAAAACCCACAACAGAATGGAACAGCTCATCCTGATTAGCTTGTATCTGCCCCAGCACTTAATATAGTGCTTGGCACATAGTACGCACTTAAAGAGTATGATGATAATAAGAAGAATCATAGTAATAATTTTCTAATAATTCTGCACCTTATTCAATCCCAAAGCAATCTGAGTTTCTGTCAGCCTCTAAACTGTAGGTGCTAAAGATTTCTCCAAAACTAAGATATAGCTCTCAAGAAGGTATGGTCACACCTGGAAAATTACTCTTGCAGAGTTATGCGGCAAGAATGAGGCCCATGGGAAATTTATGCTTTTCCATTTCGGCCTAAATCTAAGGTATTTATCCCCAACCCATCTGCGCACACAATTCTTTTGTTTGCCAGCTACTTGGGAGATTTGCATAGACAAATAAAAAATTCGGAGACACTGAAGTAGCCACCCTCGAAACCCAGTGTTCACTAATATTCTTTATTTTTTAATTTTATTCAGAGGTGTAAAGAATTAGGTGGGGAGGGGGTGATTATCCCATGGACAATGGATAGTTTTAATCTTCAAACTGCATGAGGCACATTAGATAACTAAGAATAATCGACTCCATGTAATCTATGCGTCTGGCTTTGTCCCTAAGGGATGGCCTCAATCCACAGTGTGCTCCTAAATGGGACATTTTGCATTTCGCTCCAGCTGACAGATGTGGAAAAGAAAAGTTGAGTTGCCAGGCACTCCCTACAGCTGAACATGCCAAAGCCTGAAAATTATTCCAGACAAAATCCCGCTATGTTAAGCTAATTTGCTCTTGGACTTGTCTTTCTCCAAAGACCCCTTTATTTCCCAGTATGTCCCGAGGCTATTCGGCTACCACACCAAAATCCCTGTTCATTCATTCATTCATTCAATTATATTTATTGAGCGCTTACTGTGTGCAGAGCACTGTACTAAGCGCTTGGGAAGTACAAGTTGGCAACATAGAGACATGGTCCCTACCCAACAACGGGCTCACAGTCTAGAAGACTCACAGTCTTGGGTGATCACCCCATCGCGAAGGGATTTCTGGACGTCTCTCCCTCTAGACTGTAACTCGCTGTGGGCAGAGAATGTGTCTGTTATACCATTCTCTTGTATTCATTCATCCATTCAATCATATTTATTGAGCGCTTACTGTTTATTGAGCGCTTGGGAAGTACAAATCGGCAACAGATAGAGACAATCCCTACCCAACAATGGGTTCACCGTCTAGAAGGGGGAGACAGATAACAAAACAAAACAAGTAGATAGGTGTCAATACCATCAAAATAAATAGAATTATTACTCTCCGAAGTGCTTAGTACTGTGCTCTGCATACACTAAGCGCTCCATAAATACATCTGACTGACTGATTGGAGAGGGTCAGATTAGTTATGAGACTCGTCACTTTCTAAACCTTCTACGACATTTTTATTTAAGAAATCGGATCTAGACTCTGGAGAGTCTTTGCTTTAGTTTAGAAATAAAAGCCAGTAGCCTAACACTTAAAAAGATCATCACGTGGAAGCCCTCACACTTCTGCATCCACACTATCACTCCCAGAGTCTCTTCAGGTGTCCTTAAATGGTCGGGAGCGTCGTCCTGGCCTAGTGGAAAGAGCACAGAACTGGGAGCCAAGACCAGTGTTCATTCATTCATTCATTCATTCATTCATTCAATCGTATTTATGGAGCACTTACTGTGTGCACAGCATTGTACTAAGTGCTTGGAAAGTACAATTCGCCAACAAATAGAGACAATCCCTACCTAACAATGGGCTCACAGTCTTGAAGGGGGAGATATGCAACAAAACAAAACAAGTAGACAGGCATCAGTAGCATCAATATAAACTGTATTATACAGACACATGAATAAAATAAATAGAATAATAAAAATGTACATATATACACAAGTGTTGTGGGGTGGGGAGGGGGGTAGAGCAGAGGGAGGGAGTCAGGGCGATGAGGAGGGGTGGAGGAAAAGGGGGGCTCGGTCTGAGAAAGCCTCCTGGAGGAGGTGGGCTTTCAGGAGGGCTTTGAAACTCAGTAGGGTTCGAACTCCTGCTCCATGATTTGCGTGCTGGGCTACCTTGGGAAAGTCATTTAACCTTTCTGTGCTCCAGGTTCATCATCTGTAAAATGGGGCAAGGTTCCTGCCTGGGAAGTAGACTGAGAGCCTCAGATTGTACGCTGACTAGGTTTGATCTGATTATATTGGTTCTACCCTAAGGCTTAAAGCACCCCGTGGTCCCATAATAAGCGATGAATAAAAACCATTCCAGCCAAAAAATTCAGTTCATTCGACCATAGGGATATACTAATCTCTCTCCTCAATTAGCATTATGGTATTTATTGAGTGCTTATTATATGCAGAGCACTGTACTAAGCACTTGGGAGGGTACATTAAATCATAATTAGCAGGTTCCCTGATTGAGGAACTATCATGTGCAGAGCCTTGCGCTGACTGCTGTGACTTGGTTACCTCAGATAGAAATGACCTTTGGAGACAGTTTTCACCACGATTTTACCTGTATATCTCACTGCTGACCCCTCGCCCGTATTTGGAATTCCCTCCCTCTTCATACCCGACAGATCACCACTCTCACCACCTTCAAAGCCTTTTTCATTCATTCATTCAATTGTATTTATTGAGCGCTTACTGTGTGCAGAGCACTGTACTAAGCGCTTGGAAAGTACAAGTCGGCAACATATAGAGATGGTCCCTACCCAACAACAGGCTCACTGTCTAGAAGGGGGAGACAGACAACAAAACAAAACATGTAGACAGGTGTCAAAACCGTAAGAATAACATCTCCTCAAAGAGGCCTTCCCCAGCTAAGTCCTCATTTCCGCTTCTCCCACTCCCTTCTGCATCATCCTCGCACTTTCATTCATTCATTCATTCATTAGGAGGAGCAGTGTGGCTCAGTGGAAAGAGCACGGGCTTTGGAGTCAGAGGTCATGGGTTCGAATCCTGACTGCACTACATGTCTGCTGTGTGACCTTGGGCAAGTCACTTCACTTCTCTGTGCTTCAGTTACCTCATATGTAAAATGGGGATTAAGACTGTGAGCCCCCAGTGGGACAACCTGATCACCTTGTAACCCCTCCAGTGCTTAGAACAGTGCTCTGCACATAGTAAGCGCTTAACAAATGCCATCATTGTTATTATTATTATTATTCATTCATTCATCCATTCATTCATTCATTCAATCGTATTTATTGAGCACTTACTGTGTGCAGAGCACTGTACTAATCAATCAATCGCATTTATTGAGCACTTACTGTGTGCAGAGCACTGTACTAAGCACTTGGGAAGTACAAGTTGGCAACATATAGAGACAGTCCCTACCCAACAACGGGCTCACAGTCTAGAAGGGGGAGACAGACGACAAAACAAAATATATTAACAAAATAAAATAAATAGAATAGTAAATAAGTACAAGTAAAATAAATACAGTAATAAATCTGTACAAACAGATGTTCAGGTGCTGTGGGGAGGGGAAGGAGGTAGGGCAGGGGGATGGGGAAGGGGAGAGGAAAAAAGGGGCTCAGTGCAGGAAGGCCTCCTGGAGGAGGTGAGCTCTCAGTAGGGCTTTGAAGGGAGGAAGAGAGCTAGCTTGGCGGATGTGCGAAGGGAGGGCATTCCAGGCCCTCCCTCCACTCCACAGTGCTTAAGTACATAGCCATAATTTATTCATTTATATTAATATCCGATTCCCCTTATAGACTGTAAGCTCACTGTGGTCAGGGAACGTATCTACCAACTCTGTTGTATTCTTCCAAGCGCTTAGTATGGTGCTCAGCACAGGGTAAGCACTCAATAAATATGTGCGTGCCCCAGTCCTGTCTCCTCACCCTCTGTCAGCTCCTGTCTCCCCCTTCTAGACTGTGAGCCCACTGTTGGGTAGGGACCGCCTCTATATGTTGCCAACTGAGACTTCCCAAGCGCTTAGTACAGTGCTCTGCACACAGTAAGCGCTCAATATGATTGATTGATTGATTGATTGTACTTCCCAAGCGCTTACTGCAGTGCTCTGCACACAGTAAGCGCTCAATAAATACGACTGATTGATTGATTGATTGATTGATCCACCTGGTCTAGTGGATGCAGCATGGGCCTGGAATTGGAAAACTAGTTTCCACAATACAGCTTGTCCCAGAACAAAACCCTGACAATGGCAGCTCTAAAAAGATCCTCAACCAATAGTGACTCTGACTTCAGGCTGGTGCCCGGGGAATCTGTCGTTATTCATTCCTGCACCCGGAGAACTGAAATTACCCCAGTGGGCCTGTATACACACATACACAACACACATAACACACACACACACACACACACACACAGAGTCTGAAACGCATTCATTATTTATGTTCTCCTCTCTCACAACCTTCATTAAAAATAATAAGCCTTTTTATCCTTAATTAACGAGTGACAATTGGCTTATCAAAAATGCAAGATAATCTAGGGAAATACAAAATCCTGGGGAGAGATATGTACCAAATGGCCCCCACAGCCAAAGACGAAGCAATTGTTTTGTCCTGCTTGTAGACTGGGGCTGCTCTGCTTTTTCCGCTTCTGGTTCAGCATTTTAGTTTATTTCTAACAAAATATGACCGCGTCGTCAACAAAGCATAAACCATAGACCCTTTGGAAAATGTTACACAGGTTCAGAAGCATGAATTAAGGAAGGAAGATTTTCAGCCCTTCAGTGTGTCCTAGTGGCAAGATCCTGGGCTTGGGAGTCAGAGGTCATGGGTTCTAAACTTGGCTCCGCCACTTGTCTGCTATGTGACCTTGGGCAAGTCACTTTACTTCTTTGGGCCTCAGTTACCTCATCTGTAAAATGGGGATTGAGCTTGTTTACCCTGTATTTACCCAAGTGCTTAGAACAGTACTTGGCACATAGTAAGCACTTAACAAATACCATTATTATTATTATTATTAGACTATCAGCTCATAGTGGGCATGAAACATGTGAAACACGTCTTTCACCTCTATTGCACTGTACTCTCCAAAGCGCTTAACACAATGCACTGCACATGGTAAGCATTCAATAAACACCACTGATTATGTACATACCCATAATTTAATTTATACTAATGTCTGAACGCCCATTGTGGGCAGGGAACGTGTCTACCAACACTGCTTTATTGTACTCTCGCGAGCGCTTAATGCAGTGCTCTACACACAGTAAATGCTTAATAAATTCAACTGACTGACTGATTCAGCCAAAATTGTTTCCATATTAAGATGATGCAAAGTCTGTCTCCCCAGATCTCTGTCATCAAGCTCGCTGACCCTCTTAGGTTCCTAGTAATGATAACAACAATAAAAAATGATAACGATGATGATGATGATGATGATAGTGGTATTTGTTAAGCGCTCACTACGCTCCAAGCACGTGATGAACTGCTGGTGTAGAGGGACTGAGCCTGACCTGATTATCTATCCCAGCACTTAGTACAGTGTGTGGCACAGAGCACGGGCTTAATAAATGCCCCACTGACTAATACAATCCGATCAGATACCGTGTCACTTCATAATGGAGAGAAGACTGATATTTAATTCCCATTTCACAATGGAAGAAACAGAGAAGTTAATTGAGCAGACAAGTGGTGGAGCCAGGATTAGAACCCAGGTCTCCCCACCTCCCAGACTGTAAGCTCATTGTTGGCAGGAGATGTATCTGTTTATTGTTCTAGACTATGAGCTCATGATGGGCATGAAACATGTTAAACATGTCTTTCACCTCTATTGCATTGTACTCTCCAAAGTGCTTAACACAATGCACAGAACATGGTAAGTATTCAATAAACACCACTGATTATGTACAAACCCATAATTTAATTTATACTAATACCTGTCTCCCCCTCTAGACTGCAAGCCCATTGTGGGCAGAGAACATGTCTAGATTGTGAGCCCGTCTTGTAGACTGTGAGCCAGTTGTTGGGTAGGGACTGTCTCTCTCTATATTTTTTTTAATGGCATTTGTTAAGCGCTTACTATGTGCAAAGCACTGTTCTAAGCGCTGGCACTGTTCTAAGCGCTGGTGCCAACTTGTACTTTCCAAGTGCTTAGTGCTCTGCACACAGTAAGCACTCAATAAATACAATTGAATGAATTGTTATGGTAGACTCTCCCAGCACTTAGAACAGTGCTCTACTGCTCTACTGCTCTACTGCACACAGTAAGTGCTCAATAAATATGATAGAACGAGTGAATGTTCAATGCTGTGCTTTTTTCCAATCAATCAATTGTATTTATTGAGCACTTACTGTGTGCAGAGCACTGTACTAAGCGCTTGGAAAGTACAAGTTGGCAACACATAGAGACAGTCCCTACCCAACAGTGGGCTCACAGTCTAAAAGAATAATGATGATGGCATTTGTTAAGCGCTTACTATCTGCAGGGTACTGTTCTAAGTGCTGGGGGGGATACAAGGTGATCAAGTTGTCCCACTTGGGGCTCAAAGTCTTAATCCCCATTTTACAGATGAGGTAACTGAGGCTCAGAGAAGTTAAGTGACTTGCCCAGGGTCACACAGCAGGCAAGTGGTGGAGCCGGTATTTGAACCCATGACCTCTGACTCCAAAGTCCGTGCTCTTTCCACTGAGCCACGCTGCTTCTCTAATAATAATGGTGGCATTTATTAAGCGCTTACTATGTGCAAATCACTGTTCTAAGCACTGGGGAGGTTACAAGGTGATCAGGTTGTCCCACGGAGGGGGGCTCACAGTTTTAATCCCCATTTTACAGATCATCATCAATCATATTTATTGAGCTCTTACTGTGTGCAGAGCACTGTACTAAGCGCTTGGGAAGTACAAATTGGCAACATATAGAGACAGTCCCTACCCAACAGTGGGCTCACAGTCTAAAAGATGAGGTAACTGAGGCACAGAGAAGTGAAGTGACTTGCCCAAAGTCACCCAGCTGACAATTGGCGGAGCCAGGATTTGAACCCATGACCTCTGACTCCAAGGCGTCCCAATTTTTCCCAAACATGGGAACGTATCCCCTGTGTTTTAAGGGGGTTGGGTGGAGATCAGCGCATGCTCCCTGACACTATCATCGTCTGCTGGTTTGACTGAATCTGGCGACATTACCAATTGCTTCAGGCCCTAAGTGTAGACAGAGAAAGAAGCCGGACACATGTAATTTCAGCCCTATCCTGGAAAGAAAAAAGACTCTGTCACAAAGTAAAAGATCTCAGAGACCACTGGAACTGAAAAGCAGAGGCAGGCATCTCTGACAAATGACAACAAAAGGAGTTCTTATCCTTTCTTGAGGATGTGGAATGGAGAAGGACAAACCAGTCTTTGTCACGCAAGAAATGCTGAATAGAGACACCCAATATTTTGGAAGATGCAAAAGAAAGTAAAGGTTAGTACCAGCTTCAAGCCCCATCTTTGGAATCGCCAAACTAGCTCTCTTCCCCTTTTCAAACCCCTACTGAGAGTTCACCTCCTCCAGGAGGCCTTCCCAGACTGAACCCCCCCTTTTCCTCTGCTCCTCCTCCCCTCCCCATCGCCCCACTCCCTCCCTCTGCTCTACCCCCTTCCCCTCCCCACAGAACTTGTTTATTTTTGTACATATTTATTACCCTTCATTTTATTAATGATGTGTGTATATCCATAATTCTATTTATCTATTTTGTTGGTATTGACGCCTGTCTACTTGTTTTGTTTAGCTGTCTGTTTCGCCCTCCTAGACTGTGAGCCCGCTGTTGGGTAGGGATCGTCTCTATCTGTTGCTGAATTGTACTTTCCAAGCGCTTAGTACAGTGCTCTGCACACAGTAAGCGCTCAGTAAACATGATTGAATGAATAAATGAATCGACCCTTCCCTCTCCTTCCAAACTGCTATCACACTGGTCCAATAGAGTTGTCTTAACTCCCCTCGACTACTGCACCAGCCTCTGGACTATCTCTAGACTGGAAGCTCGCTGTGGGCAGGGAACATGTCTACCAACTCTATCGTACTGGACTCTCCCAAGCGTTTAGTCCAGCACTCTACACACAGTAAGTGCTCAGCAAATACTCCTGATCGATTGATCGATTAGCTTCCTTGCTGACCTCTCTGCTTCCAGCCTCCTCTCTCCAGCCCACACTTCACTCCATTGCCCGAATTATTTTTTCCTAAAATATTGTTCTGGACATGTCGCCCCACTCCTCAAAAACCCCTGTGGTGGCTCATCTACCTCCTCATTAAATAGAAACGCTTTCATTCATTCAATAGTATTTATTGAGCACTTACTGTGTGCAGAGCACCGTAGTAAGCACTTAGGAATGATATGTGGTATTTGTTGAGCGCTTACTACATGCTAAGCACTGTTCTGGGTGCTGGGGCACATACAAGATAATCAGGTTGGACACCATCCAGCAGAAGAAGTAAAGCGTGGCTCAGTGGAAAGAGCCAGGGCTTTGGAGTCAGAGGTCATGGGTTCAAATCCCGGCTCCACCAACTGTCAGCTGTGTGAATTTAGGCAAGTCACTTAACTTCTCTGTACCTCAGTTACCTCATCTGTAAAATGGGGATTAAGACTGTGAGCTGCGGGACAGCCTGATCACCTTGTAACTTCCCCAGCACTTAGAACAGTGCTTTGCACATAGTAAGTGTTTAATAAATGCCATCATTATTATTATTAACTGAGGACAGGGAAGTGAAGTGACCTACCCAAGGTCACACAGCAGACACGAGATAGAGTCAGGATTAGAACCCAGGTCCTCAGACTCCCAGGCCCAGGCTCTTAGTACAGTGCTCTGCACACAGTAAGCGCTCAATAAATACGATTGATTGATTGATTGATTAATTTCCAATAGACCATGCTGCTTCCCTTCTTCTCTTCCAACTTCCAACCCTGCTTCCAACCAGATTTGCTTTTATCCATCCCAGCATTTAGTGCGCTATTACTATTACTATTGTTATTATTATTGTTTTTATTATTATTACTATCATTATCTTCTCTCAAGGCCCCAGCTGGAACAGAGCTTTTCAGTGCCATGACAATTGCTAGTGTTCTCATGCTGCTGAACCATGTGACTTCATGAAAAGAAATTTCCAAATTCCTATTTAGCGAGATGGCCCTTCCCTCTGGCCTTCAGTAGCTGACTATAGCTTTTCTTGAATTCATGCAGACAGGCTGTCTCTGATAATAATAATAATAATAATAACAATAATAATAATAATGGTATTTGTTAAGCGCTTCCTATGTGCCAAGCACTTTCTAAGCACTGGGGTAGTTACAAGGTAATCACGATGTCTTATGTAGGGCTCACAGTCTTAATCCCCATTTTACAGATGAGGGCACTGAGGCACAGAGAAGTTATCTGACTTGCCCAAGGTCACACAGCAGACAAGTGGCCAAGCAGGGATTAGAACCCACGATGATAACATTCTCTGCCTAGTGACATTTTCCAAATGGCCAGCATGGCGGAGTTGGTTTTAATCAGAACTTTCACCCCTGAGAGATAATAATAATAACAATGATGGTATTTGTTAAGCGCTTACTATGTGCCAAGCAGTGTTCTAAGCGCTGGGGTAGATACAAGGTAATCAGGTTGTCCCACGTGGGGCTCACAGTCTTAATCCTCATTTTACAGATGAGGTAACTGAGGCCCAGAGAAGTGAAGTGACTTCCCCAAAGTCACACAGCTGATAAGTGGTGGAGCCGGGATTAGAACCCACGACCTCTGACTCCAAGCCCGTGCTCTTTCCACTAAGCCATGAGTTTACCCCGTCCATCATTCAGGAAGCAGCACGGCCTACGGGCAGAGACCGGGCCTGGGAATCAGAAGGACCTGGGTTCTAATTCCTGGCTCTGCTACTTATCTGCTGTGTGACCTTGGGCAAGTCACTTAACTTCTCTGTGCCTCAGTGACCTCATCTGTAAAATGGGGATTAAGACTGTGAACCCCACGTGAGACAGGGACATTGTCCAATCCAATTACCTTCTATCCAGGACTTAGAACAGTGCCTGGCAAACACTAAGCACTTAGACACTACAATTATTATTTTATTATTCTAGACTGTGAGCCCACTGTTGGGTAGGGACTGTCTCTATACGTTGCCAACTTGTACTTCCCAAGCGCTTAGTACAGTGCTCCGCACACCGTAAGCGCTCAATAAATACGACTGAATGAATGAATGAAATTATTATTCTGTGCCACAAATGAGAAGCTTGATCAGAAACTCTGTGATTAATAACGGTCTCCCCGGAAAGGTGGACTGTACCTCATCGTCTCTTTGATTTTCCCGATGAGAAGCTGAGCCGACCGATCACTGCCACTTCATTTAAATGCAAGTAGCTGTGGGAATCAAATGGCCTTCCAGAAGCGGCGTTTTTGGACAGCGAAACGGGAATTAATTGGGCTTTAATTGGCAACAGTCGCAGGCTTGAGCGGAAAACCAAACAGGTTCCAGAATACATTAGATGATCACTTAATTAGTGCTATCTTTGAACCATAACCCAATCTTTCTGCTAAATCTACAGCTGGCACAAGCATTGTATTGAGAAGAGTCAGGCATCTGATATTCTCATTAAAGTCCCTTTCAACATCAGAAGAAACAGGTTTGGTGTTTTTTGAGCCAACATTGTATCAGACCGGTTAACCGCAAACCCTATTGTCAACCTGGTTGGAAAATAGAATCCTCTAACATTTAAAAGACAGTGAAATGATGTCATAAAGCGAATGTCATTCATAAGAATCGCCAACCAGAGGCACGTTATACCATAATTGGGTTTGCCTGCACTGTCAAAATTCAGTTTTTTTTAATCCCCTGCAGAAATAATAATGACTATTATTAATAATAGCAATCTTATTTAAGCATTTACTATGTGCAAGAGTACTGTTCTAAGCACTGGAGTACGTTAGATGATTGCTATTTGGTCAGAGAGAGGGTATTTTGCAAGCCCGTTGTGGGCAGAGAATGTGTCTCATATTATTATATTGTCCTCTCCAAAGCACTTAGTACAGTGCTCTGCACACAGTAAACACTCAATAAATACCATTGGTTAACTGATTCCTCTTGTTACCAATCCTCTGATCTCCAAGATGCTTGACTTGTTGGCTGAGTGTGTTTTGGCCAAAGAATGTGTCTACGAACTCTGCAATATTTTACTCTCCCATACACTTAGTAAAGTGCTCTACACATACTAAACATTCAATAAATACGATTAATTAATCGATTGGTTTGTCAACTGATACTGGTCTCCCTCTCTAGACCCTAAGCTCGTTATCATCAGGGAATGTGTCTGTTTATTGTTTTATTGTACTCTCCCAAGTGCTGATCCTGCTGTTGGGTAGGGAATGTCTCTATATGTTGCCAACTTGTACTTCCCAAGTGCTTCGTACATTGCTCTGCACACAGTAAGTGCTCAATAAATACGATTGAATGAATGATTGAACGAATGAATGAATGAATGAATGCACACGATAAGTGCTCAAAAAATACTACTGAATGAATAAATGTATGGTAAGATGAGCTGAAGAAACATGGAAAGAGGTGGTTCTTAGTGAGCAGAGACCCTACTGATTTTCTGAACCATTTGTATTTTGGAATCAAAACCTTCTATCATAATAATATTTGCAAAACCCAGGATGGGTGGACTCCACTGACAAAACTCACTGGTCAACCTATTCACGGGAAACAAAAACTTTTTTTGTGTTTCAGCATAAACTGAGGATCCAATCAGAAAACATGAAAAAGTCCAGGACCTAAAGTGGGGAAGCCAAACCCTGTCGGCAAGGAATGTGTCTTCTGCCTCAGCTGTACAGTTCCCGTAACTTACATCCTGCCCCTGGCCTGGAATGCCCTCCCTCTTCATATTCAACAGACGATTGATTACTCTTTTCACCTTAAAAACCTATTATTATTATTATTATTATTATTATTATTATTATTATTATTATTATTGAAGGCACAGCTCCTCCAAGAGGCCCTCCCTGACTGAGCCCTCATTTCCTCTTCTCCCACTTCCTTGAACTTGGATTTTCCCTTTCTGAAAGTAAAAAAGTAGCCTTTCTGCACACGTCCATCTGTAATTTATTTTTGTGTCTTTCATGTTTCATTGGTGTGTTTTTTCTGAAGGTGGCTACAACTGTCCCCCCAAAATCTGGGACAGTCCCCCCACAAAGCAGGATGCGTGGTCAGCCCAATTATAAGGGGCCTGGTGCCCATAATATATTGATTTACATTCATGTTTGTCTTACCCCGCTAGATGAGAAAAAGTGTGGCTTAGTGGATAGAGCCTGGGTCTCGACGTCAGAAAGTCATGGGTTCTAATCCCAGCTCCACTGCAAGGTCTTCTGTGTGACCTTGGGGAAGTCACTTACTTCTCTGGACCTCAGTTACATCATCTGTAAAATGGGGATTAAGACTGTGAGCCCTATGTGGGACAGGGACTGTGTCCAACCTGCTTGCCTTGTATCTACCCCAGGGTTTAGAACGGTGCTTGGCACATAGTAAAGGCGTAACAAGTACTACAATTAGTATTATTACCTGATTGTAAGCTTGTTTGTGGGTATATAATACTCTGTTATATATAACTCTGTTATACTGGCCTCTCCCAATCACTTAGTTCAGGGCTTTGCACACAGTAATCACTCAATAAATATGACTGATGTAAATAATAAATGAATAAATTGTGGATATAACCCATATCAGATATGGAAATATTAACTGTGGTTAATAATAATAATAATAATGGCATGTTAAGTGCTTACTATGTGCAAAGCACTGTTCTAAGCGCTGGGGAGGATACAAGGTGATCAGATTGTCCCACTTGGGGCTCACAGTCTTCATCCCCATTTTACAGATGAGGGAACTGAGGCACAGAGAAGCGAAGTGACTTACTATGTGTCAAGTTAAGTACTTACTATGTGTTAAGCACTCTACTAAGTGCAGGAGAAGGTGCAAGATAATCAGGTCATACACAGACCCTGTCCCACATAGGGCTCACAATCGAAGTAGAAGGGAAAACAGGTATTGAATCCCCATTTTACAGATGAGGTAACTGAGGTGCAGAGAAGTTAAAAGCGACTTGCCCAAGGTCACACAGCAGACGAGTGGCAGAGCCAGCCCTCCGACTCCGAGGCCCGTACTCTATCCCCTAGGCCATGCCGCTTAAGCGCTTAGTACAGTACTCTGCACACAGTAAGCGCTCAATAAATATAATTGAGTGAGTGAGTGAATGCTGCTGCTTTGCAATGGCCTTTGGCATTGCCGTTGTACGACTTCATCCCTTCTTCCTAAATCGAGGTCGCCTGGGGTCGTGACACTGAATCCTGGGAGATGCATCATTCCGTGTGATGACTGCAAGATTCCAAAAGGCTCCATGTATTACAGCTCCCTTGCAGAGAAACTGGGGATTTCCCCTTCTACAAGAGAAAGTCATCTGATGTCTCCTCGCTGAATTTCATTTACATAACTCAAGGGTGAGTAAATCAGTTCTTCTGTTAATCCCTGTTCCCCGAACAGCAGAAGTCTCACCAACCAGATCAGATCAATCAATCAATCGTTTTTATTGAGCGCTTACTGTGTGCAGAGCACTGTACTAAGTGCTTGGGAAGTACAAGTTGGCAACATATGCAGACAGTCCCTACCCAACAGTGGGCTCACATCCGTCTTCAGTCTCGCACGTGTGATCAGAGCCGGGATTATTATATTTATTTATTGTCTATATATTTATTTATTCTACTTGTACATATCTATTCTATTTATTTTATTTTGTTAGTATGTTTGGTTTTGTTCTCTGTCTCCCCCTTCTAGACCGTGAGCCTACTGTTGGGTAGGGACTGTCTCTATATGTTGCCAACTTGTACTTCCCAAGCACTTAGTACAGTGGTCTGCACACAGTAAGCGCTCAATAAATACGATTGATTGATTGACTGATTAGAACCCATTCATTCAATCGTATTTATTGAGCGCTTACTGTGTGCAGAGCACTGTACTAAGCGCTTGGGAAGTACAAGTTTTTTATTTATTTATTTATTTATTTTACTTGTACATATCTATTCTATTTATTTTATTTTGTTAATATGTTTTGTTTTGTTGTCTGTCTCCCCCTTCTAGACTGTGAGCCCGCTGTTGGATAGGGACTGTCTCTATATGTTGACAACTTGTACTTCCCAAGCGCTTAGTACAGTGCTCTGCACACAGTAAGGGCTCAATAAATACAATTGATTGACTGATTAGAACCCATTAATTCAATCGTATTTATTGAGCGCTTACTGTGTGCAGAGCACTGTACTAAGCACTTGGGAAGTACAAGTTTATTTATTTATTTATTTTACTTGTACATAGCTATTCTATTTATTTTGTTAATATGTTTGGTTTTGTTCTCAGTCTCCCCCTTCTAGACTGTGAGCCCACTGTTGGGTAGGGACCGTCCCTATATGTTGCCAACTTGTACTTCCCAAGCGCTTAGTACAGTGCTCTGCACACAGTAAGCGCTCAATAAATACGATTGATTGATTGATAGAAGGGGGAGACAGACAACAAAACAAAACATGTGGGCAGGTGTCAAGTCGTCAACCCATGACCTTCTGACTCTTAGGCCCATGCTGTGAGCCCCCCGTGGGACAACCTGATCACCTTGTAACCTCCCCAGTGCTTAGAACAGTGCTTTGCACTTAGTAAGCGCTTAATAAATGCCATTATTTTTATTATTATTATTAATCACTAGGCCACGCTGCTTCTCCGGAGAAGAGGCACGTGATGTCAAAGGTGTGAGGCGAGGAATGTAGAGCACCACAGACTCAGCCGTGTCATTTCGAGGAAGGAAGTTGAATTCACACAAATCTAGAGCACTTCTCCAAGGGGACCCCTGAACTCCAACTTTCGGCAAGCTAACCACATTCTTGGAAGCGGGGAGGGAGGCACTGAATATAAAAATTCCAGATACGAGGGATGGTTCGACAGCAACTGGATTGTCTGGTACAAAGCCTGATAACTGGCTACTTTAGGAACCCAGGAGGAT
Organism: Tachyglossus aculeatus; assembly: GCF_015852505.1. NCBI lineage: Eukaryota > Metazoa > Chordata > Mammalia > Monotremata > Tachyglossidae > Tachyglossus > Tachyglossus aculeatus. The sequence goes on from NC_052067.1 coordinate 5,226,448, forward strand.
CGGAAATAAATAATTCATTATGAAATCGATAGAGAGTGCAAGAATATTCCACCTGTGTGCTGAAACGGCAACATAAGAGCAACGGACAATATATCAAGATTAGATTTAGTGAGTGTTTTACTGTTCTCAAAATACAAAAAGGCACCCGCATTATAAATAGGCCCATAAAAGCCCCTTAAGAGGGAAGTGCGGTAGGCACATATTCCACATTTGCTGGCTTTTTAAACAGTGGAGTTGTCATTTTCTCTTGGGTGGATGAAAGAAGGCCCTTTTGAACCTTCCATCTCGAAAAAAATAATTAACGGAGATCCAGTTTTTTCCCAGCTCACGAAAGAGGGATCAAATGTATTATGTCAACATCCTCCTCATCCTCATCAATGGTATTTGAGTGCTTACAGTCTAGAGGGGGAGAACACTCACTTTGTCCGCATCCCCAGTACCTGGAAACAAACAAACAAAAAACCTTGAGATGGATGAGGATGAATTCATTCCTCCAGGGTCTGCTGAGGCCGGTGAAAAGACAGGCTTGGGGAAAACGATCTGCTTCATTTCCCGCAGGCTCATTCCCTCCATCATTTGGGCTGAAACCTTGTTTTTCAGATACTTCGTCTACTTGCTACCCACCTCTCTGGTCTTCGCTACCCCTTGACCCTTTGGGAAGTGACCAATTCAACGGTCGAAAATGCATCTGGAATTCCGATCATGGAGTGGTGGATACAGCACGGGCTTGGGAGTCAGAAGGTCATGGGTTCTAATTCTGGCTCCACCACTTGTCTGCCGAGTGACCGTGGGCAAGTCACTTCACTTCCCTGGATCTCAGTTACCTCATCTGGAAAATGGGGATTAAATGGGGATTGAGACTGTGAGCCCCACGTGGGATGGGGGCTGTGTCCAAAACAGTTTGCTTGTATCTACTCCAGTGTATATTACAGCAGATGGCACATAGTAAGCGCTTAACAAATACCATCGTTATTCATTATTCTCCAAAGGCTGTCAAGGGGGGAGGTAGCCAGGACACCCTAACGGGTTAGAGGCAGGACACCCACCAGCAAAAACGTCCTCACATCCCTTCAACGCTCAGATCACGGCCTATCTCTGACTCTGCAGACACTGAACAATGAATTTTTTTTCCAAAAGAATTCTCATTTCTGGGAAATATCCCTCCAACGTCTCAACCCCTTACTGAAATGCTCCTTCACGCATTTCCTCAGCTTCTTCAAACTCTCTCTGGGCTCTTCTAGGGCCCTCAATTGATCGATGGTATTTATTAAGCACTTACTGTGTGCAAAGAACTGTACTAAGCACTTGGGAGAGTACAACATAACTGAGTTGGTAGACACGTCCCCTGCCCAGAATAGGCTTATAGTCTAGAAGGGTCTTACACCTAAGACACCTTTAGGAGTCATTCTCTGACTAATTCCCTTCTCTGCCTTCCTCCAACATCTTGTTGATTCTATCAGACCTTCAGCCACCTCAAAACGTTTAAATATTCATCCATTTATTACACACACTTGTAGTTATTGGTGAATTTCACCACCAGTGGTGATTCTTTGCATTGAAACACTAGAAATATATTTCTAGATGAAGAAAATTTGGTGATTCTTTGCATTCAAACATTAGAAATATATTTCTAGACGAAGAAAATTATGTATTGCGGTCATTAGCAATTGATGTATTTCTCACACTGTTAGCTACTTGTCCAAATGTATGTGTGTGACAGGGGGGTGAGGAGAGAGAGGGTTGTGTGGGTGGGTGTCATTATTTTAGAAGCAATTTCAGGTGCAGCAATCACATTTTTAACTTTTTCTGGGTGTTCTTCCAGTGCCTGAAACCCAGTTCTGCAGAAATGGGGCTTAATAAACACCAATAATGTGTCAATGGGGCCAAAACCAAGCTTTAATATGCCCACGTTACGATTTTCAATGTGAAACCACACTGTGGTTTAATGGTCTGTATACCTAATAAATGACAGAACTTTGAGAGCAGATCATTCTTCCCGATCGAATAGGGGTGCATACGACAAAAGGGAATCGATCTATCGATGGTATTTATTGAGCGCTTCCTCTGTGCCAAGCACTGTATTAGGCGTTGGGAGAGAACAATCCAGCAGAGTCAGTAGACTCACTGTGGGAAGGGAATGTGTCTGTTTATGGTTCATTCATTCATTCATTCAATTGTATTTATTGAGCGCTTACTGTGTGCAGAGCACTGTACTAAGCGCTTGGGATGTACAAGTTGGCAACATATAGAGACGGTCCCTACCCAACAGTGGGCTCACAGTCTAGAAGGGGGAGACAGAGAACAAAACAAAACATATTAACAGAATAAAATAAATAGAATAAATATGTACAAGTAAAATAAATAGAGTAATAAATACGTACAAACAATAGAACAAAATATTGCTCTTTTGTACTCTCCCAAGAACTTTGTACAGTGCTCTGCAGGCAGGAAGCGCTCAATAAATATGACTGAAGGAATGAGAAGATAGAATCCTTGCCCTCAAGGAACTTATGGTCCTAGAGCATTTCCTAGAGGATGTCTATTCTTCTAGATCACTTATTGCGAACACAGACAACTGGTTGTACCCAGTGAGATGGGGAGTTTGAAAATGAATGTAGTACTTAATGAGCCAAATCTATTTTTAAAGAGTTTGACTGATGTATACTCACCACAGAAATCCTTTCCTTAGGGGCTAAGGACACAGATCTGAGTTGTATTTTACTCTCCCAAGCGCTTAGTCCAGTGTTCTGTCCATAGTAAGTATTGAATGAATAGCACTGATTATCATTTTCATTTTATTGTACTTTCCCAAGCTCTTGATACAGTGCTCTGCACATAGTAAGCATTCACTAAATATGACAATGAATGACTGGTAGAAAAAAGGGGGCGAAAGCATTTATGTTGTAGGGCCAAGGGTAGGGCAAATGCCAAGTGTCCCCCGCCTTACCTCCTTCCCCTCCCCACAGCACCTGTATATATGTTTGTACGTATTTATTACTCTATTTATTTTATTTGTACATATTTATTCTATTTATTTTATTTTGTTAATATGTTTTGTTTTGTTCTCTGTCTCCCCCTTCTAGACTGCGAGCCCACTGTTGAGTAGGGACTGTCTCTATATGTTGCCAACTTGTACTTCCCAAGTGCTTAGTACAGTGCTCTGCACACAGTAAGCGCTCAATAAATACGATTGAATGAATGGATAAATGAATGAATGAATAAAGGGCACATATTCAAGTTTAGAGACAATGATGTGGGAGTCTACAAAATAAATTCCTGCTCTTGAGCATAATTCTTTAAAGGGAGAGATGTAACTCTGCAATAATCATATTTATTCATTCACTCAATCATATTTATTGAGCACTTACTGTGTGCAGAGCACTGAACTATGTGCTTAGGAGAGCTTAGGAGAGTACGATACAAGAAGAAACGGACACATTCCCTGCCCACAACGAGCTTACAGTCTAGGAGGGGGGGACGGACCTTGATTCAAATAAATGAATGTGACAGATATGCACATAAGTGGTGTAGGGCTAGGAGGGGGGAAGAGTAAAGGAGACAAGTCAGGGGGACGCCAAAGGGAGAGGGAGAAGAGGAAAGCGGGGCTTAGTCTGGGAAGACCTCCTGGAGGAGATGGGCTTTCAATAAGGCTTTTAGGGCGGGGAGAGTAATTGTCTGTTGTATTTGAGGAGGGAGGGAATTCCAGGTCAGAGAGAGAATGTGGGCTAGGGGTTGGCGGTGAGATAGACGATATGGAGACACAGAGAAGATCAGAACTAGAGGAGCCAAGTGTGTGGGCTGGGCTACAGAAGGAGAGTAGCGAGGTGAGATAGGAGAGGGTGGATATTGAGTGCTAACTGTGTGCAGACTGTGAGCCCACTATTGGGTAGGGACCGTCTCTATATGTTGCCAAATTGTACTTCCCAAGCGCTTAGTACAGTGCTCTGCACACAGTAAGCGCTCAATAAATACGATTGATGATGATGATGATGCAGAGCACTCTACTCAGTAGGAAGACAATACAACAGAGTTGGCAGACATGTTCCCTGCCCACAATGAGTTTACAGTCGGGAGAGGAGGCAGACATTAATATAAATAAATACATTACGGATATGGACATAAATGCTGAGGGATTTAGGGAGAGGTAATAAAGGGTACAAATCCAAGTGCAAGGGGGAACCAAGTGCAATAAGTCACGCCGATTCTTCTGAGCCTAAATCATCTGACCACTGTTGGGTAGGGACTGTCTCTATATGTTGCCAATTTGTACTTCCCAAGCGCTTAGTACAGTGCTCTGCACACAGTAAGTGCTCAATAAATATGACTGATGATGATGATGATGATCTTCTAGAACGATCTTGCCTCATGGGAGGGAAAACTTGTGTACATATTCTGTCTGCTACAGGGTAGAAAACTGCATTTATTCATTCAATCGTATTTATTGAGCGCTTACTGTGTGCACAGCACTGTACTACGCGCTTGAGAAGTACAAGTCTGCAACAAATAGAGACGGTCCCTATCCAACAACGGGCTTCCAAATCTTGGATGAGAAATAGCTAAGTAGTAACATTTGTTACTGCTCACCTTGCCTTAACATTTAAGAATGCTTACAGCTCTCTCTATAGCACTGATGAATGAGCTACTTAGCAATTAGTTATTAATTTATGAGCACTTTACAAAGCGACTCAATGCTCTGCAGACAGTAAGCGCTCAATAAATATGATTGAAGAAGAAGAATATGGTATAGTGGAAGCAGTATGGCCTAATGGAAATGGCCTGAGAGTCAGAGGACCCTTTTTTTCAGGTAGTTGTTAATAATGATGGCATTTATTAAGCGCTTACTATGTGCAAAGCACTGTTCTAAGCACTGGGGAGGTTACAAGGTGATCAGGTTGTCCCACCAGGGGCTCACAGTCTTAATCTCCATTTTACAGATGAGGTCACTGAGGCACAGAGAAGTTAAGTGACTTGCCCAAAGTCACACAGCTGACAATTGGCGGAGCCAGGATTTGAACCCACAGCCTCTGACTCCAAAGCCTGGGCTCTTTCCACTGAGCCACGCTGCTTCTCCTTCTAAGTGTCCCCTTCCCCCACAAGGATCCCTTGCCCTGGATAGTCCCCGAATTATATTTTTAAGGGTACTCCTGATTTTCCTAGAGTGTGGATATTTTTTACTCAAAACCCCCCACTAATAACAATAAATAATAATATTTATGGTATCTGTTAAGCGCTTACTATATGCCAAGCACTGTTCTAAGCACTGGGGTAGATACAAGATAATCAGGTTGTCCCAAGTGGGGCTCACAGTCTTAATCCCCAGTTTCCAGATGAGGGAACTGAAGTGAAGTGACTTGCCCAAAGTCACACAGCTGACAGTTGGCAGAGTCAGAATTTGAACCCATAACCTCTGACTCCAAAGCCCGGGCTCTTTCCACTAGCCCACGTTGCTTCTCTTAAGACCTGTGTTCTAATCCAACATGCTTACAGTGTGACCTCAGACAAGTCATTCACATTCTGTGGGCCTCCATTTACTCATCTGTAAAATGGGGATTCAATATCTGTTCTCCCTCCTACTTAGACTGTGAGCCCCTTGTGAGGCAGGGATCTGATTACCTTGTCTCTACCCTAGCACTTTCATTCATTCATTCATTCAATCGCATTTATTGAGCGCTTATTGTGTGCACAGCACTGTACTAAGCGCTTGGGAAGTACAAGTCGGCAACATACAGAGACGGTCCCTACCCAACAACGGGCTCACAGTCTAGAAGGGGGAGACAGACAACAAAACGAAACATGGAGACTCGCCTCGTGGAGCCGGGATTGGAACCCAGGTCCCTGACTCATTCATTCAATCATACCCCATGGCACTCACTACACTGTCAGTTTTTCTATTTCTAGCAACACCCATCCTCCCCGCTCTTATCAGCTGGTCAGAGGCAGGGAACGTGATGCTCCCAAGCGCTTAGTATAGCGCTCTGGCCCTAGCCAGCCCCGATAAATCCCGCCGATCACGCGGTCATCCAGTCGTATTTATCGAGCGCTTACCCCCTGCAGAGTGCTGTACTAAGCACATGGGAGAGGGCAATAGAACCACAATGGGCATCCAGTCTATGGTCTGGGGTTCCCCCCAATGAGCAAAGCCCCCCGAGATCTCTACTTGGTACATACAGTGCTTGGCCCACGGTAACAACTCAAATGCTATTCTTGTAGTTATTATTATTTTTATCATTACAGTGCCCTTCAGTCAGTCAATGGTATTTATTGAGCGCTTACTGTGTGCAGAGCACTAGAACTAAGCTCTGGGAAAAGGACAATATAGCAGACATATTCCCTGACTACAACGAGTTTATCTGTCTCGAGTGGATGCTCGACAAATCTCTTTCCTCCTGGAGCACTCTTGTAACCTCGCCTCTGCCTCTACTATTCATAACAGTGATAATAATAATAATAATAATAAACCTCTACTGTCCATAATAATGACAATAATAATAATAAACCTCTACTGTCCATAATAATAATAATAATAATGGTTAAGTGCTTACTAAGTGCCAGGAATTGTACTAAGCACTGGGGTGTATACAAGAATATCAGGTTGGACGCAGTCCACGTCCCACATGGGGCTCATAATCTCAATTCCCATTTCACAGATGAGGGAACTGAGGCCCAGAGAAGTGAAGTGACTTGCCCAAGGTCACACAGCAGACACGGGGCGGAGCCGGAATTAGAACCCATGACCTTCTGACTCACAGCCCCGTGCTCTGTCCATTACACCATGCTGCTTGCATGGCAGGGAGGTAGGCTGGACAATGGTGAGGAGATAATAATAATAATAATAATAATAATAATAATAATAATAATAATAATAATAATGATAATAGCATTTGCTAAGTGCTTACAATGTGTGAATCACTGTTCTAAGTGCTGATATAGCACCACAATTTTCAGGGGCCTGGATCCCTCACAGAACATCTCTTATCATCATCTCTTATCTGTAAGCTCACTGTGGGCAGGGAATGTGTCTGTTTATTAATGGCATTTATTAAGCACTTACTATGTGCAAAGCACTGTTCTAAGCGCTGGGGAGGTTACAAGGTGATCAGGTTATCCCAAGGGGCTCACAGTCTTAATCCCCATTTTACAGATGAGGTAACTGAGGCCCAGAGAAGTGAAGTGACTTGCCCAAAGTCACACAGCTGACAAGTGGCAGAGCGGGAATTTGAATCCATGACCTCTGACTCTAAAGCCCGGGCTCTTTCCACTGAGCCACGCTTCTTATACTGTCCTCTCCCGAGCGCTTAGTACAGTGATCTGCACACAGTAAGCGTTCAATAAACACGACTGAATGAATGAATGAATGAACATCAGGTTCTCCCAGACAACATGAGGCCAAGAGCCCAGAGTTTACCACAACGTCATTCAATTCGCAGTGGGTTACAACTCCATCTTTGTGTGTCATTCACACACAAATGGAGACTTATAAATCGCAAGCGTTCCAACAAAGGAAACCCAGCTTTCCATTCCACAATGAAAATACGCAATCCACAAGTTAGGACAGAAGCATTTAAGTGCTCTAAAACCCTGGCTGCCCAGAATTTTCACAACTGAAATGCAGATTTGAACATGTTTGTCCATGAAAATAATTGGGAAAATTACTCTTAATTTTAAAAAATCCCTTTGATAGCTGAATGCTTTTGAAGTTCACGGAAGAAAAAAAATAAAATAACAACAGAAAAAGTACACTAAATGGAGAATGTCTTTTAGATTGTCATATTGTACTCTCCCAAGTGCTTAGCACAGTGGTCCAGACTGTGAGCCCACTGTTGGGTAGGGACCATCTCTATACGTACTTCCCAAGCGCTTAGTACAGTGCTCTGCACACAGTAGGCGCTCAATAAATACGAATGAATGAATGAATGAATGTTCTGCACACAGAAAGCACTCAATAAATTCTATTGACTGAAAGACATTGCGTAAAAGTATGTCCCTGTAGACTGTAAGCTCACTGTGGGCAAGGAACATGTCTACCAACTCTGCTATAGTGTGCTCTCCCAAATGGTTAGTAAAGTGTTCTGCACCCAAGAAGCGCTCAATAAATAAATCTGATTGACTGATGTGTCAAATATGTTTGTGGAAGGAACACGAACATTCATTTGCCTCGTTATTCAAAAGAGTCAGTGCTTCAAAAAGCTATGTTTTGCTTAGAACACAAAGGCAGATTTAGGGAAATTCTAAATTCAAAGAAATATATTTGCACACGTGTGTGCAACAGATGGCATGAGGATCCCATGAGGGTTTCTTAACATGGGGTTTAATTTTATAAGCACTATGTTCTAAGACAATGTACTGAACTGAATTAGTTTGTCTTGGATAAACAATTTCTGTTTATTTTATTTTATTTTATTTTGTTAATATGTTTTGTTTTGTTCTCTGTCTCCCCCTTCTAGACTGTGAGCCCACTGTTGGGTAGGGACCATCTCTATATGTTGCCAACTTGTACTTCCCAAGTGCTTAGTACAGTGCTCTGCACACAGTAAGCGCTCAATAAATACGATTGATTGACTGATTGATTTTCTGTGAATGTTCACTTCATAATGTCCAGTCTTCATGCTCGATCAACAGATTTCTCCATGCTTAACCCACGTTGATGAATGAATGAATTAATGATGTTACGTGTTACTTTGTGCCGAGCACTGTTCTAAACACTGGTGTAGATCCAAGCTAAACGGGTTGGACACAGTCCCTGTCCCACATGGGACTCACAATCTCTATCTATAAATCTCTATTTATAAAATAAATCTATTTATTTTATTTTGTTAGTATGTTTGGTTTTGTTCTCTGTCTCCCCCTTTTCGACTGTGAGCCCACCGTTGGGTAGGGACTGTCTCTATATGTTGCCAACTTGTACTTCCCAAGCGCTTAGTACAGTGCTCTGCACACAGTAAGCGTTCAATAAATACGATTGATGATGATGATGACAATCTCAATCCCCATTTTATAGATGTACTGAGGCCCAGAGAAATGAAGTGACATGCCCCAAATCACACAACAGACAACAGGCAGAGCAGGGATTAGAACCCAGATCCTTCTGACTCCCAAATCCAGGCTCTATCCCCTAGTATTTGTTAAGCGCTTTCTATATGGCAGGCACTGTACTAAGCACTGAGAAAGATGCAACCCACTCAGGCTGGACACAGTCTACGTCCCACACGGGGCTCACAGTTAATCCCCATTTTACAGATGAGGTAAATGAAGTACAGAGAGAGGTTAGTGACTTACCCAAGGTCACACAGCAGGCAGGTGACAGAACTGCGATTAGAGCCCAGATCCTTCTGACTCCCAAGCCCGTGCTCTACCCACTAGGCCACGCTGCTTCTCTGAAACAGGGACCCGGAAAACAAAACCACCGGCCAGGAAGGCGACAATCAATCAATCAATCAATCAATCGTATTTATTGAGCGCTTACTGTGTGCAGAGCACTGTACTAAGCGCTTGGGAAGTACAAGTTGGCAACATATAGAGACAGTCCCTACCCAACAGTGGGCTCACAGTCTAAAAGGACAAAGGACAAGACTGGAAGAGAGTGGGGCACATGCTCATTACCGCTCAGTAATAACAATAATAATAATAACAATAATGACAATAGTTGTTAAGTCCTCCCCCTGGCCTGGAATGCCCTCCCTCCACACATCCGCCAAGCTGGCTCTCTTCCTCCCTTCAAAGCCCTACTGAGAGCTCACCTCCTCCAGGAGGCCTTCCCACACTGAGCCCCTTTTTTCCTCTCCTCCTCCCCATCCCCCCACCTTCCCCTCCCCACAGCACCTGTATATATGTTTGTACAGATTTAGTACTCTATTTATTTTACTTGTACATATTTGCTAGAGAAGCAGCGTGGCTCAGTGGAAAGAGCACGGGCTTTGGAGTCAGAGGTCATGGGTTCGAATCCCGACTCCACCACATGTCTGCTGTGTGATCTTGGGCAAGTCACTTAACTTCTCTGGGCCTCAGTTACCTCATCTGTAAAATGGGGATTAAGACTGTGAGCCCCACATGGGACAACCTGATCACCCTGTATCCTCCCCAGCACTTAGAGCAGTGCTTTGCGCATAGTAAGCGCTTAACAAATGCCAATTATTATTATTATTATTATTACTATTCTATTTATTTTGTTAATGATGTGCATCTAGCTTTACTTCTATTTATTTTGATGGCTTGACACCTGTCCACATGTTTTGTTTTGTTGTCTGTCTCCCCCTTCTAGACTGTGAGCCCACTGTTCGGTAAGGACCATCTCTATATGTTGCCGACTTGTACTTCCCAAGCGCTTAGTACAGTGCTCTGCACACAGTAAGCGCTCAATAAATATGATTGAATGGATGAATGAATGAATGAATAAAGGCTCACCGTGTGGCCAAGCACTGTACTAAGCAGTGGGGTAGATACAAGATAATCAGGCTGGACACATATACATATGTTGTACATATTTATTACTCTGTTTATTTATTTATTTATTTATTTTACTTGTACATTTCTATCCTATTTATTTTATTTTGTTGGTATGTTTGGTTCTGTTCTCTGTCTCCCCCTTTTAGACTGTGAGCCCACTGTTGGGTAGGGACTGTCTCTATGTGTTGCCAATTTGTACTTCCCAAGCGCTTAGTACAGTGCTCTGCACATAGTAAGCGCTCAATAAATATGATTGATTGATTGATTGATTGATTGACACAGTCCCTGTCCCACATGGGGCTCACAGCTTACTGAGTGTCTCCCCAAATTCCACAGAGGGTTCTCGTTTTTGGCATATTAACCGCAATCAACACTAGCCATTTTGAGGGAACCAAATGAAGCATCATGGCCTAATAGACCATGATAGAGCAGCAGCGTGGCTCAGTGGAAAGAGCCCGGGCTTTGGAGTCAGAGGTCAAGGGTTCAAATCCCGGCTCCGCCACTTGTCAGCTGGGTGACTCTGGGCAAGTCACTTCACTTCTCCAGGCCTCAGTTCCCTCATCTGTCAAATGGGGATGAAGACCGTGAGCCCCACGTGGGACAACCTGATCACCTTGTATCCGCCCCAGCGCTTAGAACAGTGCTTTGCACATAGTAAGCGCTTAATAAATGCCATTATTATTATTATTATTAATAGACGGAACCTGGGCCTAAGAGTCAGAAGGACCTGGGTTCTAATCCCAGGTCTGCCATCTTTTTCTTAAGTCACTTCGCTTCTCTGGGCCTCAGTTCACTCACCTGAAAAATGGAGATTAAGACTGTGAGCCTTCTCTGGGATAGGGACTGTGGCCAACCTGATTAACATGTATCGACCCAAGCGTTTAGTACAGTACCTGGCACGTAGTAAGTGTAAGCAACATGAAAAATTTTTTAAAAATGACAAACTGGAACAAAGATATCACTGTTTTATCATGCTGCTGTAGAAGCAGCTTGGCTTAGTGGAGGAATTCTCGGCCTGGGAGTCAGAAGAACCTGTGTTCTAATCCCGGGTCTGCCATCTTTCTGCTGTGTGACCTTGGGAACGTCATGTCACTTCTCTGGTCCTCAGTTCCCTTATCTGAAAAATGGGGATTAAGACTGTGAACTTTATGTGGGACAGGGACTGTAGTTAACCTGATTAACTTGTAATAATCAATCAATCAATCAATCGTATTTATTGAGCACTTACTATGTGCAGAGCACTGTACTAAGCGCTTGGGAAGTACAAATTGGCAACATATAGAGACAGTCCCTACCCAACAGTGGGCTCACAGTCTAAAAGGGGGAGATAATAATAATAATAATAATATAATAATAATAATAATAACGATAGTATTTGTTAAGTGTTTACTAAGTGCCAAGTACTGTTCTAAGCACTGGGATAATGATAATAATAATAATTATGGTATTTGGTAAGCGCTTACTATGTGCCAAGTGCTGTACTAAGCCCTGGGGTAGATACAAGGTAAGCAAGTTGTCCCACCTGGGTCTCACAGTCTCAATCCCCATTTTCCAGATGAGGGAACTGAGGCACAGAGAAGGCAAGTGATTTGCCTAACGTCACACAGCAGACAAGTGGAGGAGCCGGGATTGGAACCTACAACCTCTGACTCCCAAGCTCGGGCTCTTTCCATTAAGCCATGCTGCTTCTCTATAATAATGGCATTTGTTAAGCGCTTACTATGTGTGAAGCACTGTTCTAAGTGCTGGGGTGGATACAAGGTGATCAGGTTGTCCCACGTGGGGCTCACAGTCTTAATCCCCATTTTGCAGATGAGGTAACTGAGGCACAGAGAAGTTAAGTGACTTGCCCAAAGTCTCACAGCTGACAAGCAACATAACCGGGATTAGAACCCATGACCTCTGACTCCCAAGTCTGGACTCTTTCTACTGAGCCACGCTGCTTAGATACAAGGTAATCAGGTTGTCCCACATGGGGCTCACAGTCTTTACTTGCCATTTTACAGATGAGGGAACTTAACGTATCAGTCATAGCAGCAGTTTGATCTGAGTGGGTACTGTGTGCTGAGAGCCATAAAAATCTCTCTTCCCGCTCCTTTGCCTTGATCCTCTTGGGGGAATCAGTCAGGGAAATGATCAGGAAGAGGGATGCTGTAGGATGGAAATGAGTTTGCCAGCACATCCTCGGCACTTTGGCTTCAGGGCTGGTCGATGGCCTGGTTTGGAGGCCACCGATACACAAAGGAGGCCGTGTCTGAGAGTCCGGGCCGGGGGGAGATTGAAAAATACCGTTTTACCTTTGGGAACTGGGAAATGGAAGGTCCTTTAGCCATGGCATCATTTAGTTGGCCAGAGCCAAAATAGGAATAAAATAGTCTCGTCTTTGCTTTTGTGGATGAGGAGATTTCCAATGGAAAATTAATCAACACTGATTCTAAATTCCAAAGAGAAGCAGCTCGGTCTACTGGGTAGAGTGCGAAGGACCTGGATTCTAATCCCACCACTTGTCTGCTGTGTGACTTTGGGCAAGTCATTTAGTTTCTCTGTGCCTCAGTCCCTTCATCTATAAAATGGGGTTTAAGACCATGAGCCCCATGAGGGACAGGGACTGAGTCCAATCTGATTGGTTTGTATCTCCCCCAGCATTTAAGTACAATGCCTGGCATATATTAATTCATTCATCGTATTTATCGAGTGCTTACTCTGTGCAGAGTACAGTACTAAGTGCTTGGAAAGTAAAATACAGCAATAAATACAATCCCTGCCCACCACGGGCTTACAGTCTCGCGGAACAAATACCACAATTAGTACCGTTTCTCTGGACTACCAACTGGCTGGCCCAACCACAGTCAAACCTTGTGGACTTAGCATCCGATTTCCTTTGACGGTTCCAATGATCGACCTGCTTTGATTCCCGTTGGCACCGTTCTCTACTCGGAAACGTGTGGTGACACGATGTTAATCCATCTCATTCTCTCAGATTCCCCTAGCCCAATGATCCCGTCTCCACTGGGGAGTGAGATTTACGGCATCGTGGATCCAAAGGACTAAAGTGCAGGTAGCGAAGCAACACTGTGTTTCAGATGATGAAAAATGAATCAGCAGGCTATAAAATACCGTTTAATGGTTTCACGGTTTTTACACAGATGCATCTGTCTCTAGCCCTAGTCCATGAACACCCCAGTAAAAACACTCTGCTGAGCAGTCAGAAAACAATCAACCAATCATATTTATTGAGTGCTTATTGTGTGCAGACTGCTGAACTAAACAATTGGGAGAGTATAATATAACTAATTTGGTACACACATTTCCTGCCCATAGGGAATTTACTGACCAAGTGTCAGCAAACATCAGAGAAAAATTATGCAAAAGATCAACACACACCAAAACAAGGAGCGTGCACGATTCAATCGTATTTATTGAGCACTCACTGTGTACAGAGCACTGTACAAAGTGCTTGGAAAAGAACAACAGAACAATAGACAGACACATTCTCTGCCCACAGCAAGCTTACAGTCTAGAAGAGGGGAGATCTCACCTCTAGAAAATTGGCTTTTCTTTGCAGAGATGTATTCCTCAAAGCTGTTTCTGCTTTGTTCACTATTTCCCTGGATTACTCCCCCATCATGACTCTGGACTGTAGCTTCTGGTGGGCAGTCATCGTAGTATTGTACTTTCCCAAGCACTTAGGACAGTGCTCCGCACACAGTAAGCACTCAATAAATACGACAGAATGAATGAACAGATGGCATTGATTAAACTCAACCACTTCCCAAGCACTTAGTACAGTGCTCTGCACACAGTAAGCGCTCAATAAGTACGACTGAATGAATTAATGAATGAATGAACCACTTTGGCTTTTCCAAGAGTCCCTTGCTGATGGTTTAGAAAAGCCACTGCCTTCTTATGGCTACTGCCTAAAGATTTTGTCATATTTTAGGGCTGACCAGGCTTTCTAATATTAAGCTCATGGGCAACAGCCATTTTTTAAAAAAAGTATTTGTTAAGCACTTACTCCCCTCTCAGGGTCGCAGCTGGAGAGTTTCCAGTTCTCTACCAGTCTCGGCTACAGGAAGGAGAGTGAAGTTGAGTCCTGTCCATTCCTTCCTAGCTTGGCCAGTGGCTAGCGAGTGGAAGGCAATCTGCTACAAGTCAAAACTCAAAATGCAGCGGCAGGGGAGAGAGTCGAGGGCGGAGACTCAAGTTTACTGCGCGGAAGGAGGCAGTGGTAAACCACTTCTGGATTTTTACTAGAAAACTCTCTGGATCCACTACCAGAATAATTGCAGATGGAGAGTGGGGTGTTCTGGGAGAGATGTGTCCGTGGTGTCACTATGGGTCGGAAACGACTTGACGGCATGCGACAAGCACTTACTAGGAGCCAGACACTGTACTAAGCACTCGGGTAGATATAAGCTAATCAGGTACCACATGGGGCTGACAGTCTTAGTCCCCACTTTACAGATGAGACAACCGGGACACTGAGAATCAATCAATCAGTGGTATTTACTGAGCACTTAATATTTGCAGAGCACAGTCTTGGGATAACACAATACTACAGAATTAGCAGACATGGTCCCTGCCCATAACGAGCTTACAGTACAGAGAAGGGAAGTCACTCACCCGAAGTAACATGGCATACCAGTGGCGGAGCCAGGATTAGAACCCAGGTCCTGGCTCTATCCACTAGGCCATGCTGCTTCATGCTGTTGCCCTTTCAGACTTCCATCCTCTGATTACCACTGAGAAGCAGGGCAGTCTAGCGGACAAAGCAGAGGCCTGGGATTCGGAAGACCCAATTTCTAATGTCGGCTATGTGACCTTGGGCAAGTCACTTAACTTCCTTGTGCCTCAGTTACCTCATCTGTAACATAGAATTAAGACTGTGATCCCCAGGTGGGACATAGATTGGGTCCAACCTGATGGGCTTGCATCTACCCCAGAGTTTAGTTTTCATTCATTCATTCATTCAATCATATTTATTGAGTGCTTACTGTGTGCACAGCACTGTACTAAGTGCTTGGAAAGTACAACTCGGCAACCAATAGAGACAACCCCTACCCAACAACGGGCTCACAGTATAGAAGAGGGGAGACAGACATCAAATCAAGTAAACAGGTATCAATGGCATCAAGAGGCCCATCCTCCCCAATTCTGGCTCCAGGGGAATTTCAGCTTCACCTCAAAAAACAAAATGAAAAAATAAATAAAAAGTATAGTGCCTGACACATAGTAAGTGCTTTACTCAATCAATGACATATAATAACAATAATAATAATAATAATAATAATAATAATAATAATAATAATAATAATAATGGCATTTGTTAAATGATTCCAATGGCAAAGCACTGTTCTAAGCACTGGGGAGGATACAAGGTGTTCAGATTGTCCCACGTGGGGCTCAAATTCTTCATCCCCATTTTACAGATGAGGTAACTGAGGCACAGAGAAGTTAAGTGACTTGCCCAAAGTCACACAGCTGACAATTGGCACAGCGGGGATTTGAACCCATGACCTCCGACTCCAAAGCCAGTGCTCTTTCCATTGAGCCACACTGCTTCTACTGAGTGCAGAATATTGCACCAAGAGCTTAGGAAAGTAAACATAATCTCATTGAAAAATTTAAAAAAAAACTCATGCCCCTCATATTCTACATCCCTTCTAGACAGTGAGCCCGCTGTTGGGTAGGGACCGTCTCTATATGTTGCCAACTTGTACTTCCCAAGCACTTAGTACAGAGTAAGCGCTCAATAAATAAGATTGAATGAATGAATGAATATTCATTCCATTGTACATCTCTAACTTTCTCCCACACCTTTGTCCATGTATTCATAACGATAATAAGACAGAGAGAGAGAGAAAGAGAAAGCAGAAGCATAGACCACTATCCTTCATGTCATTTCCAAGCCATCCTTTCCGCTCCGGGATCAGAACGGCAATATGACAGCAGTTAAGTAAGATGGGTAATACCGAGAATAGCCTTTCCGTCACACGTGAAAGACTACCATTCATCGACAGAGGAGCCCAAAGAGTCCTATCAAATTATGAACTGCCTCTCAGAGCTCAAGTTGGAATCTGAATCTCTGATTTAAGTGAAAGGTGTGTAAAAAAACAAGGAGTCGGATTCTCATGCCTCTCCCATTCCACTGTATAGCTCTACCTTTCTCTCAGAACTTTGTTCATTCACTGGATTCCAGCTCCTCTTGAACTTCCCAATAATGGGGTAGTTGCAATATCCAGGGATAATCCACTTCACACGTTCAGCACCCTGGATGTACAGGAGTCCTTAAGGAGCTTCAGTGATTTCTGCCGAGATTCCTCTTGTTCCATCCCGAAAGGAGACAGAGGCTCCTTTATTCATTCCTTCACATTTATTCATTCATTCCTTCATTCAATCATATTTACTAAGCGCTTACTGTCCTCAATCATATTTATTGAGCGCTTACTATGTGCAGAGCACTGTACTAAGCGCTTGGGAAGTACACATTGGCAACATATAGAGACGGTCCCTACCCAACAGCGGGCTCACAGTCTAGAAGGGATGTATGGGAGTCCTTCAGGAGCTTCAGTGATTTCTGCTGAGACTTCTCTTGTTCCATCCCGAAAGGAGACAGAGGCTCATTCATTCATTCAATCGTATTTATTGAGCGCTTACTGTGTGCAGAGCACTGTACTAAGCAGTTCCCTCAACTGTAAAATGGGGATTTAATACCTGTTCTTCCTCCTACTTAGACTTCAAGCTCCGTGAGGGGTAGGGACTGTGTCCAAACTAATTAGCTTCTACCTATCTCGGTGCTTGACACATAGTAAGCACTTAACAATACCATAAAACAAAAAAAAAAAAAAGCAAACAAGCAAGGAGTTATATTTGGTCCAAAGAGTTCGCCATCCATAAGATGGGGTGAAGAGAATATGGTGGTGATGGATTAGGGATTTGGAAGTCAAGAGTGTGGTGCAGAAAAGGAGAAAAAGCAGGAAAGATGATAAGGTGATGGTTGTATTTGGCACATAATGTGATCAAACATAATTAGGAAAGTGTTTCAGTAATTTTGTTCTGCCTCCCGGCTCAAAAGCTCATAATATCTAACAGGGAAGAGCAGAATGTTAGCTCATTGTGGGCAGGGAACATGTCTACCAACTCTGATTTACTGCACTCTCCCAAGCACTTACTACAGTGCTCTTCACTGAGTGCTCAATAAATATGATTGATTAAGGAAAGAAGGGTGATCAAGGGCTGGATCGTGGGTTTTCCAGGGCCGTAATTTCTGGTCTCGTCTCACCTGCTGTAGAATGTAAATTCAATGTGGGTAGGGATTGTGTCTGTTATATTGCTATAGTGTATTCTCCCAAGCGCTTAGTACAGTGCTCTGCATACAGTAAACGCTCAATTAATATAATTGAGTTACTGACTCCATGAATCCGGGGCCATTCCTCATTTTGCACTTTTGTACAAGCGCATTTTGTACAAGCGCTTAGTACAGTGCTCTGCACACAGTAAGTGCTCAATAAATACGATTCAACGAATTGAATGAATGAATTTTGGAGTTACAGGCTGCTCTATGACATGAAATTGTATGTCTGCAATTCTTTTCCAAAAATCAGATTGGGTCAGCTTGTTTCAATGGGCTAAGCAGGCAGATAATAGCAATAATAAGATTATTTGTTAAGTGCTTATGATGGGTGTACTATGCGCTGGGGTAGATGCAAGATAATTAAATCCCCCATGGTGCTCACTGTCTAAGAAGTGAGCGTGGCTCAGTGGAAAGAGCACGGGCTTTGGAGTCGTAGAACATGGGTTCAAATCCCGGCTCCGCCAATTGTTAGCTGTGTGACTTTGGGCAAGTCACTTCACTTCTCTGGGCCTCAGTTACCTCATCTGTAAAATGGGGATTAAGACTGTGAACCCCAAGTGGGACAACCTGATCACCTTGTAACCTCCCTAGTGCTTAGAACAGTGCTTTGCACAGAGTAAGCGCTTAATAAATGCCATTATTATTATTATTATTATTAATAAGAAGGAGGGAGCACAGGCACTGAATCCCAAATTTGCAGAAGAGGGAACAGAGATCCAGAGAAGTGAAGTGACTTGTCCAAGGTCACACAGCAGAAACGTGGTGGAGCCAGGGTTGGAACCCAGATCCTTTTGACTCCCAGGCCAAGGCTCTATCAATCAATCAATCAATCAATCGTATTTATTGAGCGCTTACTGTGTGCAGAGCACTGTACTAAGTGCTTGAGAAGTACAAGATGGCAACATCTAGAGACAGTCCCTACCCAACAGTGGGCTCACAGTCTAAAAGGGGGAGACAGAGAACAAAACCAAACATACTAACAAAATAAAATAAATAGAATAGATATGTACAAGTAAAATAGAGTAATAAATATGTACAGACATATATACATATTGACTAGGCCACCCTGCTTTTCTATGTTCAGAAGGACCCAAATCATCTAAAATGATTTCCAACCTGCTTTTGTCCCAGGTAGCATGTTGAGACGCTGGTGAGGTGAAACGAAAGACAGAAGAAAACCAGCCAGTTGCATTAGGCAATTTCACCTCACCCATGTCTTGTTCTCTACACTGCTGAAAGATTAACACATCTAAGGAGATATCTGGAAAATTAGAAGTTTCATAACCCAAGAGAAAGACAAAGATGCAATTAAATAATTCTGTTCAATATGGTGGTTTTTTGTTTTGGTTTTTTTTTTAAAGGCTTAGCTATGCAATTTCAGTTCTAAATGGGGTGAAAAGAGTAGACTGATGAGAAACTGTAAGCTCATTGTGGGCAGGGAATTTGCTTATTGTTCCAATGTACTCTCCCAAGTGCTTTGACACAGTAGGCAAGCATTTGGTACAGTGCTCTACACACAGTAAGCGCTCAATAAATATGATTGAATGAATGAATGAATAAATGCAATTAAATGATGAATGAGTGACTGAATGAGAGTCAATAGCTGCGGGGCGAGGTTTGCATATGGTTTGCTGCTGTCTCTGCCTCTTTTCCCCACCTACTGAGTATCATGACTATAGTGGATAGAGTCCAGTTCTGGGATTAAAAAGGACCTGGGTTCTAATCCTGACTCTGATACTTGTCTACTTTGTGACCTTGGGCAACTCACTTCACTTCTCTGGGCTTCAGTCTCTCAACTGTAAAATGGAGATTAAGACTAAGTCCCATTTGGGACAGGGACTGTGTCCAACCTGATTAGCTTGTATCTATCCAAGCACACAGAACAGGGCCTGGCACATAGTAAACACTTAACGAATACCTTAAAAACAAACAAACAAACAAAAAAACAGCCAGAGAGCAAACCATTCTTTCAGGGGAGTAGGGCATACGGAAGGAAGACTAGGCACCATTTTTCCTCTGCTCCTCCTCCCCTCCCCATCGCCCCGACTCTCTCCCTCTGCTCTACCCCCCTCCCCACCTCACAGCACTTGTGTATATATGTACATGTATATATGTACATATTTATTATTCTATTTACTATTATTTCTATTTATTATTCTAAATATGATTGAATGAATTCTATTTATTTTATTAATGATGTGGATATATCTATAATTCTATTAATTTATATTGATGCTATTGATGCTAATTCTATTCATTTATATTGATGCTACTGATGCCCATTTACTTGTTTTGTTGTCTGTCTCCCCCCTTCTAGACTCTGAGCCCGTTGTTGGGTAGGGATTGTCTCTATTTGTTGCTGAATTGTACTTTCCAAGAGTTTAGTAGAGTGCTCTGCACACAGTACTAACTCAATAAATACAAGTAAATGAATAAATGAATGGAAGGAAACCACTTTCCCTCTGGACTGTAACCCACCTAGCCCCCTCCTACCTCATCTCACTACTCTCCTACTCCAATTCAGCCCGCACAACTTTGCTCCTCTAATGCCAATCCTCTAACCTAACCTCTAATCCTTTAACCTTCTCACTGTGCTCAATCTCGTCTTAATCCCTACTTTACAGATGAGGCAAGAATAATCACAATAATAATGGTACTTGTTAAGCAATTACTATGTGCCAAGAAGTGCTCTAAGTGCTGGGCTATATACAAGTTAATCAGGTTGGACTCACATCCTTAATCCCTATTTTACAGATGAGGTAATTTAGACCCAGAGAAGTGAAGACCCAGAGAAGGGAAGTGACTTGCCCAAGGTCATACAGCAGACAGGTGGTGGAGCGGGGATTAGAACCCAGGTCCTTTTGATTCCCAGGCCCATGCTCTATAATAATAATAATAATAGCATTTATTAAGCACTTACTATGTGCAAAGCACTGTTCTAAGCACTGGGGAGGTTACAAGGTGATCAGGTTGTCCCACGTGGGGCTCACAGTCTTCATCCCCATTTTACAGATGAGGAAACTGAGGCACAGAGAAGTTAAGTGACTTGCCCAAAGTCACACAGCTGACAATTGGCAGAGCTGGGATTTGAACCCATGACCTCTGACTCCAAAGCCCGGGCTCTTTCCACTGAGCCATGCTGCTTCTATTACAGTGCCTGGCACATAGCAAGTGCTTAACAAATACCGTAAAAAATAATAGAGTTGACAGAGATAATCCACTGTGCTACTATCACTTTCTTGCTTCGTCATCTGGACCGGCAAATTACATTAAGAGAAAATGAAGGACTACTTTCAGCACATCCCAGAAAAGACGTTCGGGCTATGAACATAAGATGGAGAGAAAATGGTTCATTTTTATCTTTTTTACGAGAGCAAAGTGACAGGCACGTGGTAGTTAATGCCTGTGGAGAATGAACAAGAAATGGAGTTCATAAGTCGGTAATGATGATGGCGGTGATTTAAAACAACAATCGATTAGTCAAATTTCCACAGCCATCCATCCTCATGGCTGCGGACCTACCATCATCAAACATTCCTGTCTCATTTCTCTAATCCACAATGGACCCTATAATACCCTAAATTTATCCACACCCTTGGAATGCCTCTTGTTCAAGCAAAAGTGTCCTTATCAAGGGAATGAGCTCTTATTTGCTCCTCCTCCTCACTCATTTATTCATTTAATCGTATTTATTGAGCACTTACCGTGTGCAGAGCACTGCTCTAAGCACTTGGGAGAGTACAGTATAACAATATAACAGACACATTCCCTGTGCGTAATGAGTTTGAAGCCTTGAGGAGGAGGCATATATTAATATAGATAAATAAAATTACAGATATGGACATAAATGGTGTGGGGCTGGGACGGGGGAAGAACCAAAGGAGCAAGCCAGGGAGGTGGGAAAAGAGAAAATGAGGGCTTAGTCAGGGAAGGCCTCTTGGAGGAGATGGGCCTTCAATAAGGCTGTGAAGAGGGGAAGAGTTATTATCTGTTGGATATGAAGAGGCAGGGCATTCCAGGCTACAGGCAAGACATGGGCGAGAGGTTGGCGGCGAGATAGATGAGATTAAGCGACAGTGAGTAGGTTGGCACTAGATGAATGAAGTATGTGCGCTGGATTGTAGTAGGAGAGTAGCGGGGTGATGTAGAAGAGGGCAAGGAGATGAGAGCTTTAAAGCCGACAGTAAGGAGTTTCTGTTCGATGCGGAGATGGACAGTCAACCACTAGAGGTTCTTGAGGAATGGGGAAACACGGACCGAACGTTTTTGTAGAAAAATGAGCCGGGAAGCAGTGAAGTATGGACTGGAGCGGGGAGAGACAGGAGGCTGGGAGGTCAGTGAGGAGGCTGATACAGTAGTCAAGATAGGATAGGAGAAGTGCTTGGATGAATGCAGTAGCTGTTTGGTTGGAGAGGAAAGGGTGGATTTTAGCACTATTGTGAAGGTTGAACCCACAGTAGAGCCAAGAGTAGAGTGTCAGCTCCGTGAGAACATGTCTTCACGGCATCTTATACGGGTCACGATGGCAGAACCAGGTGAACGTCCAAATGATGCCAGGCTGGACCCAACGTGAAGTATTGTCAGCAGGAACAGCTGAACTCCCAGGCAAAACACTGCTTCAGGCTTGTGCACCCTAGGGTGGATTTTCCTAAACATGCAGACGTCAAGATCCTATCCCCCACACTCTAGGGGGCTTGTGTTAACATCAGGCTGCAGAAAAATAGGGCCCCTCTGAAACACAAAGAGCTAATCTTGCCAAATGACAAGCCAACCGTCTGATACGGAGAACATGGTGATAAAGTCCTCACCCTTTGTTAAGTACTTACTATGTGCAAAGCACTGTTCTGAGCGCTGGGGAGGATACAAGGTGATCAGGTTGTCCCACGTGGGGCTCACAGTCTTCATCCCCATTTTAAAGATGAGGGAACTGAGGCACAGTGAAGCGAAGTGACTTGCCCAAAGGCACACGGCTGACCATTGGCAGAGCCGGGATTTGAACCCATGACCTCTGACTCCAAAGCCCGGGCTCTTTCCACTGAGACACATTGCTTCTCTCTATCTGACATATAGAATATATATATAGAGAGAGAGAGAGTGAGAGAGAGAGAGAGATTAGGAAAATCCACCCTAGGGTGCACAAGCCTGAAGCAGTGTCTTGCCTGGGAGTTCAGCTGTTCCTGCTGAATATATATATATATTCTTCAAATCTAACAATGACCAATGACTCTCCCCACCCTTCAGTCTTATTGAAGGCCCATCTCTTCCAAGAGGCCTTCCCTAAGCCCCCCATTTCCTCTTCTTCCACCCCTTTTCCATCACCTTTACACTTGGATTTGCTTCCTTTAGTCGACCAACACCCCCTACTCAGCCCCACACAGCACTTACGTCCATATCTGGAATGTATTTACTTATATTAATGTCTGTCTCTCCCCCTAGATCATAAGCTCATTACGGTCAGGGAATGTGTCTACCAACTCTGTTATTTTCTACTCTCCCAAGCACTTAGTACAGTGCTCTGCACACAGTAGATTGATGGATATGCTTTGTGAACAAAGAGGCTCTGCTGTATTTTGAATCCAACAGTCTGTTTTTTTAAAAATGACTGTGCACAAATTATTCCTCAACAAGTACCCACCTCAATTATTATAACAATGATAATATGTAAATGATAATAATGATGGTATTTTATATGCTAAGTGCTGTATTAAGCACCTGGGTAGATACAAGATCGGCTACAGTCCCTGTACCTCATAGAATAATAACGGTACTTTATGTGCTAAGCACTGTATTAAGCAGTGGGGTAGATACGAAAAGCAGCGTGGCTCAGAAGAAAGAGCACGAGCTTTGGAGTCAGAGGTCATGAATTCAAATCCAAGCTCCGCCGCCTGTCAGTTGTGTGACTTTAGGAAAGTCACTTAACTTCTCTGAGCCTCAGTTACCTCATCTGTAAAATGCGGATTAAGACTGTGAGCCCCCCGTGGGACAACTTGATCACCTTGTATCCCCCCATCACTTAGAACAGTGCTTTGCACGTAGTGAGCGCTTAACAAATACCATCATTATTATATGAGATCAGACACAGCCCCTGTCCCTCAGGGAGCTCACTAAGTAGGAGGGAGAACAGTTATTGAAGTCCTATTTTACAGACGAGGTAAATGAGGCACAGAGAAGCAAAGTGCCTTGCCCAACGTCACACAGCAGAGAAGTGGTCGAGCTAGGATTAGAACCCAGGTCCTGTGACTCCCAGCCTGGGGCTCCTTTCACTGGGCCAGACTGCTCCCTAACCACATCGCTTCATCACCCCCCAGGATTCGTCTGATGTTCAGTTCATTGCCGTTTTTTTTATTTTATCAGTGGTAGATATGCTCTAAATTATTTTCCACTGTGCTACATTCTCCATTTGTGTTTTCACATCCCCTCAGTAGACTGCAAGCACCGTGGCAAACAAGATTGTGTGGTCACCTCCTGCTGCATATTCACAAGGGTCCAATCTACGACCCTGATCTAAGAAGGAGCTCAATACAGTTGTCCTATGTTCATATATTTATAATATATAAATATAATATAAAATATATAAATATAGCATACACTAAATATAAACATAAAAATATAATATAACAATTATTATATAAATATATCTATATCAAACATATACATATATTCATCTATTAACATATAAATATGTGGTCATTATTATACATTCATTTATAAATATATTTACATGAATATATAAATATATTTACATGAATATATAAATATATTTATATAAATATATATTTATATTCTATATTATACATACATATTTATATGTGATAGTTATGTCTTATCATATATTATATATGTGTTTGTGCATATTTATTACTCTATTTTACTTGTATATATTTATACTATTTATTTTATTTTGCTAATATGTTTTGTTTTGTTGTCTGTCTCCCCCTTCTAGACTGTGAGCCCGCTGTTGGGTAGGGACCGTCTTTCCATGTTGCCAACTTGGACTTCCCAAGCGCTTAGTACAGTGCTCTGCACACCATAAGCGCTCAATAAAACGATTGAATGAATGAGTGAATGGTAGATAATAATAATTATTATTATGGTACTTGTTAAGTGCTTACTATGTGCTAAGTACTGTTCTAAGCACTGCAGTAGATATAAGTTCATCAGATTGGAGACAGTCCCTGTCCCACATGGGGCTCACATGCTTATCCCCACTTTACAGATGAGGGAACTGAGGCCCAGAGAAGTTAAGTGAGTGGCCCAAAGTCACTCAGAGGGCAAGGGGCGGAGCCAGGATCAGTTTCCTCATCTGTAAAGTGCAGATTGAGACTGTGAGCCCCATCCTTCCCCTCCCCAGAGCACCTGTATATATGTTTGTACAGATTTATTACTCTATTTATTTTACTTGTACATAGTTACTATTCAATTTATTTTGTGAATAATGTGCATCTAGCTTTATTTCTATTTATTGTGACTTGACACCTGTCCACGTGTTTTGTTTTATTGTCTGTCCCCCCCCCCCTTTTAGACTGTGCGCCCACTGTTGGGTAGGGACTGTCTCTATATGTTGCCAACTTGTACTCCCCAAGCGCTTAGTACAGTGCTCTGCACACAGTAAGTGCTCAATAAATACGATTGAAGCCACACTGCTTCTCGGATAAACATTGATCCTGATGATGATCGATCGATGGCGTTAATTGAGTGCTTACTGTGTACATAGCACTGTACTGAGCACTTGAGACAGTACCACACAACAGAATTGGTAAATCTGATTGATAATAACAATATTAATACTAATGATAATAATAGTAGTGATACTTGTTAAATGCTTACTATGTGCCATTTACTATGTGCCATCTTTCAGTAATCTTTCAATAGTAAATGCGCACTTATTGTGGGCAGACCCCCCTACTAAGTGCTTAGGAGAGTACAATTCAACAAAATTGGTAGTTATTATTGATAACAATAGTAATACTAATGATGATAATAATAATAATGGGATTTTTTAAGCGCTTAGTATGTGCAAAGCACTGTTCTAAGCGCTGAGGAGGTAACAAGGTGATCAGGTTGTCCCACTGGGGGCTCACTGTCTTAATCCCCATTTTGCAGATGAGGTAACTGAGGCCCAGAGAAGTTAAGTCACTTGCCCAAAGTCACACAGCTGACAGTTGGCAGAGCCGGGATTTGAACCCATGACCTCTGACTCCAAAGCCCATGCTCTTTCCACTGAGCCATGCTGCTCCCAGTTATGGTACTAGTAAAATGCATCTTATGTGCCAAGCATTGGGGTATAATCAAACAATCAATCAATGGTAGCAACAATCAATCAGTTGTATTTGAGGGTTTACTGTGTGCAGGACATTGAAATAAGTGACTGGAAGAATACAACAGAGTTGATAGGTGGGATCTCTTCCCATAACAAGCGTACAGTGCAGAGGGCATTATATTTGTAAATATAAACATATATTTATAAATATAATCCAGGACATTATATCTATTAATATAGATAATTTACAGCTGTATACATAAGTGCTGTGGGGCTGAAGGTGGGGTGAATAGCAAATCCCCAAAGGGTACACATCTAAATGCAGTCAATGCAGAAGGGAGAGGGAATCGGGGGAAAAGAGGGCTTCATCAGGGAAGGCTTCTTGGAGGAAATGTGATTTTAATAAAGCTCTGAAGGTGAAGAGAGTGTTGATCTGGCATATGTGGAGGGGGAGGAGCTTCAGGAGAGGGAGAGGACATGGGAAAGGGGTCGGCGGTGAGATAGACGGGATGGGGGCACAGTTAGTAAGACGGCCCTAGAGGAGCAGAGTTTGCGGGCTGAATACTGAGGTGAGGTAAGAGGGGGCGAGCTGATTGAGTGCTTTAAAGTCGATGGTGAGGAGTTTCTGTTTGATGCAGAGGTGGATAGGTGATCACTGGATAATAATGATGGCATTTGTTAAGCGCTTACCATGTGCCCAGCCCACATCATCCCCCTGGCCTGGAATGCCCTCCCTCTGCCCATCCGCCAAGCTCGCTCTCTTCCTCCCTTCAAGGCCCTACTGAGAGCTCACCTCCTCCAGGAGACCTTCCCAGACTGAGCCCCCTCCTTCCTCTCCCCCTCGTCCCCCTTTCCATCCCCCGCATCTTACCTCCTTCCCTTCCCCACAGCACCTGTATATATGTATATATGTTTGTACATATTTATTACTCTATTTATTTATTTTACTTGTACATATCTATTCTATTTATTTTATTTTGTTAATACGTTTGGTTTTGTTCTCTGTATCCCCCTTCTAGACTGTGAGCCCACTGTTGGGTAGGGACTGTCTCTATATGTTGCCAACTTGTACTTCCCCAGCACTTAGTACAGTGCTCTGCACACAGTAAGCGCTAAATAAATACGATTGATTGATTGATTGATTGCCAAGCACTGTTCTAAGCACTGATGCTCTTGAGGAGTGGGGAAATGTGGAGTGAACGGTCCTGTAGCAAAATGATTCGGGCAGCAGAGAGAAGTAGGGACTGGAGCGCGTTTGGAAGAGCTGTGGGTTTAGTGATGGCGTGGACATTTGTGATATGAGTTCCATTTCACATTACGGCTTGAAACTTTTAGAAAAATGATTTTGGTTTACAGTTTAGAAAATGCATTTAGTTATGATGAAAAAGTTCTGCTTGATGGCTATGAAAGAAACAGTTTTCAGGGGAAGAAACGGTGAATGTGTTTGTGTCTTATGCCTTCCCAGCTCAACTAGGGGAACATGAAGGTGTTACTGAATTGTACTTTCCAAGTGCTTAGTACAGTGCTCTGCAAACAGTAAGCGCTCAATAAATACAATTTAATGTATGAATGGAATGAATGAAGTGTTTACAATTTAGAAAGGCAAGTGACCTTGCTTTAGAGGAGTAGTACTTCATATTACAGCTCTTCGCAGTAAGGGAACATGTCTACCAACTCTGTTGTATTGTTCTCTACGAAGAGCTTAGTACAGTGCTCTGCATACAGCAAGCATTCAATAAATACCACCAATTGATTACTGCTACTAAAAGAGAAAGTTACATTCCCAAAGAAGCCCCAAAATAAGATCCAGAACTTTGTGTCCCTTCGTCTCCTAGATCGGGGGAAAGATAATTTTAAACTGTCTTGAGATCAATAAGCCTGATTATTTCTTTTTTTTTTTTTTTATTGGCCTGGACAGCTAGAGGAGACACTGTGGGTAGCAAGTTCTAAATTGCTCTTTCATTAGAAAGTAATCCAATCCTCTTCAGACAGTGAAATATTAACCTCTGTAGTGATTTAACTCACATTAAATGGCTGAAGTATTTGTAGATGGGAGAAGTGAGTTCAGAAAATATTAAAAAGGGGCGGGGTTTGCTGAGGGACAAGGAAAGATAGGGGTTGGGGGAGGGAGAGAAAATGATTTATCCCAGAGATTGCTGCCTAGTAGCTATGCATTCAGTTTCCGTAATTGTAAATTGATGGCACCACATAAGTATGAAAACACCAGTGTTGAAAAAATTCATCTCCCACAGCTCAATCTTTCTGCACTGTCATACTGCTTTTTTTTTTTTTTTCACCAGAGGAGATCTACATTGACCAGGGACTTCTAAGGCAATTTCTTCCCTTCTTTAAAGTCCAGCTGGAGAGATAGAGGCCAAAATGTGTATCAAGTTGTCAGACATTTATTGAGCACTACTGTGTGCAGAGCACTGGAGTAAAGGGAAAGAACAATACAACAGAGTGGTAGACACAATCCTTGCCCACAAGAAGTTTTTTTTTTCTTGTTTGTGGGGTTTTTTTGGTTATTTGTTAAGCACTTACTATACACCAGGCACTGTACTAAGCACGGGGGTAGATACAAGCTAATCAGGTTGGACACAGTCCATATCCCACACGGAGCTCACAATCAATCCTCTCTTTACAGATGAGGGAACTGAGGCCCAGAGAAGTGAAGTGACTTGTCCAAGGTTACACAATAGACAAAGCAGAGGGGTTGGGATTAGAACCCAGGTCTTTCTGACTTCCAGGCATAAGCCACACTGCTTCTCCAACTGGATGACAGTGTGCCAACAGACTCTGTTCTCCAGAGGGGACTGGGGTAAGATACTTGCTGTTGTCTGTAGTGGGGAGAAAACTAGCTTTCAGAAAGACCATATGGTCCATTCAGTCGTATTTATTAAGTGCTTACTGTGCACAGAGCACTAAGCTAAGCACTTGGAAAAGTATAATACAACAATAAAGAGTGACAATCCCTGCTTACAACGAGCTCACAGTCTACAGCATGGGAGAGAACATGTAACAACTTTGCTCTGGACTGCTCTCTGTGTTTGGGTGAGCTACATTATCTCTCTGGGCCTCCCTTTCCTCATCTGCAAAAGAGGAATTAAATATGTCACACAGGGTTGTTGTGAGGCAAACATATGAAAGTGCTTTAGAACACGTGCTTGCAACTTCAAGATTATCACCATTATCATCATTATCATCCATCCCGTATTACAGATGGAGCAAAAGAGTTTTTGGACCAGAGACATCCAGCCTATTCTATAACCACACACACCTATGTGTAGCACCCAGAGGAAGAGAAAATATCCTTTGCAAAAATCTATGTCTTTTAAACGTGGGTCCTATTTTCTGTCTGTGATCTGATGAATCTTCCTTTAAGTAGTCCTGAAACAACAGCAATAACTAGGTCAAGTCCAACCCTGGAGATTTAGGAGAACCCCCTCACGGAGATAATGTATTCTGTTTCAGTCACTAGGTGCAGACGGTCTTTTTGATTAACAGTGAACTCAGGCCTCATGCATTAAGTATTTATTTGCTCCAGCGAAAATGCTGAATCTTGCTTTAAGCTAGATTTTACGGCTACTGCAAAATAATTTCTCTCAGGGCACCTGGTGTATTTTCAAATGCAGAAAACTAGTTTAGCTCTCCTAACCTCTGAGGTCCTTCCATTCCTGTTTAACTCAAAGCATAGACAGCCTAGACTAAGTTGCAAATAATGTCGAGTTTTTTGAAAGTAACAGATCATTCTATCAATCCATCAAACTATCAAACTATCCATCATATTTACTGAGGGCTTACTTAATCCCCATTTTATAGATGATGAGGAAACTGAGGCACAGAGAAGTGAAGGGACTTGCCCGTGGTCACACAGCAGGATAGTGGTGGAGCCAAGATTGGAACCCAGGCCCGTTTGACTTCGAGGGGCCCATGCTCTATCCACTAGACTATGCTGGGAGTCGGGAGGCCTGGGTTTTAATCCCCTTGCCTGCTCTGGCGCCTTGGGCAAGTCTTTTAACTTCCACATGCCTCAGTTTCCTCATCCGTAAGGTAGGAATTCAATACCTGTTCTCCCTCACCTTAGACTGTGAGCCCTGTGCGGGACAGGGACTGTGTCCAATCTACCTGTATTGTATCTACCTCAATGCCTGGTACATACTAAGCGCTTAACTAATACCACAATTATTATCATTGACCTTTTCCATCACACAAGTTGCTGGCAAAATGTTTGAGAAATAACATGACTAACATTAAATAATAATATTACTCATTTAATGGCCACCTATATTGGCATTCAAGACATTAGATATTCTTAAATCTCTCGCTCACCCCGATTTCAGGTCATATCCTCCAATTATAGGATTCCTTAGCTGGATCTGAGACTAATTTCAAAACATCCCATTATATCACAAGATACTAAGCCACTTAATTTTAGCTCTCCAAATGGAATGTGGGGGATGAATTGTTCAATGAAAGTTTTTTTAGCTTCCAGGAAAAATGTTTACGTGACAAATAAAAACGAATCAATGCACTATTAGAAAGAATTATTCGTTTTATTTCCTAATGATCTGACACTATATCAGACAGCAAATACGCTACTTTGTGACACCTTCAGGGAAAATTATATTAATGCTCAGTTAATAAAGCCATTTCATTTTGCATAATTTGAAGGGCTAATAATGTATTTCATTAGGAAGACATTTCTTTTTGGAGTAATAGTGCTCATCAATCCTTTTTAATGAGCAGGCTTGCCTTTTACTCTACAAATGAACTCATGTAGAATAATTCCAATTGTAATTGGTGTCATACTCAAATGTTTTCACTGGTTGAGGATCCTGCAGCAATTTGACTGGCAGTTGAGTTCCCAGATTTTGGTTCATCTCCCCCTTTTTATGATATTTGATAAGACTTACAATGTGCCAGGCACTGTACTAAGTGCTGGGATAAATATGACCCACTGTACTAAGCGCTGGGATAAATATGACCTAATCAAGATGGACAGAGTCCATGTTCCACATGTGGTCTACAGCCTTCATTCTCACTTTAAAGATGAGGTAACTGAGGCACAGGAGTTAAATGACTTGTCCAAGGTCACACAGCAGAAACATGGCAGAATCGGGATCGGAACACAGGTCCTTCTGACTCCGAGACCCACCTGCTTCACTCCCTGGTACTAATCCTGCCTCTTCACTCAATCAATCCTATTAATTCACTGCTTACTGAATTAAGAGAAGCAGCATGGCTCAGTGGAAAGAGCACGGGCTTTGGTGTCAGAGGTCATGGGTTCAAATCCCGACTCTGCCAATTGTCAGCTGTGTGACTTTGGGCCAGTCATTTAATTTCTCTGTGCCTCAGATCCCCTATCTGTAAAATGGGGATTAAGACTGTGAGCCCCTGGGGGACAACCTGATCACCTTGGAACCTCCCCAGCACTTAGAAGAGTGCTTTGCACATATTTAGTGCTTAATAAATGCCATTATCATTATTATTATTACAAAGCACTCTGGAAAGTACTCTACAACACAGTTGGGTCCTTGCCCACCAGGAGTTTACTACTGTCTAGAGTGGGAGACGGACAAATAAGTTATGGATTTGGACACTAGTACTGGGGAGTTGACGGTCGGGTGAATATCAAATACTTAAAGAGTACAGAAACTATTCCAGAGACGATGAAGAAAGGAGCAGGAGAAAATAGGCTTAGTCAGGAAGGCTTCTTAATAATAATAATAATGATAATGATGGCATTTATTAAGCACTTACTATGTGCAAAGCACTGTTCTAAGCGCTGGGGGGATACAAGGTGATCAGGTTGTTCCACGGGGGGCTCACAGTCAACCCCCATTTTACAGATGAGGTAACTGAGGCCCAGAGAAGTTAAGTGACTTGCCCAAGGTCACACAGCTGACAATTGGCGGGGCCGGGATTTGAACCCACGACCACTGACTCCAAAGCCCGTGCTCTTTCCACTGAACCATGCTGCTTCTCTTGAGGGAGACTCATTCATTCATTCATTCAATCGTATTTATTGACCACTTACTGTGTGCAGAGCACTGTACTAAGTGCTTGGGGAGTACAAGTTGACAACATATAGAGACGGTCCCTACCCAACTAGGCTCACACTCTAGAGGGGGAGACAGACAACAAAACAAAACATGTGGACAGGTGTCAAGTCGTCAGAACAAATGGAATTAAAGCTAAATGCACATCATTAACAAAATAAATAGAATAGTAAATATGTAGAAGTAAAATAAATAGAGTAATAAATCTGTACAGATATACAGGTGCTGTGGGGAGGGGAAGGAGGTAGGGCAGGGGGACGGGGAGGAGGAGAGGAAAAAGGGGGCTTGGTGTGGGAAGGCCTCCTGGAGGAGGTGAGCTCTCAGTAGGGCTTTCACGGGAGGAAGAGAGCGAGCTTGGCAGATGTGTAGAGGGAGGGCGTTCCAGGCCAGAGATAGGACGTGGTCCAGGGGTCGACGGCGGGACGGGCAAGAACGAGGTACAGTGAGGAGGTTAGGGGCGGCAGAGGAGCGGAAGGTGCGGGCTGGGCTGGAGAAGGACAGAAGGGAGGGGAGGTAGGAGGGGGTGAGGTAATGGACAGCCTTGAAGCTGAGATGTGATTTTAATAAAGCTTGGAAACGGGGGAAAGAGTGGTGGGAGAGGGAGTTGAAGAAGTTGGCCAAGGGATCGAGGTACATAATAATAAATAATAATGGCATTTATTAAGTGCTTACTACATGCAAAGCACTGTTCTAAGCACTGGGGAGGTTACAATGTGATCAGGTTGTCCCATGGGGGGCTCACAGTCTTAATCCCCATTTTTCTATATTGAGTAGGCTGGCATGGGAGAAGTGAAGCACGTGGGCTGGATTGTAGTAGAAAATCAGCTAAAATAATAATAATAATAATAATAATTATGGTATTTGTTAAGCATTTACCATGTGCCAGGCACTGTACTAAGCAGTGGGGTGGATACAAGCAAATCATTCATTCATTCATTCCTATTTCTTGAGCACTACTCTGTGCAGAGCACTGTACTAAGCACTTGGAAAGTACAATTCGGCAACAGATAGAGACAATCCCTACACAAAAATGGGCTCATGGTCTAGAAGGGGGAGACAGACAACAAAACAAAATGAAACAAAATCTAGTTGGACACAGTTCCTGTCCTACATTCATTAATTCATCAATTGTATTTATTGAGCGCTTACTGTGTGCAGAGCACTGTACTAAGCGCTTGGGGAGTACAAGTTGGCAACATATAGAGACGGTCCCTACCCAACAATGGGCTCACAGTCTAGAAGGGGGGGGGCAGACAATAAAACAAAACATGTGGACAGGTGTCAAGTCACAATAAATAGAAATAAAGCTAGATGCACATCATTAACAAAATAAATTGAATAGTAACTATGTACAAGTAAAATAAATAGAGTAATAAATCTTTCCTTCCTTCAATCGTATTTATTGAGAGCTTACTGTGTGCAGAGCACTGTACTAAGCGCTTGGGAAGTACAAGTTGGCAACATATAGAGATGGTCCCTACCCAACAGTGGGCTCGCAGTCTAGAAGTACAAACTGTGGGCTCACAGCCTAGAAATCTGTACAAACATATACAGGTGCTGTGAGGAGGAGAAGGATGGGGCTCACAGACTCAACCTGCATTTTACAGATGAGGTAACTGAGGCCCAGAGAAGTAAAGAGACTTGCCCGAGGTCACACAGCAGACATTAGAACCCATTAGCCGACATTAGCAGAGCCGACATTAGAACCCATGACCTTCTGACTCCCAAGTCCGTTCTCTATCCATTAGGCCAAGCTGCTTCTCTAAGATAGAAGGGGGCCAGCTGATTGAACTTTTTAAAGTCAGTGCTTTTAGGAGTTTCTGTTTGGTGCAGGGCGGATGGGAAGTTTGTGAGAAGTGGGGAGGTACGAACTGAATTTTTTTTTTTTGATCAATTATTTGTGCTGCAGAGTGAAGTAAGGGCTGGAGTGGGGAGACCCAAGAGGCAGGAAGGTCAGAGAGCAGGCTAATGAAGTAGTGAAAGTGGGACAGGAGAAGTGCTTGGATTAACATGGTAGCAGTTGGGATGGAGAAGAGGGGGTGGATTTTAGCAACGTTGTGAGGGTCGTTCCTACTAATTGGACATACACGGGTATTCACAAGGTGCAACTGAGAGATAAAAGACATGTCGCCATCTGCTCATGGAAGGAATTGGCTTTGTGCTCCCTGGGGATCACATCGCCATCTCAGCCAGAAGCAGCACGGCCTACCTGATTTGCTTGTATCCATCCCAGAGTTTAGTACAGTGTCTGGCATATAGTAAGCACTTAACAAATACCACAGTTATTTTTATTATTACCCCCTCCAACCTATGACTTTTCCTTTTTCCCCCTAACGGGCTCTTAAGGACGAAGGTTCTAATCCTGGTTCCACCACTTTTTCTGCCGTGTGACCTTGGGCAAGCCACTGATCTTCTCTGTGTCTCAGTTACCTCATCTGTAAAATGGGGATTAAAACTGTAAGCCCCATGTGGGACAACCTGATTAGTCTGTATCTACCCCAACGTTTGGAACAGTGCTTGGCACATAGTAAGCCTTAACAAATACCATCATTATTATTACTGTGGGATCAGCATTGGCCAGTGACTCCGTCTCCTTCCATGGTCTCCCTCTACCCAGGTGAAGGCAAGGGTTGCATTGTACTCTCCTAAGTGCTTAGTGCAGTGCTGCGCACATTGTGATAATAATAATAACTGTAGTATTTGTTAAGTGCTTACTATGTGCTGCAGATTGAGTGTGGGTGCTGGGGTAGATATAAACTAATCTTGTCCCACATTCAATCAATTGTATTTATTCAACAGTATTTATTGAGTGCTTACTGTGTGCAGAGCACTGTACTAATCAGTCAATCAATCATTAGTATTTATTGAGTGCTTACTGTGTGCAGAGCACTGTACTAAGCGCTTGGGAAGTACAAGTTGGCAACATATAGAGACAGTCCCTACCCAACAGTGGGCTCACAGTCTAGAAGGGGGAGAGAAAACAAAAACAAAAGCAAAAAACAAAGCACTGTTCTAAGCGCTGGGAAGGGGAAACAAGGTAATGAGGTTGTCACATGTGGGGCTCACAGTCTTAATCCCCATTTTACAGATGAGGGAACTGAGGCTCAGAAAAGTTAAGTGACTTACTGAAGGTCACACAGCAGACGTGGCGTTCGGGATTCAAACCTATGATCTCTGGCTCCAAAGCCCATGCTCTTTCCACTGAGCCACACTGCTTTTCCACGCTGCTGCTAAGTGCTTGGAAAGTACAATTCGGCAACCTATAGATGGGGCCCGTACTGAATCCCCATTTTTGCAGATGAGGAAATCAAAGTCCAGAGAAGTTAAGTGACTTGCCCGAGGTCACACAGCAGGTAAGCGGTAGAGGCGGGCTGAAAGCCCAGGCCTTTCTGATGCCAGAACCACGCTCAATCCACTAGGCCTCACCACTACAATAAGTTCTCAGTAAATACCACTGGTGATGATTCCAACTGTACCAGGCCACCTCAAGGAAAGGGTCCTTATTGTCTCTAAAAGAAACAAAACAAGTTAATTACTTCCCCCACAGTCCTCCCTCTGATATAGTTCAGAACAAAGCACTTCTCCTGATTCATCCATAGAGAAAACCACGCCTGGCATTTAAATAATCTCAAATTCCAAATTTAGCTTGGAAGTTAACAGATGTTTGGACCCAGATAATTAGTAAAACTTTAGCCATTGGTACAGAAAAATAGTTCATTTCAGACTTATTTGAGAGCACTGACGTCTTAAGGAACATCTATAATCAACCTGGAGCATATTGCAGCAATTTCTGAACGCACGAAACGTTATCTAAGTCAAAAAAATGATTACACTTGATGAGGGGAGATGGCATTGAACACCAACTACTGGGATTGTACTGGAAAAAAAATAGTTTGTCTTTCTAGTAATTAGCATAGGAAGTTTCTCTTCTACCTCGCCAAAGCAGCAACAGGTAGCAGAAAGGGCACGGGCCTGGGAATCAGAGGTTCTGCGTTCCAATCCCTGCTCTGCCACTTGTCTAACTTTGTGACCTTGGGCCAGTTACTTGACTCCTCTGGAAAATGGGAATTAAGACTGTTAGATCCAGGGATGACAGGGACTGTGTCCAGCCTGATTAGTTTAATAATCATCATCATCATCATCATCATCATCAATCGTATTTATTGAGAGCTTACTATGTGCTGAGCACTGTACTAAGCGCTTGGGAAGTACAAATTGGCAACATATAGAGACAGTCCCTACCCAACAGTGGGCTCACAGTCTAAAAGGGGGAGACAGAGAACAAAACCAAACGTACTAACAAAATGAAATAAATAGAATAGATATGTACAAATAAAATAAATAAATAAATAGAGTAATAAATATGTACAAACATATATACATATATACAGGTGCTGTGGGGAAGGGAAGGAGGTAAGATGGGGGGGATGGAGAGGGGGAGAGGAAGGAAGGGGCTCAGTCTGGGAAGGCCTCCTGGAGGAGGTGAGCTCTCAGCAGGGCCTTGAAGGGAGGAAGATAATAATAATAATTAATTAATTATAAGATATAATAAGATATTAATAATAATAATAATAATGGCATTTATTAAGCACTTACTATATGCAAAGCACTGTTCTAAGCGCTGGGGAAGTTACAAGGTGATCAGGTTGTCCCACGTTGGGCTCAGAGTCTTCATCCCCATTTTACAGATGAGGTCACTGAGGCCCAAAGAAGTAAAGTGACTTGACCACAGTCACACAGCTGACAACTGGTGGAGCCGGGATTTGAACCCATGACCTCTGACTCCAAAGCCCATGCTCTTTCCACTGAGCCACGCTGCTTCTTTTAGTGGTTAGTACAGTGCCTGACAAATAGTAAGAGCTTAACAAATACAATAAAAACACACAAAAAAAAACAACAAAAAAAATCGATGGGGCCTAGAGCAAAGAGCATAGGGCTGGGAGTCAGAGGACCTGGGTTCTAATCTAGGCTCTGTCACTTGTCTGCTCTGTGACCTTGGACAGGTCACTTCACTTCTCTGTGCCTCAGTGACCTCATCTGTACAATGGGGATCAGGACTGTGATCCCTACGTGGAAGAGGGACTGTGTAGAGAATTAGCAGACACATTCCCTGCCCGCAACGAGCTTATAGTCTATCCACTAGGTTAAACTGTGTCTCACTAGATTGTAAACATGGATCGTGCTATTCTATCGTATTCTCCCAAGCACTTAGGAGAGTGCTCTGCTCTAAAGCATCATGGCCTAGTGGAAACAGCACAGGCTTGGGAGTCAGAGGCCCTGGGTTCTAATCCCGGCTCCACCACCTGTCTGCTGTGTGACCTTGGGCAAATCACTCACCTTCTCTGCGCCTCAGTTCCCTCATCTGCAAAATGGGGATTCAATACCTGTTCTCCCTCCTACTTCAACTCTGAGCCCCATCAACTTGTACTTCCCAAGCACTTAGTACAGTGCTCTGCACACAGTAAGTGCTCAATAAATACGATTGAATGAATGAATAAATATGGGGACCTGATGATTTTTATCTACTCCAGTTCTTAATTCATTCATTCATTCATTCAATCAATTGTATTTATTGAGTGCTGACTGTGCACAGAGCACTGTACT
The DNA here is from genome assembly GCF_015852505.1 of Tachyglossus aculeatus. Lineage (NCBI taxonomy): Eukaryota > Metazoa > Chordata > Mammalia > Monotremata > Tachyglossidae > Tachyglossus > Tachyglossus aculeatus. Next base: position 5,264,168 of record NC_052067.1, read on the forward strand.
AAGTGCTTGGAAAGTACAATTCAGCACTAAATAGAGACAATCCCTACCCAACAACGGGCTCACATCTACAAGGGGGGAGACAGACATCAAAACAAGTAAACAGGCATCAGCAGCATCAATATAAATCAATAGAATTATAGATATATCCACATCATTAATAAAATAAATAAAATAACAAATATGTCCATATATGCCCAAGTGCTGTGTGGGAAGGTGGGTAGAGCAGAGGGAGGGAGTCAGGATGATGGGGAGGGGAGGAGGAGCAGAGGAGAAGGGGGGATTAATCTGGGAAGGCTTCCTGGAGGAGGTGAGCTTTCAGTAGGGCTTTGAAGGGGGAAAGTGTTCCAGTTTGGAGGATGTGAGGAGGGAGGGCATTCCAGGCTAGATTTAGGACGTGGGACAGGTGAGAACGAGGCCCACTGAGAAGGTTAGTGGCACCAGAGGAGTGGAGTGTGAGGGCTGGGCTGGAGACGGAGAGAAAGGAGGTGAGGTAGGAGGGGGCGAGGGGATGGACAGCTTTGAAGCCAACCGTGAGGACTTTCTGCTTCATGCAAAGGTTGACAGGCAACCACTGGAGATTTTTGAGGATTTGAGTGACATGCCCAGAGTGTTTCTGTAGAAAGATAATCTGGGCAGCAGAGTGAAGTACAGACTGAAGCTGGGAGAGACAGGAGGTTGGGAGATCAGAAAGGAATACAGTACAGTACTTGCAACATAGTAAGCGGTTAACAAAAATCACATTTATTAATTTTTATTACCTGCACACAGTAAGAGCTTGACAAATACCACTGATGGATTAGCGGTGTCATCAAACCACCCAAGATGACAACTCTACACTCTATTTTCTGAGGCTTCCCTCTCTAGAGGAGGAGGACTCAAGGTTAAAAGCAGAGCTTGATGGAAGTGCCCATGGTTTTGCCCTTTAACACAGTCCTTCTCAGCTGTCTCAAGTTGAAAATTATGACAAATGACTCCAATCCCTTAAACCTATATATATCTATATATTTGCCATTTTATGGGGAACAATAGATTGCCCTGCTACTGGTCCCGGCATAATCTCTCAGAGGAATATAAAGTGCTCCAGAGAAGAGAGAGAAAAGATATGTAAAAATGCCGAGTTATCTAAACTACCATATTGAAAGCGTACTTCCGCACGTTTGTGCTGATAAGAGAAATCGAACAGCCTTCTCACTTGCCTCAAAACTGCCACACAAGCTACTTGAAACGCTGCAGGGGTTCTTGGTTGGGATGGACTAAGTGTGAGGGATTATTAGTTCTGCTGAATAAATTGAAAGAGAAATACGCCCGGGTGCTGATGAAACAGAGCTTTCAGAAAATTGGTGCCCTTCAATTTTTTTTTAAATACACTTCCAAAGTTAGTCATTAGATCTGACACATTCAAAGCATAATCCAGCTTTTTGCAGTCTGACGCTTTTGAAGCATTGTGGAAGAATAGGAAATGCTCATTTTATCCTTTATTTGCCTTCTCCTTTAACAGGGAAACAGAGTGCCTTAGGGGATAGAGACTGGACCTAGGCTCCAGAGGACTTGGGTTCTAATTCCGACTCTGATACTTGCTAGCTCTGTGACCCAGTGCAAGTCACTTAACTTTTCAGTGACTCCGTTACCTCAATTGCAAAATGGGGATTTAATACTTGTTCTCCTGCCTATCTGTGAGCCACATATGGGACAGAGACTGTAATGAGCCCGATAAACTTGTATCTATCCCAGATCAGAACAAGGCTTGACACATAGTAAGTGCTTAACAAATATAAAAAGCAAAAGCAATGGTAGAAACATCTGCAGAAATGTGTAGAACATATAATACGTGAGAGTGTTTTTCGGATCCCATTTTTCTACATTCTCTTTCTTAAACTCTTAACTTAAACTTTCTTTCTTAAATTCTCTTTCTTAAATTCTCTTCTCTTTCTCTTTCTCTTTCTCTTTCTTGAGAAGCAGCGTGGCTCAGTGGAAAGAGCCCGGGCTTTGGAGTCAGAGGTCATGGGTTCGAATCCCGGCTCCACCACAAGTCTGCTGTGTGACCTTGGGCAAGTCACTTCACTTCTCTGAGCCTCACTTACCTCATCTGTAAAAATGGGGATTAAGACTGTAAGCCCCACGTGGGACAACTTGATCACATTGTATCTCCCCCAGCGCTTAGAACAGTGCTTTGCACATAGTAAGCGCTTAACAAATGCCATCATTATTATTATTATTATTATAAACCCTTACCATGCCCATATTCATCTTTCCATTTTTTCCTATCTGTAATTTAGATCTGTCTCTCCTTCTACACTGTAAGATTCTTGAGAGGAGGGATCATATATTCTAAGGTACTCCACCAGGCTTAGTACAGTGCTCTGCTCACAGTAAGTGCTCAGTACATGCGTTGATTGATGTATCTCACTCCTGCGGCCTGTAAGTTTCTTGTGGGCAGGTATCACTACTACCAACTCTGTTGGGCTGGGATAATAATAATAACTGTGGTATCTGTTAAGAGCTTACTGTGTGCTAGACACTGTACTAAGCGCTGGAGTGAATACAAGAAAATTGAGTTGGACACAGTCCCTGTTCCACATGGGGCTCACAGTCTCATTCCCAATTTTACAGAGGCGGGAACTGAGGCACAGACAAGTGAAGTGACTTGCCCAAAGTACTTTGTCAAGCGCTTAGTATGGTGTTCTGGACCCAATAGGTGAGAAGCTGTGTGGACTAGTGGCTAGATCATGGGACTGGGAATCAGAAGGACCTGACTTCTGAGGCCACCTCCATGCATCTGCTGTGTGACCTTGAGCGAGTCACTTCATTTCTCTGTACCTCTGTTACCTCATCTGGAAAATGGGGATTAAGCCCATGGGCCCCAGGTGGGACAAAGACTCCAACTGCGACATACACAAAAGCGGAGGGCAGATTCACTCATTCATTCATTCAATTGTATTTATTGAGTGCTTACTGTGTGCAGAGCACTGTACTAAACTCTTGGGAAGTACAAGTCGGCAACATATAGAGATGGTCCCTATATAACAACAGGCTCACAGTCTAGAAGGGGGGAGACAAACAACAAAACAAAACATGTAGACAGGTGTCAAAATCGTCAGAACAAATAGAATTAGAGCTATAGGCACATCATTAACAAAATAAATAGAATAGTAAATATGTACAAGGAAAATAAATAGAGTCATAAATCTGTACAAATATATACAAGTGCTGTGGGGAGGGGAAGGAGGTAGGGATGGAGGCATCTGTGGGTACTCACAGCTCTTCATGGCTGGGAAGATTGTAACCGGAGACATTTTTTATGATATTTGTTAAACGATATTATTATTATCATCAGATGCCGTCGAGGCATTTCAGATTCACAGCGACTATGGATATGTTTTCTGCAGAATGTCCTGTCTTCTGCCATAACCTGTAACATTGGTCGCGGTACTTCCGTTATCGTTGTTATGATTTCTTTCCAACCAGCTGCTGGTCTCCTCTCCTCTTCTCCTCTCCTCCTCCCCATGTCCCCCACCCTACCTCCTTCCCCTACTCTATTTATTAATAAATCTGTACAAACATATATACAGGTGCTGTGGGGAGGGGAAGGAGGTACGGTGGGGGGGATGGGGAGGGGGAGAGGAAGGAGGGGGCTGAGTGTGGGAAGGCCTCCTGGAGGAGGTGAGCTCTCAGTAGGGCTTTGAAGGGAGGAAGAGAGCTAGCTTGGCGGATGTGCGGATCCAATTCCACCCTACGAAAGTCCAGGGCAGCCCCGACGACGGGGGTGAGTTGGGGCAAAACAAACACAGTTCCTCACAGCTACGTACCTCTCTGACTCAGCAAGGGAACTGAGGAGAATCTGGCAAACCCGGCCTCCACAGACAATTCCTTCACAGACCCCCTGTCTCTTTCATTCATTCATTCCATCGTATTTACCTGTATATATGTTTGTACATATTTATTACTCTATTTATTTATTTATTTATTTTACTTGTACATATCTATTCTATTTATTTTATTTTGTTAGTATGTTTGGTTTTGTTCTCTGTCTCCCCCTTTTAGACCGTGAGCCCACTGTTGGGTAGGGACTGTCTCTATATGTTGCCAATTTGTACTTCCCAAGCGCTTAGTACAGTGCTCTGCACACAGTATCCCTCAATAAATTTGATGATGATGATTTATTGAGCGCTTACTGTGTGCAGAGCACTGTACTAAGCGCTTGGGAAGTACAAGTTGGCTCTTGCTCCAAACTCACGCACACCCCCTACTCTCTCTGACTGTCCTTCTCTCTCTCCTGCACCTCCTTCCTCCTCAGCCCTCCTTCCATCGTCCCTTTGGCCTCTCCAGACCTCTCTCCTGCCACTGAGGCTCCTTTTCCAGCTGGGAATCCTCCCCTCTTGCTTTAGTCTCTCTCCCCGCCTGCCCCATTCATGAAAAGCAGCATGGCTAAGTGGAAAGAGCATGGGCTTAGGAGTCAGAGGTCGTGGGTTCTAATCCTGACTCCGCAACTTATCAGCGTTGTGACTTTGGGCAGGTTATTTAACTTCTCTGTGCTTCAGTGACCTCATCTATAAAATGGGGATTAAAGACTGTGAGCCCCACGTGGGACAACCTGATTAGCCTGTATCTCCCCCAGCACCTAGAACAGTGTGTGGCACATAGTAAGCACTTAACAAATGCCGTCATTATTATTAGTACCCCAGTGATTAGCACATAGTAAATAGCTGTATGGTTCAGTGGGGAAGCAGCGTGGTTCAGTGGAAAGAGCCCGGGCTTGGGAGTCTGAGGTTGTGGGTTCTAATCCCGGCTCCACCATTTGTCAGCTGTGTGATTTTGGGTAAGTCACTGAACTTCTCTGTGCCTCAGTTACCTCATCTGGAAAATGGGGATTAAGACTTCGAGCCCCATGTGGGGCAACCTGATTACCTGGTATCTACCCAGCACTTAGAACAGTGCTTGTCACATAGTACGTGCTTAACAAATACCAATATTATTATCCTTCTAGACTGTGAGCCCGTTGTTGGGTAGGGACCGTCTTTACATGTTGCCGACTTGTCCTTCCCAAGCGCTTAGTCCAGTGCTCCGCACACAGTAAGAGCTCAATAAATACGATTGAATGAATGATTGAAAGTAAACGTTTAACAAATACCATAATAATAATAATTATTATTCTCCTGACATGGGTGGGTCTTTGCTATGTCTCTCTCCCTCTTCCCCCAGTCCCATGTGACATGGACTGGTCTTGGGCCTGTCCCCCCCAACCTTCCTCCTTCAACCATCTCCTGACAGACTGGTTTTGGGGCTATCCTCCAACTATCCTCCACCCCACATGACTCAGATGGTCTTCTGAGGCCATTTGGATTCGCACCACCTGCCTAACGATGGGGGGAGGGGGCATCCCTTTTTGCAGGAATCTCCTCAGGGACTCCTGACCAGTTTTTCCCAACCCCAGGTGCCCCAGGCTGCTGCTGTCGAACTTAATGAGCCCCCACAGGTCAGGGAAAGGCACCTCTGCAGCATCCCAGGGCCTCCTCCAGCATTGTCTCTTCACAGTGACAAAGGTCACCGAGGCTCCTCTGGATTTACTGGGAAACAGAAGGAACAGAGGGGCACACAACCGACCAGCTGTGCTTCTTTCCTCCTGTTTCAGGAATAATGATGGTGATGGGGGCAGGGGGAAGGACGGTTGCCTTTGATTCCCAACTCGAACCCCTCTGTGGAGACTGGAGTGGAGATGGAGCGAAAATTAATCATTCCTTCCTAACATTTGACCCTGGCAATTAACTCAGGTTTCACACACCTGTTTGAAGAACACAGTTCTTTCTGCAGCGATCATCCTGTCCTGGTTGGATTAAGACTAATAATAATATTGATAATAATAATAATATTCTAATCTTCTAGACTGTGAGCCCGCTGTTGGGTAGGGACCATCTCTATATGTTGCCAACTTGTACTTCCCAAGCGCTTAGTACAGTGCTCTGCATACAGTAAGTGCTCAATAAATATGATTGAATGAATGAATGAAGAATAATAAAGTATGTAAGGTCTTAACTATGTTCCAAGCACTCTACTAAATGCTGGGATGGATACAAGTTCTCCCCCTCTAGACTGTAAACTCACTGTGGACAGGAAACACGTCCTCCAACTCTGTTATGGAGTACACTCCCAAACACTTAGTATGGTACTATACATACAGTAAGGGCTCAATAAATAGGTTTGAATGAATCAAGTCAGACACAGTTCCGGTCCCACATGGGGTTCACAGTCTATGTAGGAGGGAGAACAGGAATGAATTCCCATTTTACAGATGAAGAGACTGAGGGACAAAGTGGCTTGCCCAAGGTGACAGAGCAGACAAGTGGCAGAGCTGGAATTAGAACCCAGGTCCTCTTATCTGAGTCCCTAGGGTGTGCAAAACACTCTACTAAATGCTGGGGGAAAATACATACCGGGGAGAATTAGTCAGTCCCTGACTAATCTAATTATCATCATATTTAAGTATTTGCAGTACTATATTTCAATAATATAAATATTTAAGTATTTATTGATCACTTACTGCAAACAGAGCACTGTATTACTAAGCTCTTGGGAGAATGCAGTACAACAGAGTGGGTAGACACGTTCTCTGCCCATATCAAGCTTACAACTTAAAGTGGGAGACAGATGCTAATATATGAATACTTTATTGTTCTATTGCAGCCTCCCAAGCACTTAGTACAGTGCTTTGTACATAGCAAGCACTCAAGAAATATGACTGAATAAATGAATGAACAGTAAGAATCAAAGAAGGCTGAGGGAGGCAGCACAGAGGAAGATGAAAGGCCAGTTACTTGTGTTAGCCTAGAACGAGCCAAGGACGATGATGACTACATTAAGAGCCACAGGGCTCTGTGGATGGAGAAACAGAATTTCAGGCTTCTTTTGAATCAATCCCCCCTCATCATTAGCTGAAAAACCTCCCCGTCAACCTCGTCATCTCACAGATCTACTCTGTTCTCCAACGGCTCCTTGTCTTTGTCCTTCCCAAGCCGACCTTCTAGCTGCACCTCATTCCAGACTTTCCAGCCTCCGTCCCCTCATGCACTCATTCAGTCCTATTGATTGAGCACTTACTGTGTGCAGAGAACTGTATTAAGTGCTTGGAAAGTACAATTCAGCAACAGAGAGAGACAATCCTTGCCCACACCGGGTTTACAGTCTAGGAAGGGGGAAGACGGGCATCCAAACAAGTAAACAGGCATCCACAGAAATATATAGAATTATAGATATATACACATCAAAACAAGTAAACCGGCATCAATATAAATAGTATATATATATATATATACACATCAAAACAAGTAAAACGGCATCAATATAAATGAATAGAATTCTCTCTCTCTCTCTCTCTCTCTGTATATATATATATATATATATATATATATATATATATGTATATATATATATATATGTATATATATATATATATATATACATATATATATATATATATATAAGTGCTGTGTAGAGGGATGGTGGGTGGGGGGAAGAGAAAAGGAAGTGAGTCTCACCTCGGGCCATTCTACCAGCCCAGAATTCTGACAGACCACACAGTCCCAGGTTTTTTATCGACTGAACCCAGGCCTGTGTTTTATCCACTAGGATATGACGCTTTGCTCATCCTGTTCCCCAAGCTGGTAACTCCCTTCCCTCCCAATTATACCCGATCTCGGTGATCCCCATTTTTAAAATCCTCCTAAATCCCTCTCTTCCATGAAGTCTTCCTTGATTAATTCCCAACTGCTGCGGAGCCCCAACCCAACCCCATCCCTGGGCCGTATGTATGATCAATTCCTTAATCTGCTATTTCATTCTGGTAGATTTATGCTGCTTCTTGTTAGATCCTTGTCAGCCTCTCGCTCCCAACATTTTTGCAACGAGTCTGTAAGCTTCTTAAGAATGGGGAACGTGCCTCTCGATTCATTTGGACTCTCCCAAATGCTTAGTGCTGTGCCTCAGGAGGAGCTCAAGAAATAACACTGATTGGTGCATGTGATAAATTGACTGTGATTAGTGTCATTGTTGTAGACAAAATGGGAAGCAGCCGGGCCTAGTGGAATGAGCCTACGTCTGGGAGTCATAAGACCTGGATTCTAATCCAAGCTCCGCCACTTGTCTGTTTGTGACCTTGGACAAGTCATTTCACTTCTCTGTGTCTCAGTTCCCTCACCAGCAAAATGGGGCTTCAAAACCTGTGCTCCCTTCCTCTCTATATCTGGGACCTGATTATCTTGAATCTACCCTGGAGTTTAGAAAGTGCTTGGTAAATCATGTTTAAACACTCCAATTATTATTATTACAAAGGTCTACTATAAACACTCTAGGGCCCTGTATGTGCATGTAGTGGCCAGATAGTGGGTAATCAATTGTACTGATTGAGAACTCACTGTGCACAGAACACTGTACTAAGCACTTGGGAGGGTACAATACAACAGAATTAGCAGACACACGCAACAGAACACATGGACAGATTAGAATCAGATTTTAAGTGCATGGCATTGAGCTGAATTTAAAACAAGCTTCCAATATGCACAGAGGAGACTTAGTGTTGCCACCTTTGAATACAGAAAAATCCTGCTTATTTATCTCATTCTCTAATGGTCCAGAGATGCATAATGATTTCTTCAGAAAGTCACTTCTTAAAGTGCAAGAGGCTCAGTAGAAAGATTCCCAAATCTTATTCGCTGCAGTGTTTTCAGAGTGCTTAATCTGAATACGTTCATAACAGTTCCTTACCCACAATCATGAATTCCAACTAACTGCACCACTGTATCTCACACTGAAGCCTAGCCTACATCTCTCCGAGCTGAACTGCCTGCAGATTAAAAATAGGATGATGCTGGCAGAGTTTGCTTTGTTTGGGGTAAGAAGTGGGCCAGAGGCAGCTACTCTCCCTGAAGCTGAGGACTGCTAAGGTCAGCACTGTTCCACTTCAGAGATTTGCTAAGACCACGTGAATTTTGAAAGAGACGGCCTGAAATTAAAGGGAGTGGGGGGGTCAACTGTTTGGGATGGAATACCACACATAACCGAGCTGAGAATTTGACACGACAAATTTCCGCTGAACAGAAGGTCACAAGTACTCCCGTTTAAAAGAATTTTGGGAATTTGAAAAAAAAAATGTGGGTTTGCGTTTCCTTAGGGGTTTAGCGACAGCAGATTGGAGGAGTAAATGCCACTATTTTTTCATTTCAGCAGCTGGAAAAAGCCATCACGAGAGAAAGTGCTGAAATCAGGAGACAAGATGTTACTGCTGAAAACATTCTCTCCAGTGCTGAGGAGAAACTGTTTATCAAAACATACAAATGAGTCAGTGTTTGCTTCTCTTCTTGCCTTGAAAGGAACCAGAGTCAGGCTATTCTGACTTGAGCCTCAATTCATTGCCCTACGAAGCCAGTGAACCAAAACAATAATAATAATTGTGGTACTCGTTAAGCGCCTACTATGTGCTAGGTGCTGTTCTAATCACTGGGGTAAATACAAGCTAATCGGGTTGAACACAGCCCTTGTCCCACATAGGGCTCACTGTCTTAATCCCCATTTTACAGATGAGGGAACTGAGGACCAGAGAAGTGAAGCAACTTGCTCAAGGTCACACAGCAGATAGGTGGCGGAGCTGTGATTAGAACCCAGGTCCTTCTGACTCCCATGTCCAGGCTCTAACCATTAAGCCACGCTGCTTCTCATTGTCCTAGCTCCTTCCCCTCCCCACAGCACCTGTATATGTTTGTACAGATTTATTACTCTATTTATTTTACTTGAACATATTCACTATTCTATTTATTTTGTTAATGATGCGCATCTAGCTTTAATTCTATTTGTTAATGATGGAATTTATTAAGCACCTACTATGTGCAAAGCACTGTTCTAAGCGCTGGGGAGGTTACAAGGTGATCAGGTTGTCCCACGTGGGGCTCACAGTCTTAATCCCCATTTTACAGGTGAGGTAACTGAGGTCCAGAGAAGTTAAGTGACTTGCCCAAAGTCACACAGCTGACAAGTGGCAGAGCCAGGATTTGAACCCATGGCCTCGGACTCCAAAGCCCATGCTCTTTCCATTGAGCCACGCTGCTTCTTTATTTGTTCTGACGACTTGACATCTGTCCACATGTTTGGTTTTGTCGTTTGTCTCCCCCTTCTACACTGTGAGCCCGTTGTTGGGTAGGGACCGTCTCTAAATGTTGCCAACTTGTACTTCCCAAGCGCTTAGTACAGTGCTCTGCACACAGTAAGCGCTCAATAAATTCGATTGAATGAATGAATGAATGAATTGCTAAAGGCATTATGTACCAAGTCTGTAGTTTAATGAACACACGCTCACACACACAATACACATATGACAAACGTACAATTCCTACATATTTCACTAAGGTAAAGCCAAGCTGTGCAACTTCAAAGTCCTGAAATTCCATGTCTTCCAGGAGGCCTTCCCTGATTAGTTTAGATTTTCCCCAAATTGTACCCTCTCCCCTCAGCACTTTGGCATTCACCATCACGGGTAGCATTTTTGTACAGATAGACTTAGTCTTCATCCACATTCGGATGAAATTACTTCATGTCTACATCCCCTGCTGTGGGGCAAGCTCCTTGAGAACAGGGAACATAATTTCCAATTATGCTACTGGACTAAATGCTTAATACAGTTCTTAATAAAGTGTTCTAAGCCCAGGAAGTGATTGGCAAATTCTACTGATTGATCGTAAAGGGAACATTCATTTGATATTTTGGTGGTTTCAGTGATGGTAAGAAACTGCCCCCCTTTATTCATCCCCACTCCCAGCCTCACATCATCTACGTACATATCTGTAATTTATTTCCTTATATTAATGTCTGTCTCCCCCTCTAAACCACAAGCTCACTGTGGGCAGGGAATGTGTCTGTTTTAGTGTTATATTGTACTCTCCCAAGCACTTAGTACAGTGCTCTGCACACAGTAAGCGCTCAATAAATACGATCGACTGACTTCTGTTGGAAAGTCCTTTCAAATGAATGGTATTGAGTGCTTACTGTGTGCAGTGCACTGTGTTAAGCGCCTGGGAGAGTAGAAGAGTTAGTAGACACAATAAGCTTCTTGTGGACAGGGAACACGTCTACCAACTTTACTGTATTGTAGTCTCCCAAGCGCTTAATACAGCGCTCTGCACGCAGTAAGCACTCGGTAAATACCACTGACCAATTGGGTATGGTTGTAAAACAAGAGAAGCAGCATGGTGGAGTGGAGAGAGCACAGGCTTGAGAGTCAGAAGGACCTGGCTTCTAATCCCGGCTCTGCCACTTCTCTGTTGTGTGACCTTGGGCAAGTCACTTCACTACTCTGTGCCTCAGATACCTCATCTGTAAAATTGGGGTAAAGTCCATAAGCCTCATGTGGGACCAGGTCTGTGTCCAACCTAATTAGCTTGTATCTACCGCAGTGCTTAGTACAGTGTGTGGCACAGAGTAAGCATTTAACAAATACCAAATAACAATCGTCCTCAGGAGCCTGCCGGAATCTCCTGTATTAATAAATCATGGTAATAATTACGGTATTTGTTAAAGTGACTCTCCTGACTCCCTGTGACGCCTCTCGATTTAGAAATCGGCAGTCACCACTTCCACCTGTCAGAGGAAGCCATAGGATGGAAAGAACCAACTTCCAAGATATCTGCGTCTCCTAAGATCATACCAGACAGTAATAATAATAACAATAGTATCTGTTAAGCGCTATGTGCCAGGCACTATACTAAGCGCTAGGGTGGATCAATCAATCAATCAATCAATCATATTTATTGAGCGCTTACTGTGTGCAGAGCACTGTACTAAGCACTTGGGAAGTACAAGTTGGATACAAGCAAATCGAGTTGGATGCAGTCTGTGTCCCATGTGGGGCTCACAATCTTAATCCCCACTTTCCAGATGAGGGAACTGAGGCACAGAGAAGTGAAGTGACTTGCCCAAGGTCACACAGAGGACGAGTGGCAGAGCCCATGACCTTCTGACTTCCAGCCCGTGCTCTATCGGTAACATCTGGGCAGGCTGCACATCTTGTCTCGATGACTCGATCGAGTTGCCGGAACCAGCTGGCTGATGGAAGCTAAAGAACCATTACGAGGAGGAGGAGGAGGAAGAGGAAAAAGAGTCCCCAGCTCAAAATCTTTTCCATGATTGCAGGTGCTGGGGGTGAAGTCTTACCAAGGGACAATTTCTATGTTACGGAAAATGATCCCGAATGGCCTTAGCCTTCCCTCTTAGAGCTTCGGTGACTTGCACAAAATGATTGATCGATAGAATTGATCACCAACCAAACATCGTATTAAGCACTTGAGTAGAGGAGATTTAGAATCACCAACCAACCTTCGTATTAAGACAGTAGAGTAGATTTAGAAGACCCAATTCCTGACCCAAAGAGCTTCCAGTCTAGCAGGGAAGACAGACACAAAATAATTTACAGACGGAAGTCGTAGTACTGGTAGCAGGACCAATGTTTGAGCGGAGCACTTGGGTGGATCAGAATAGAGCGGCAAGTTTCCTGCCCACAAGAAGCTGACCCACTACATGTGGAAGACAATCAACCGATCAACGGTATTTATTGAGCACTTACTTTTTTTATAGCATTTATTAAGCACTTACTCTGTGCAAAGCACTGTTCTAAGCGTTGGGGAGGTTACAAGGTGATCAAGTTGTGCCACGGGGGGCTCACAGTCTTAATCCCCTATTTTACAGATAAGGTACCTCAGGCACAGAGAAGTAAAATGACTTGCCCAAAGTCACACAGCTGACAATTGGCAGAGCCGGGATTTGAACCCATGACCTCTGACTCCAAAGCCCGGGCTCTTTCCACTGAGCCACACTGCTTACTATGTGCAGAACACTGTACTAAGCACTTGGGAGAGCACAATAAAAGAGAATTAGCAGACATGTTCCCTGCCCATAATGAGTTTACAGTCTAGAGGCAAAAATATATATCACTCAAGTGGACAAAATAATTTAGAATACGTATACACTTGAGTGTCAATGGTTATAATAATAACAACAATAACAACTATGGTTTTTAAGTGCCTCCTGTATACCAAGTTCTGTGGGGTAGATACTAGGTAATCTGTTTTGACACAGTTTCCATCCCGCTTGGTACTTATAGTCTAGGCAGGTATTCAGTTTCCATTTTACAGATGGGAAAGTTGAGCCACAACGTTAAGGTCACTTAACAAGGTCACTCAACAGACAAGTGGCAGAGCAGGATTTAGAATCCAGCTCCTCTGACTCCCAGGATTTTACACTCTTTCCACTAGGCAATTCTGCTTCCCACAATACATAGTAGTAATAATAGGGTGTTTATCACATTGCTTAATAATAATAAATAATAATAATGATGGCATTTGTTAAGCGCTTATTATGTGCCATGTTAAGTGCTTACTATGTGCCAAGCACTGTTCTAAACTCTGGGACAGATACAAGGTTATCAGGTTGTCCCACGTGGGGCTCACAGTCTTAATCTCCATTTTACAGATGAGGTAACTGAGGGACAGAGAAGTTAAGTGACTTGCCCAAAGTTACACAAATGACGCGTGGTGGAGCTGAGATTAGAACCCGTGACTTCGGACTCCCAAGGCACTTTCCACTTAGATATGCTGCTTCACGCAGCTTGTTACGCTTACTAATGTGCTAAAGCCCCTGTGTTACTTGTGAGAGCCTCCTATTCATTTATTCCATTGGGTCAAAGTCCACCTCCACGGGAGGAAATAGCCCAGCCAGTGGTGTGCCCATTTAGCTAACTGATGGATGAGGTAATTGTCCTACATGCTAGCTTCCCTTCCTCTACAGGGCAAGCTCCTTATGGGTAGAGAACTGGGCACGGCTTTCTTTTCAACTTCCCAAGTACTTCGACTGGGCCCAAAAAACACTATTATTACTCCAACCTAGTTCTTAAGATTCCTCTTTAGTGATGTGGCCTCATTCTCACTCTTTGTGGCAGTCTCCTCTGCCTTATCAATCTCTGGGGTCATTCAGCTTGGCACTGTGTCATTCTTTCCATTTATCTAGAATTCCTCTCCCCCCCACCTTTTTTTTGTTTTTTAAGAACAGGCCTGAGACCATAGCCGGCCCTGATTAAGTCTCGCCAAGATGTTACAAAAATAGAACAGAAAGACTGACCATACTATTTTGGACATTTAGGAAAATGGGTACCATGTCAACTTGTTTTATGGTATTCTTTAAGCGCTTACTATGTGTCGAGCACTGTTCTAAGCGCAGGGTAAATATAAATTCAACCAGTTGGCCACAGTCCTTGTCCTAAATAGGGTTTGTGATCTACGTAGGAAGGAGAACAGGTAACGAATTCCCATTTTTCAGTTGAGGAAACTAAAGTGCAAAGAATAATAATAATAATAATAATAATGATTTTGGTATTTGTTAAATGCTATGTGCAAAGCACTGTTCTAAGTGCTGGGGACGATACAAGGTGATCAGGTTGTCTCATGTGGGGCTCACAATCTTAATCCCCATTTTACAGATGAGGCAACTGAGGCACCCAGAAGTTAAGCGACTTGCCCAAAGTCACACAGCTGACACACAGCGGAGAGGGATTTGAACCCATGACCTCTGACTCCCAAGCTCGTGCTCTTTCCACTGAGCCACACTGCTTTAATAGCAACAATGATGGTATTTGTTAAACACCAGGCACTGTACTAAGTGCTGGGGTGGATCTGAGCAAACCGAGTCCCTGTCCCAAGTGGGGCTCACCATCTCAATCCCCATTTTATCGATGAGGTAACTGAGGTACAGAGAGGTGAAGCGACTTGCCCAAGATCACACAGCAGGCAAGTGGGAGAACCAGAATTAGAACAAAGGTTCTCCGCCTCCTAGGCCTGTGCTTTATCTACTTAAGCCACGCTGCTTTCCTTCCCCTTTCAGATACCTTACCCTCATTTCTCATAGAGAAGCAGCATGGCTCAGTGGAAAGAGCATGGGCTTTGGAGTCAGAGGTCATGGGTTCGAATGCCGGCCCCGCCACATGTCTGCTGTGTGACCTTGGGCAAGTCACTTCACTTCTCTGAGCCTCAGTTCCCTCATCTGTAAAATGGGGATTAAGACTGTGAGCCCCCCATGGGACAACCTGATCACCTTGTAACCTCCCCTGCACTTAGAACAGTGCTTTGCACATAGTAAGCATTTAATAAATACCATTACTATTATTATTATTATTATTATTATTATTATTTCTCAGGGCCCAGCGGAGAGTTGTGCAGGGGTCAAACCATCCAGGCGCTACTAAAATTCCCGGAGAACACTGAGGCCTAAACCGGTCGCCCTTCAGCTCAGATGAGGCAATCCACAAACATAAAAAGATCTCGAGAAGCCAAGGATCCATCAGGTGGGAGGATCTGTTTTGCTAAGGCCATCTCCGTTCAGGGACGTGCTTTTTTTTTTTTTTTCCTTTTCTAAAATTACCTGAGCCAGCCTATAAATCCGGAACTGTCCTAGATTTACTGGAACAAAAGTCAGTCTAAAATTAGGAGATCCTTTGAGGTCCCTTCTAGCTAAATCCAAAGAAAGAAGTCTCAACTCCTTCATTTTCACCCTCCACCCAAACACTGACCCCAGGGGAGGAACTCAACACCCAGCTGAAGGGGCGACTCATTTTACCGGCAATGGATGGCTGCCTTGTTGCTTCAATCAGTCCGTCTTATTTGAGCGCTTACTATGTGCAGAGCACCGTACTACTACTACTACTAATAATAATGATGATGATGGCATTTATTAAGCACTTACTATGTGCAAAGCACTGTTCTAAGCGCTGGGGAGGTTACAAGGTGATCAGGTTGTCCCACGGGGGCTCACAGTCAATCCCCATTTTACAGATGGGGTAACTGAGGTGCAGAGAAGTTAAGTGACTTGCCCAAAGTCACACGGCTTGATAATTGGCAGAGCCGGGATTTGAACCCATGCTCACTGACTCCAAAGCCCGGGCTCTTTCCGCTGAGCCACGCTGCTTGTCTAAGCTCTTGGAAGAGCACTTACTGTGTGCACTTTGCTGTGTGATGTTGGGCAAGCCACTTCACTTCCCTGTGCCTCAGTTACCTCATCTGTAAAATGGGGATTGAGACTGGGAGCCCCACGTGGGACAACCTTTATTTTGTTAATATGTTTTGTTTTGTTGTCTGTCTCCCCCTTCTAGACTGTGAGCCCACTGTTGGGTAGGGACTATCTCTATATGTTGCCAACTTGTACTTCCCAAGCGCTTAGTACAGTGCTCTGCACACAGTAAGCACTCAATAAATACGATTGAATGAATGAATGAATGAATGAACCTGATTACCTTGTATCTACCTGAGCGTTTAGAACAGTGCTTGGGACATAGTAAGCATTTAATTTATTATTATTGCTATTATTGGAGGAGAGGCGCTTCAACTGAAGGGTCTACAAGGATCTGGAGGGAAATCTGGGGGTGCCTGGAACTCCGAATAAGGCCTCATCTCACAGACTTTCAGGAAATACCCCGAGGTTGCCTTCCTCCCCACTGTCAGCTGCTCACCTGATAGCCCCATGTCAATTAATCAATGGTATGTATTGAGCACTTACACTGGCCAGAGCACTGCACTAAGTGCTTGAAAGAACAGTACAACAGAGTTGGTAACACACACACCCGGCTAAGCAATCATTTTGCTTTTCATATTCAGATCTCCAACCATCCTTTGATCCAAGGAGGCTCAT
This sequence comes from Tachyglossus aculeatus, assembly GCF_015852505.1. Classification (NCBI taxonomy): domain Eukaryota; kingdom Metazoa; phylum Chordata; class Mammalia; order Monotremata; family Tachyglossidae; genus Tachyglossus; species Tachyglossus aculeatus. Next base: position 5,280,875 of record NC_052067.1, read on the forward strand.
TTCTACATCATTCATTCACTCAACTGTATTTATTGAGCGCTTACTGTGTTCAGAGCACTGTACATCACCGAGGAGGGGGAAGGGAACTGCAAGATGCCAACAGACCCATTAGATTGGCAGGTCCCTGCGGGTAGAGAAGGCGTCCTCTGCTTCTGCTGTATTTTCACACAGGCTTAATGCAATAACAGGCATTAGATAATCATGGATTTATGCCCATTTTCAAAACTTGAGTAAATAGGCTTATTTGTCTGAACATTTACCTTTCTTTCCTCTGATCCCTGTAGGCAAACGTGTAAACTCCTTGTGGGCAGGGATTGCAACTCCTAGTATTTATTGAGTGCTTATTATGTGCAGAACATTGTGCTAAGCACTTGGGAGAGTACTGGAGCACTAGCAGGAGTAGCAGACATTCCTTAATAATAATCATAATAATAATAATGACATTTATTAAGCGCTTACTATGTGCAAAGCACTGTTCTAAGCGCTGGGGGGATACAAGGTAATCAGGTTGTCCCATGGGGGGCTCACAGGCTTCATCCCCATTTTACAGATGAGGGAACTGCGGCCTGGAGAAGTGAAGTGACTTGCCCAAAGTCACACAGCTGACAAATGCGGAGCCGGGATTTGAACCCGTGACCTCTGACTCCAAAGCCCGGGCTCTTTCCACTGAGCCACACTGCTTCTCCTTGCCCATATAGATTACATCTACCAATTCTACTGCACTGTATTCAGTCTCTCAACTGTATTCGAGCACTTACTGTGTGCAAAGCACTGCACGGAGCACTTAGGAGAGTGCAATAAAGCAATGATTGAGAAGCAGAGTGGCTTAGTGGAAAGAGCAAGGGCTTGGGAGCCAGAGGTCATTGATTCTAATCCCGGCTCCGCCGCTTGTCAGCTGTGTGACCTTGGGCAAGTCGCTTAACTTCTCTGTGCCTCAGTGACCTCATCTGTAAAATGGGGATGAAGATGTGAGCCCCATGTTGGCCAACTGGATCACCTAGTATCCCCCAGCGCTTAGAACAGTGCTTTGCACATAGTAAGCGCTTAACAAATGCCATCATTATTATTACTATTAGAACAGTGCTTGGCACATAGTAAACCCTTAGCAAATACATTATAAACAGACATATTCCCTGCCCACAACAAGCTTACAGTCTAGAGGGGGAGACATTAATATAAAGAGGTTCCATATATGTACATATACTGTACTTTCCTACGCACATGGTACAGTGCTCTGCAAACAATAAAACTCTGTTGCCCTGCAACAGAGAAGCAGCGTGGCTCAGTGGAAAGAGCACGGGCTTGGGAGTCAGAGGTCATGGGTTCGAATCCCAGCTCTGCCACTTGTCAGCTGTGTGACCTTGGGCAAGTCAATTAACTTCTCTGTGTCTCAGTTACCTCACCTGTAAAATGGGAATGAAGACAGTGAGCCCCAAGTGGGACAACCTGATCACCTTGAATCCCCCCCTCAGTACTTAGAACAGTGCTTTGCACATAGTAAGCACTTAACAAATGCCACCATTATTGTTATTATTTATTATTATTAATAAGTGCTCAATATATATCACCGATTGACTGTACTATCGGGTACTTTATTTTAGTATGTCTCCCCCACAACACTGTAAACTTCTCCAGGGCAGGGACAATGACTGTGAACTCTGCTGTACTCTACATACTGAGGAGTACAGGACGCGGCATAATAAACGCTCAAATACCACAGGCTGATGGTTTGCCTCCCACTCTGCTGGAAAATAAGAGCAAGGAATGAGTCTGGTGCTTCCGTTTGTATTTTCCAAGCCTCAGCCAAGTGTGCTGCATTCAGTGGGGGCTCAATAAATACCGTTACTCCGGTCACTCTGTTGGAAGTCCAAGAAATATTTTGGAAATATAAATCCTCTTCCCTAATTTGACACGGAGTGTTGGCCTTCAGGCACTGTGACTCCAATTCCGAGTTCCCAAATAATAATAATAATCATGGTATTTGTAATGTGCTTACTATGTGCCAAGCACTGTTCTAAGCACCGGAGGGGGGGAGATACAAGGTAATGAGGTTGTCCTATGTGGGGCTCACTGTCTTAATCCCCATTTTACAGATGGAGGAAGTGAGGCACAGAGAAGTGAAGTGACTTGCCTAAAGTCACACAGCTGACAAATGGCGGAGCCAGAATTAGAACCCATGACCTCTGACTCCTAAACCCACGCTCTTTCCACTGAGCCAACAGTTTTGACTTCCAGATATAAAAAAAAAGGTTTCATATCAGAAGAAACAATTACCAGTGGGCCAGTGTCTATTTGTGGTTGCTATCATTAATATTCAAAGTGCTTTGTTAATAATAATAATAATAATGATAGTATTTGTTCCACATACATCATGGCCTGAGGGACAGACCTGGGAATCATAAGGCTCTGGGTTCTTATCTCGACTCCGCCACCTGTCTGCCTGTGACCTCGGGCATCTCATTTCACTTCTCTAGACCTCAGTTACCTCATCTGTAAATTGGGGCCTAAGACTGGGACCCCCAGATGGGACAGGGACTGTGTCCAACCCGATTATCTTATATCTACTCCAGCAATTAGAACAGTGTTTGACACAACCCAGCGCTTAGAACAGTGCTTGGCACATAGTAAGCATTTAAGAAATACCATCATTATTCTTACTTTTATTTCTACCACCATGTTAAATTGCAACAACCCCCACCCTGCCCCCCAAACACAGTAAAGGTCAAACCTCCATGCACCTTTCCAAATGTTTCTCCCTGAATAACTTAACCACTAATGGGAGGCAGAAACATCACGTGGCTCAGTGGAAAGAGCCCGGGCTTTGGAGTCAGACGTCATGGGTTCAAATCCCGGCTCTGCCAATTGCCAGCTGTGTGACTTTGGGCAAGTCACTTCACTTCTCTGGGCCTTAGTTCCCTCATCTGTAAAATGGGGATTAAGACTGTGAGCCTCACATGGGACCACCTGATCACCTTGTATCCCCCCAGTGCTTAGAACAGTGCTTTGCACATAGTAAGCGCTTAACAAATACCATCATTATTATTATTATTATTATCCATATACATCCAAATTGGCCAACCCTCCTCCCATGACCTTCTGACACCCAGGCCCGTGTTCTCTCTATTACACCACGGTGCTTCTCTCATGGTCCCTGCCCAGAATAGTCCTACTACCTAAAGGGGGACACAGACCCGCTAAATCTAAATCTAAATCTACAAAATGTTAGAGCAGAAGGAAGAATACCAATCAGTGGCATCTGAGTGCTGACGGTGTGCAGAGTACTGTACTAAGCGCTTGGGACAGCATAGTGCAAAAGAGTTGGTAGACGTGATCCCTGCCCACAAATGAGCTTATAGTCTAGAGAGAATAAGGTTAGGCCAGAGGGCTGACTAAAAGAATTGACTCGTTTTTCCAGAACAGTCCCCAGCTCCAGTGCTGAATGGCATTTTTCATGGCCTCTTTTCCCGTCTAGTCACCCCATTTCCCTAAACTCTGCTGAAGTTCAATCTGCTAACTGCCGCTGCCTCCTTCCATCTGAGCTTTCTCCCCCAACTTGTCTTTCCTTACTTTTCCTTACTCGTCTTTCTTCTTGCTTCTCAGAAGCCGTGTGGCTTAGTGGATAAGAGCACTGTCCTGGGATTCAGAAGGACCTGGGTTCTAATCCCGGCTCCACCACATGTCTGTCGTGTGACCTTGGGCAGGACACTTCACTTCTCTGGGGCTCAAATTACCTCATCTGTAAAATGGGGATTAAGGCTGTGAGCTTCATGTGGGACAGGGACTGTGTCCAACATTGTATCTACCCCAGACCTCAGAACAGTGCTTGGTACATAGTTGACGTTTAACAAATACCATCATTTTTATGCTCCCATCAATTCTCCCTTTCCCAATCATTCTACCCCCAACATCATTTCCTCTCCTAATTAATTCATACTAGTACATATTAATTAATTCATTCATACCTCCCAGGAAAGATCTGAAATCAATCCTAAGGATTGAGCACTTACGGCCTACAGAGCACTGTTCTCAGCAGTTGCGAGAGTACAATATAACAGAGTTGGTAGACTCATTCCCGCAAAGAGTTTACAATCTACGGTCAAAGCCCTTTATCTCCGGTGAAGACTCTTACAGGGGAAAAAAAGCGACAATTTCACTCTCCAAGCCATTCCTCTCCATTCCCATGACCAAAGCAAGCCAGAAGCAGGCAGCCTTTTTTGTTTGTTTGCTTTACATCCAAACTAGAAGAATGTTCTTCCCATGACTCTCATTGTACTCTGGGAACTAAGCTGTTTAATAGGGAATATCACTCCCAGATCCCTCAGAAGGACGCTACGAGCCTATATCACAGCCCGCCGGTTTGTGCACGTCTACTGATGAAAAGCCAGCCTTTGCTTTGTGTAGTAGTCGAGCTTTCAGATCTCATTAAAAATATGATGTTGGAGTACTTAGGATGACATTTGTGGTCATTAAGCTATTGATCCTTCACTATCAGGCAACAGCCATTAAGGGTTTTTTTTTTTATGCCCAAAAGTTATTTTTTTTCCCCCTCTTGGGTTCTGAGATAACGTGTCTTCCCTGAAATGAATTCCCCTTTAATCTCCTTACTGAGCTACTGGATAGATACTTTTAAAGTACTCGGGATATCAGTGTAATTGTACATTAATCTGCCTCTGGGGCAGTCAGCCAGGAACCAAGGAGCCGAGAGCGAGAACCATGCGATTCCAACTTGTTTTTCAACCAAATGATTAATATACCCTTTCCCTATTGATTAGATCAGCCTATTAATGAGTCAGAATTAATAAAAAAAAAGATTCCTGTACATCTTGGTGACTTGTTCCGGGACAGCCAGAATGACCTCTGTGAGCCCCACATGGGACAAGGAACTGAGTCCAAACTCATTTATCTGTATCCACCTCAGTGCTTAGTACAGTGCCTGGCACAAAGCAAGCACTTAACAAATACCACGACGAAGATGATTATTATCTGCTGCACACATAAAAAAGTGATAAATATTTGAAGTTGGGGGCTAAAAGGTGTATTCTCTGTGTTCTTCGGGAGGGCATTTTTAAGAAAAAAAAATGAAGAAATTTCTACTTGTGGGTCACTGGTGGAGCTCAATAAGTACGATTGAATGAATGAAACATGCTGTTTCTGTCCTGCCGCATCATTCATCACCTCGGCTTCCGATTATTTGGGTTTCGGTGGGGTTTTAGGACAAGGAGGGGTTTTCAGAGGTGATGGGTGACAGGCGGTGTGTGGTGGGGGACTGCGGTGGGCGACCCCGGCCGGAGTTCGCCCCGCCCGCTGCCTGATTTCTAATCCATTCATTCAATCGTATTTACTGAGTGCTTACTGTGCACAGAGCACTGTTCTAAGCGCTTGGGAAGTACAATTTAGCAACAAAGAGAGACAGTCCCTGCTCAACAACGGGCACACAGCCTAGATGGGGGGAGACGGACAACAAAACAAGTAGACAGGCATCAATAGCATTAATAGAGAGAGAGAGAGAGAGAGAGAGAGAGAGAGAGAGTTAGACAGACAGATTGACAGATAGATAGATAGATAGATAGATAGATAGACAGGCAGACAGATTGACAGATGGATAGATAGATAGATAGATAGATAGATAGATAGATAGATAGATAGATAGATAGATAGACAGACTCAGTGGAAAGAGCCCGGGCTTGGGAGTCAGAGATCGTGGGTTCTAATCCCAGCTCAGCCTCTTGTCTGCTGTGTGACCTTGGGCAAGTCACTTCACTTCTCTGTGCCTCAGTTCCCTCATCTGAAAAATGGGGATGAAGACTGTGAGCCCCACGTGGGACAACCTGATGACCTTGTATCTCCCCCAGCGCTTAGAGCAGGGCTTGGCCCATAGAAATTTCTGCGCTTAACAAAAACCACCGTGATTATTATTATTTATTGTTAGAGAGGTCATTAGCAGCCACGTGTCCCGGCCGTCCCGATTGGGAATTGGGGGAGGAGGAGGAGGGAGAGGGGGAGGTCAGCCCTTTAACTCCTTCGTCCCCCCCGGGTGCAAAGAGCATTGGCAGGGGGGGGGTCGGGGCGGTGCGGCACGCTGCGCTGTGCGCTCTGCAGAGGCCAGCGCTTGCTGGGGAGGTGGCGGCCCAGCCCTGAGCTCCGGGAGGCCCACTGGGAGGAGGGGGCTGGGGGGGGGGGGCTCAGCCATTCAATCGTATGGATTGAGCGCTTCCTGTGTGCAGAGCACTGTACTAAGCGCTTGGGAAGGGCAACAGAGAGAGACAATCCCGGCCCACCAGCGGGCTCCCAGTGTAGAAGACGGAGAGGGGGCTGGGAGGGGGCTCTGGACCACTTACCCGTCTTCCAGAGATACAGGGGCGGGGGCTGCCCATCACTGCCCAATGCCCAGAGGCTTAGCAGGAGGATAGTCAAGCAGGCTCTTAGCCGGGGGGCCCCCGGGACCCCCGCATCAACCTCTGGGACCCCCGGGTCAGCCGCCGGCTCCAGCCTCGTCCCGCTGCTACTGGTCCTACTGGTCCCACTGGTTCTGGTGGTGATGGAGGGGGTCCTCAGCCCCGGAGGCCCCATGGCCGGCCTTTCTCCTCCTCCTCCTCCTCCTCTTCCTCCTCCTTCTCCTCTTCCTCCGGCTGCCGGGGAACAATAGGCAGGCGGCCCGATGGGTGGACCGATGGAAGGAAGGACCGATGGGTGGGTCGATGGCTGGGTGGGTCGATGGCTGGGTGGGTGGGTGGCTGTTGCCAACGACGCCTCTGCCAACGCTGAACGCGGCTGCCAACACTGCTGCTGCTGCTCCTCACACTGATGCTCTGCTGCTCACACTGAAAGCTGCTGCTGCTGCTGCTTCTAAAACCCCTGCTGCTAACAATGCTGCTGCTGCTGCTCACACTGAGCTTTGCTGCTGTTGTTGCTCACACAGAGCTGCTGCTGACACTGCTGCTAACAACGCTGCTGCTGCTCAGGCTGAATGATGCTAACACTGAGCAGGGGTGCTGCTCACACTGATGCTCTGCTGCTCACACTGAAAGCTGCTGCTGCTGCTGCTGCTGCTGCTAACAACCCTGCTGCTAACAACGCTGCTGCTGCTGCTGCTCACACTGAGAGCTGCTGCTGCTGCTCAGGCTGAATGGTGCTAACACTGAGCGGGCCTACTGATGCTCTGCTGCACTGATGCGCTGCTGCTCACACTGAAAGCTGCTGGTGCTGCTGCTAAAAACCCTGCTGCTAACAACGCTGCTGCTGCTCACACTGAGCTTTGCTGCCGTTGTTGCTCACACTAAGAGCTGCTGCTGCTGACACTGCCACTAACAACGCTGCTGCTGCTCACACTGCTGCTGCTGCTCAGGCTGAATGGTGCTGACACTGAGCGGGGCTGCTGCTCACACTGATGCTCTGCTGCTCACACTGAAAGCTGCTGCTGCTGCTGCTGCTAAAAACCCTGCTGCTAACAACGCTGCTGCTTCTCACACTGACACTGCTGCTGCTCAAGCTGAGCTTTGCTGCTGCTGCTGCTGCTGCTGCTGCTGCTGACACTGCCACTAACAACGCTGCTGCTGCTCAGGCAGGAATAGTGCTAACACTGAGCGGGGCTGCTGCTCACACTGATGCTCTGCTGCTCACACTGAAAGCTGCTGCTGCTGCTGCTGCTAAAAACCCTGCTGCTAACAACGCTGCTGCTGCTCACACTGACGTTGCTGCTGCTCACACTGAGCTTTGCTGCTGTTGTTGCTCACACTGAGAGCTGCTGCTGCTCACAATGCTGCTGCTGCTCAGGCTGAATGGTGCTAACACTGAGCGGGGCTGCTGCTCACACTGACACTGCTGCTAACGCTGCGAGCTGCTGCTACTGCAAAAACTGATGCTGCTGCTAGCACTGATGCTGTTGCTCACACTGAGCAGGGCTGCAGCCGCCAACACTGCTGATGCAAACACTGATGCTGCTGCTAACACTGATGCTGCTGCTCACACTGAGCTTTGCTGCTGCTGTGAACACTGCTACTGCAAGTACTGATGCTGCTAACATTAATGCTACTCACACTGAGCTTTGCTGCCGGTGCTTCGAATACTGTTACTGCAAACACTGATGCTGCTACCATTAATGCTGCTCACACTGAGCTTTGCTGCTGGTGCTAACACTGAAAGCTGCTGCTTCGAATACTGTTACTGCAAACACTGAGGCTGCTAACATTGACGCTGCTGCTGCTCACACTGAGATTTGCTGCTGCTGCTGTGAACACTGCTACTGCAAACACTGATGCCGCTGCTCTGCTAACACTGCTGCTGCTAACATTGATGCTACTGCTGCTAACACTGCAGCTGCTAACATATTGCTGCTGCTGCTCACACTGCTACTGCAAACACTGCTGCTGCTGCTGCTGCTACCATTGAGGCTGCTGCTACCTTTGAGGCTGCTGCTAACACTGAGCCTTGCTGCTGCTGCTAATGCTGAGAGCTACTGCTCACACTGCTACTGAGAAGCAGCATGGCTCAGTGGCAAGAGCCCGGGCTTGGGGGTCAGAGGTCATGGGTTCAAATCCCGGCTCCGACAGTTGTCAGCTGTGTGACTTTGGGCAAGTCACTTCACTTCTCTGGGACTCAGTTCCCTCATCTGTAAAATGGGGATGAAGACTGTGAGCCCCCGATGGGACAACCTGATCACCTTGTAACCTCCCCAGCGCTTAGAACAGTGCATTGCACATAGTAAGGACTTAATAAATGCTATTATTATTATCATTACTGTAAACACTGATGCTGCTGTGAATACTGCTACTGCAAACACGCTGCTGCTAACATTGATGCTGCTGCTGCTCACACTGAGCTTTGCTACTGCAGCTGCTAACACTGCTGCAACTAAAACTAACTGCTCACACTGAGGTTTGCTGCTGCCGCTGCTAACACTGCTGCTGCTAACATTGATGCTGCTGCTCACACTGAAAGCTGCTGCTCACACTGCTATTGCTAACGCTGCTGCTGCTGCTGCTGCTCACACTGCTACTGCAAAGACTGATTGGGGCTGCTCACACTAAGCAGAGCTTCTGCTAACACTGAGAGCTAATACACTGGTGCTGCTGCTGCTTACACTGTAACATTGAAAGCTGCTGCAGCTGCTAACACTGAGAGGTGCTGCTGCTAACACTGACGCCGCTAACAATGCTGCTTCTGCTCACACTGAGCAAGGCTACTGGTCTTTCTGAACGTTTCTGCTGCTGGTCCTGCCGGCGGAGGTGGGCCAGGCGGGCTGGGGAGCTGGGAGCATCAGGAGTCATTCCCTGGGACAGGCTGGGGCCCTCACACACCTGGACCCAGAGGGAAAAGGCACAGAAAGTGGGGGGGGGGGGAAGGAGAGAAAAAAAAGGGGGGAAGGAGAGAGAGAGAAAGGCAGAGCAATGGGGAGGGGGAGGAAAAGGGGGCGATGAAGGAGAGGGAGGTATGGGGAAAGATGAGAAAGAAAATGGGAGAGAGGAGACAGGGAGAGAGCAAAAAGGAAAAGGCAGAGAGGGGAAAACAGAGGCCAGGAAAAGAATACAGCAGGAGAGAGAGAGAGAGAAAAGCAGAGCCATGGGGAGGGAGAGAGGAAGGAGAAGGTGGGGATGAAGGAGAGGGAGGTATGGGGAGAGAGGAAGAGATGAGAAAGAAAACGGGAGAGAGGAGACAGGGAGAGAGCAAAAGGAAAATGCAGAGAGGGAAAAAAAGAGGCCAGGAAAAGAATAAAACAGGAGAGAGAGAGAGAGAGAGAGAGAGAGAGAGAGAGAGAGAGAGAGAGAGAGAGAAAGGCAGAGCAATGGGGAGGAGAAAGGATAAGGTGGGGATGAAGGAGAGGGAGGTATGGGGAGAGAGGAAGAGATGAGAAAGAAAACGGGAGAGAGGAGACAGGGAGAGAGCAAAAGGAAAATGCAGAGAGGGGAAAAAAGAGGACAGGAAAAGAATACAGCAGGAGGGAGAGGGAGAGAGAGAGAGAGAGATAAGCAAGAGAGCAGAGAAAAAGAATGGGAAGGGGAAGTGAAAAAGGAAAATAATCCATGCAAGAGAGAAAGGAATGTATGTGTGAAAGAGAGAGGTGTCCAGCACCCTGCTTCCACTCTGTATCTAGCAGGCCTTTTTTTTCTTTTAACCAATGAAAGCCCTAATAAAAGACATCATCAAGCAGGCTTTAGAATAACAAATTCTGAGCAGCCAATCCATCATCATCCTCAACCTCGAACTAGAAATCAAAGGCTTAAGGGTGTTTGGGTGTTTTGCTCTCTTTAAAAAAAAACCAACAAAAAATGAACAAATAAAACCTTCAAATAATCCCTTATTCCCCTGTAAAAATGGACCTTCTGAAATTCTGAATAGCATCAAGGAGGAGTAGTCAGTTTTGAAACTGTGGTTATGACATATTGGCAATAAGCAAACATCCTGAAATGGTAAAAAGTAAAACAACTGGAAAGAAAATATGAAAAACAGTTTCCAGATTTGGGATCCAGGCAAATGCTTCCTGGGCGAATCTTCGCAGTCTGAGAAAACAGGATCAAGCCTCCAAAATTAAATTGGGGAAGCCACTAGACAGTGAACCCTGGACAGGATGTTCTTGCTAGTTAATCTAGGGGAAAATATGGAAACAAATTATATTTCCATTATGACAAAAAAAATCCCTGTCTCTACACATCAAAGCTACACCAAATGTGGAATCTCCCCATCTTTGGAGAATGGAGACTGATTTAGCTGGAGAATCTGAATTATCTGGATAATTCGTTGCTCTTGCCAAAGGAGATCCTGCCAATGAGTGATTTTTTTAAGGCTTTATTATTATTATTATTATTGGAGGAGGGAGGGGGGATATCATTTCATCTCTTGGAACATGGAGAGTCAATCAATCAATGGTATTGTATTAAGAGTTTATTGTGTCCCGAGCACTGTTCTAAGGGAAATGAGGAACGCTTGCTTTTTGACCTTTCTTTTCCTCTTCTCATACACCCTTCCCCAAGTCAGCAGTGACGCTAAAAGTTTGCAAGGCTATAAATACTCTTTTCCTTCAATAACAATCTTTCTTTTATATGTTGATCTTAGGGAACCTAAAGCTAGAGAGAGAGAGAGACAGAGGGAGAGTGCAGTCACTGTACTAAGTGCTTGGATCATCAATCGTATTTACTGAGCACTTACTGTGTGCAGAGCACTGTACTAAGCGCTTGGGAGATCTTAGGGAACCTAAAGCTAGAGAGAGACAGAGGGAGAGTGCAGTCACTGTACTAAGTGTTTGGGAGAGTATAAAAAATATATATAAGGGTCATATTCCCTGCTCACGAGTTTACAGTCTAGGGGTGAAAGACAGAGATAAAAATTTCTGTTATGAGCCATATACAGGAAAGAAGCTGCAGAAATGTGTTAATCCAGGAATGCTGCCCTCTCAACACAGAGCAGGCAGACCATGCAAAGTAGCAAAACCACCCTTTCCAAACACCGAGCTGTTCATGAACTTCACCTGAGAAGCCCTCCAAACCTGCCCAGACCCCTCCCTCTCTCCTCCATTAGATCCAAAGCAGCCTGGAGCCGATGATTCCCCTGTGCGGTCCATTTAACTATTCTGACATCACAGGAAATTAGCCATGTTGAAGGTTGCACATTCCTCTTTGTTTACTTTCCACTCTGTTAGGCCTCTAAGAGGGGAATTAAAGGCTCAGGGGCAGCCAACACTGTGTGTCTGTTATTAAGAGAGATAAACAAGTGTGGATTACTGGTTCTCCACTGGTGGAGATTATGCATTTCCAGCATATAGGCCACCGTCTAAAATGCCAAGGAAGCTGGTTCCCATTTCTGGGCTCCAGGAAAATCCGGATGCTGGTCCAGGTTGGACCCTCAGTTTGTTGCAATCACTGTAAATCCAGGGACTATATTGGGGGTGGAGGCAGGATGGGTTGGGGTGAGGGGAATTGGGATTGGGGAGCATCTGTTTGCACCATGATATTCTAGATCTGAGTGGGGATGTGTGAAGGGCTGGAGGGCCGGAGGACTGAGTTCAATCAATCGGTGACATTGATCTTAATCTCAGTTCTGCTGCTGAGCTGGGTGACCTCAGCCACGTAGCAGTAGCAGTAGTTAAGGAGAAGCAGCGTGGTTCAGTGGAAAGAGCCCGGGCTTGGGAGTCAGAGGTCATGGGTTCAAATCCCAGCTCCACCAATTGTCAGCTGTGTGACCTTGGGCAAGTCACTTAGCTTCTCTGGGCCTCAGTTACCTCATCTGTAAAATGTGGATTAAGACTGTGATCCCCCCGTGGGACAACCTGATCACCTTGTAACCTCCCCAGCACTTAGAACAGTGCTTTGCACATAGTAAGCGCTTAATAAATGCCATTATTATTATTAGTAGTAGCAGTAGTAGTAGTAGCAGCAGTAGTAGTAGCAAGTATCAGTAGTAATACTAATAATGATGGCATTTGTTAAGCGATTACTATGTGCAAAGCACTGGTAGAGAGGTGGTAGCAGTGGCTAGTAGCGGCAGTTGTAGTAGAATCCATCCCACAAAGCGCTCACATCTTGATTCTCATTTGACAGATGAGGAAACCGAGGCACAGAGAAGGGATTTGCCCGAGGTCATTCATTCAGTCATTCAATCGTATTTATTGAGAGCTTAACGTGTGCAGAGCAATGTATTAGGCGTTTGGGAGAGCACAATACAACAATAAACAAACACATTCCTTGCCCGCAGCGAGTTTACAATCTAGAGAAGTCACCCAGCAGACAAGTGGCAGAACCGGAATTAGAACCCAGGTCCTCTGAGTCCCAGGCCTGGACTCTTTCCACTAGGTCATTCCTTGTCTACATTATGAGGATAAAATAATTATCGATATGAAAGTGACTTAGGAAAAATAAAAGGAATAGGCAAATCCTCTTGAGTTGTTATTTAATTAGAGGGGAAACCACTGCAATTTGTGTGTGTGTGGTTTTGTTTTCTAAAGGCAGCACCTTTATGAAAGGAAAAGGGAAAAGGAGGCAGTGTTGCCAGATGGAAAGTGCCTGGGCATCAAAAGACTTTAGTTCTACTTGGACATGTCACTTAACACCTCTATACCTCAGTTTCCTCATCTGTAAAATGGGGATAAACTTACCCGTTTACCCTCTGAAATCAGCCAATCAACAGCATTTATAGAGCCAGAGTGGAACAAGGTAGGGACAGTCCCTATATGTTGCCAACTTGTACTTCCCAAGTGCTTAATACAGTGTTCTGCACACAGTAAGTGCTCAATAAATACGATTGAATGAATGAAGGGCTGTATTTGATCTGATTGTCATGATTGTCACTCCACTGTTTGGCACACTGCGAATGCTCATTCATTGAGTCATATTTATTGAGCGCTTACTTTGTTCAGAGCACTGTACTAAGCGCTTGGGAGAGTACAATACAACAATAAACACACACATTCCCCGTCCACAACGATCTTGCAGAATACAAACCGTAATAATTATTACTACTATCAATACGGTTGGTGTTTTGCAGAGAACAGGGCGGGAGGGGGTAATTCTCTAATACAGCTAATGTGCTGGATCCTAATATAGTATATAATCAGAACATTACCCTTGAGATAGAAAAACACTAACTCTACTCTTATTTCTTGACCATTAATAAGTAAAGGCAAGCACACTGACAGAGATAATGTATCCTGTAAGAAGGATTTTATTGAAAAAGGCAGCCATTCACAAATTCACATTTGCTTATCTGGAGAGCACTTATTGTGTCCAGGACACTGTCCTAAGAGCTTGAGAGAGTACAATAGAGTTAGTACCAACTAGCGGCATTTATGGAGCACTTACTGCAGACTGTAAGTTTGATGGGGGCAGAGAACACATCTACCAACTCTGTTCTACTGTACTCTTCCAAGCACTTAGTACAGTGCTCCGCACACAGAAGCACCCAATAAATTAATCCATTGATAGCGAGCTCCAAACTAAAGTTCTTGAGAGAACATGATCACTGCCCTCAAGGAGTTTATAATCGACTCCCCTTTCAGATTCAAATCCTACCCGTCTCTTCGATGTGTGAGCCAGAAATGTCAGAGAATCTGAAATACTTCGCTCGTCAAGGCGAGGTGAATACAGCTCACGTTCCCCAAAACAAATGTCTAACAGAGCTCAAAAAGACATCTCTGGACAGACATTCAGAAACTAAGTCGTCGAAACATTAGTCTTTGCCAAAGCTACATATCTGTTGGACAACAATGTCATTATCACACTTCACGACAAAACATATGCGTCTCAGTGGAGGAGGCGTGATAAATAATCAGAGGTGAGTTCATCTGTGGAAGGCACGGAGGCCACTCAGATGTACTCTATAAATAAGCCTGATAAATGATTGACAAGGGAGACTGAAATGGAGGCCCCTTTTGTTTTCTAGAAAGGGACATCAATAATATACAAATGGTTTATGATGTCATGTCAAAAGGGAGTCATGTGAAATTTCAGAAAGGGGAGATTAAATTGGCCAGCTGAACAGCATTCCCCCGAGTAATATCTTCCTTGTTTCTTAGGAAGAAGCATTCCCCTTTTAATGAGCCAGTGCTGAAAAATGGCCCATGTCTAGAGCCTCTCGCTTCAGAATAAGACACGATGAAATGCTCACGATCCGTAACTGTCTTCTTTGATGATCTAACGAGTTCTGCAAGTTCATTATTTTCATGTTCGCAAGAAAGCTATGGAGACGCAAGTCCGGACAAGGCCTGTCACTCTCTGTGTCCACATCTCTGTCCGGTCCTGTGCCTGACAGTAGAAAGCATCTTGTCTGCCCCCGTCAACCACAGAGATGAACATTTGCCACGCTTTCTTCTTCATAATAATAATAATAGTATTTGTTAAATGAGGGAATCGAAGCACAGAAAAGTGGAGTGACTTCACCAAGGTCACACAGCAGATAAGGAGCAGAGCCCAGTTTCGAACTCAGTCCTCTTTCAGGACCGGGCTCTCTGCTTCACCGATTTGTCAGGACACATAAAATGTCACTCTGGACCAGATCAATGATCCTTCAGGCCCTGTTTTCACATACCGGTGGAAAGTGCACTAGGGCTCATAAATAGGGAAAAAAGTGGGAATACTAGAGAAATGCGATAGAAGTGTATGGGCCACAGCATATCTGGGTAAGAAGTCTGATGCCACGTGTATATATGAATATGCAATTTAAATATGTATATATATATAATTCTGTATATAATGTATATTATGTATAATAATTCTTTATAATAGAAGTATAAATGTATAATTCTATATTGTATATGTATAAATATAATGTACATTTGCAAAATTATATTTATTTATATTAATGATGTATATATATAATTCTATTTATTTATATTGATGCTAGCGATGCCCATTTACTTGTATTGGTGCCTGTCTCCTGCCCTTTAGACTGTGAGCCCGTTGTGGGCAGGGATTTTCTCTATTTGTTGCTGAATTGTACTTTTCAAGCGCTTAGTAGAGTGCTCTGCACACAGTAAGCGCCCAATAAATACGATTGAATTGAATGAATGAAAGCGTACATCATCAATCCCTGACCCGTGAGTAATTGGGCTTGCTCTCTAAAACCAAACTTGCAATCTGTCTTCCCCAAAAGGATTGGCAAAGGAAACATCCATAAGCTGCTGTGGACAGTATAACCCTGCTATACTGAACTCTTAATATTCATTCATTCAATCGTATTTATTGAGCACTTACTGTGTGCACAGCACTGTACTAAGCACTTGGGAAGTACAAGTTGGCAACATATAGAGACGGTCCCTACCCAACAGCGGGCTCACAGTCTATCATTAACAATAATGATAATGGTATTTGCTAAGCACTTACTATGTGCCAAGCACTGTTCTAAGCACTGGAGTAGCTACAAGGTAATCAGGTTGTCCCTCATGGGGTTCACAGTTCTTAATCCCCATTTAACAGAAGACATAACTGAGGCACAGAGAAGTTAAGTGACTTACCCAAGGTCACACAGCAGACAAGTAGCAGAGTCGGGATTAGAACCCACGTCTTCTGATTCCCCAGTCCGTGCTCTTGCCACTAGGCCAACCTGTTTCAATACGTTCCAAATCTTCCAAATGTTTAGTTCAGTGCTTGACACACAGTAAGTACTCAGTCAGTACCATTCATTCATTCAATTGTATTTATTGAGCGCTTACTGTGCGCAGAGCACTGTACTAAGCTCTTGGGAAGAACAAGTTAGCAACATATAGAGACGGTCCTTACCCAACAGCAGGCTCACAGTCTAGAAGGGGAAGACAGACAACAAAACGAAACATGTGGACAGGTGTCGAGTCATCAGATTGGATTGATTGGAACTGCGTCGCAGAAAAATAATCATATACAAGAAGCGGATGGGAAGTTGGGGGTCACTAAGACATAAAGCCTCTTACACACAACTCTTATGCTCTCTATCTTCTATCAAAATATGAACTTGCATGCTCACAAGGTAACGGAATAATTTCCCAGTTCTGAAGCCCGGAATTGGCTTCTCCTGTTAAGGTCACTGACCCCGGCTTTAAATTTCGATCCAAGAAAGAGATGGATCTGCCCAAAGGAATTTGGTGTACATGACCTCTAGGTGTCACACTTGACCAATATTTAGGTCAGCCAGGGTTTTCCTGGATTTTCCACATTATTTAGCGGGAATAGAAGGAAATTTGCACCTTTTTCCATCCAAGTGTCCTCCCGCATCTCCAAACATTATTTTCATTTTTGACAAGCTGAGAACACAAACGTTGAAAAGTTTTAACTCATCAGACAAAAGGAAGACCTCTTGCCTCATGGGCGGTGGCTGTGTTATCACAAGAAACAAAGACTCCAATTCAATTTTTCCAAAAGCGAAAGTGTTGGGGCAAGACATAAATTTAGGTAGCCCTTTGCTTGAGGTTAATCTCTGCGCCTGCCCACAGAAATTAGGGGAAGGATTACCACACACCTTAGAAAACTTTTTTCCTGAGACTTGGGTGTGCTCGAGAAATTAAAATTCCTGTTAGCATTGTTTCAAATAATGGAAAAACCAGCATTCACATCTTTCCCAAATAATAATAATAATAATAATGGCATTTATTAAGCACTTACTATGTGCAAAGCACTGTTCTAAGCACTGGGGAGGTTACAAGATGATCAGGTTGTCCCATGGGGGGCTCACAGTCTTAATCCCCATTTTACAGATGAGGTAACTGAGGCACAGAGAAGTTAAGTGACTTGCCCAAAGTCACACAGCCGACAGTTGGCAGAGCCGGGATTTGAACCCGTGACCTCTGACTCAAAGGCCGGGCTCTTTCCACTGAGCCACGCTGCTCACCAAAGATGGTAAGCCTCACAAGGGCAAGGAGCACATCTTATAGAAGCCTTTTCCGATTAATTTCTAATTGCCTCATGTCAATCAATGGTACTTTCTGAGTGCTTACTGTGTGCAGAGCACTGCACTAAGCACTTGGGAGAGTACAATGCACTAGAGTTGATGGACAGGTTCCCTGCCCACAAGGAGCTTACGGTCTAGAGGGGGAATATTCTCCAACTCTCACTGGAGAGTTTCCAGTACTCTTACTATTCTCGACTACAGGAGGGAGAGTCAAGCAGAGGCCTACCCTTTCCAGTCCTAGCTTGGCCAGAGGCTAGCGAGGGGAAGGAAATCTACTACAGTTAAAACTCCCCTGTGCTGGGCAGCAGCAGCATGGGAGAGAGTCGAGAATGGAGACTCAAGTTTACTGCGTGGAAGGCAACAATGGTAAACCACTTCCAGATTTTGACCAAGATAGCTCTCCTTTCTCTCCACTGAAGCAGTTATCTGCTCTCTCCCTGTTGTACATCCATGCACCTATCAAATGTGAGCCCACTGTTGGGTAGGGACTGTCTCTATATGTTGCCAACTTGTACTTCCCAAGTGCTTAGTACAGTGCTCTGCACACAGTAAGTGCTCAATAAATACGATTGATGATGATGATGTACTCCATTACTACACTTTTTGAGGGCAGGGATTGATCGTGTCTATTAATTATCATCATCATCATCAATCGTATTTATTGAGCGCTTACTATGTGCAGAGCACTGTACTAAGCTCTTGGGAAGTACAAATTGGCAACACACAGAGACAGTCCCTACCCAACAGTGGGCTCACAGTCTAAAAGGGGGAGACAGAGAACAAAACCAAACATACCAACAAAATAAAATAAATAGGATAGATCTATCGTTCTCTTCCAAGTACTTAGTACAGTGTTCCAAACACAGAAGACACCCAATCGATCAATCGTATTTACTGAGCACTTACCAGAAGCAGAGGGTTAGGGAGAGTACAACAGAACAAGGGTTGGTAGACCCATTCCCTGCCCATGATAAGCTTACAGTCTAGAGGGGGAGACAGATATTAATAGAAATTACAGGTACGGACATAACACAGAAGACACCCAGTCGATCGATCAATTGTATTTACTGAGCACTTACCAGAAGCAGAGGGTTAGGGAGAGTACAACAGAACAAGGGTTGGTAGACCCATTCCCTGCCCACGATAAGCTTACAGTCTAGAGGGGGAGACAGATATTAATAGAAATTACAGGTACGGACATAACACAGAAGACACCCAGTCGATCAATCAATTGTATTTACTGAGCACTTACCAGAAGCAGAGGGTTAGGAAGAGTACAACAGAACAAGGGTTGGTAGACCGATTCCCTGCCCTCGATAAGCTTACAGTCTAGAGGGGGAGACAGATATTAATAGAAATTACAGGTACAGACATAAGTGCTGTGAGGCTGAGCGTAGGGTGAATAAAGGGTGTAAATCCAACTACCAGGGTGGCACAGAAGGGAGTGGGAGAAGAGGAAATTTGGGTTTAGTCGGGGAAGGCCTCTTGGAGGAGACGTGATTTTAATACTAATAGATATGATTGATTTCTTTTATATTTTCCCCACTCAGCAGAGACACTCACACAGAGCAAATATCCCATAACTAGAGAGGAGGAGGGGGGGAAGAAGAGAAGCATGGAGGAAAGGAAGAAGGGGAAAAGGAGGGAGGGGAGAGACATTTCTCAAAACTATGACTTCAGCCCTTGTGTGTCAATAATAATAATAATAATAATAATAATAATGATGATGATGGCATTTGTTAAGCACTTACTATGTGCAAAGCACTGTTCTAAGTGCTGGGGAGGATACCAGGTGATCAGATTGTCCCACGTGGGGCTCACAGTCTTCATCCCCATTTTACAGATGAGGTCACTGAGGCACAGAGAAGTGAAGTGACTTGCCCAAAGTCGCACTGCTGACAATTGGCAGAGCAGGGATTTGAACCCATGACCCCTGACTCCCAAGCCCATGCTCTTTCCATTGAGCCACGTTACTTCTGGCACTTCACAGCTACTAGTGTCACTTCTGAACATATCTTATTTACCCTATTGTTTCCGAACTAACTCATCTACCTATCTACATTTTCCCTCCTCTTATTTGTGAGTTATTTTAGTGGGGGCTTCCCTCACCAAACTGGGCAGGAATCACATCTGTTAACTACTGTGCTCTACCAAGCGCCGAGGACAGCTCTCTGAATGTAGTAGACCCTCAAATCAATAGCACTGATTAATTGATTCGGAGGGCAAGAGATAGAAAGGAAAGGTGGGGAAGAGAGGAAAGGGAAAGGGAGAGAGTGAGGGCGAGAAGGAAGAGAGGAGAGAGGAAGGGAGAGAGAGAGCAAGAGTAGTGATGGTGATCTTGTCTTGTGTTGTTGAGTCATTTCTGAACCATAGAAATGGTTCACATCTATGACACATCTCTCCCAGAACGCCCCACCTCGACCTGCAATCACTGTGGTAGTGATTCCAGAGAGTTTTCTTGGGAAAAATCTGGAAGTGTTTGACCATCGCCTCCTTCCCTTGCAGTAAACTTGAGTCTCCGCCCTCGAGCCCGCTGTTGGGTAGGGACTGTCTCAATGTGTTGCCGACTTGTACTTCCCAAGCGCTTAGTACAGTGCTCTGCACACAGTAAGCGCTCAATAAATACGATTGATTGATTGATTGACTCTCTCCCATGTGGCTGCTGCCCAGCGTGGGGGAGCTTTGACTCGTAGCAGATTGTCTGCCACTCACTAGCCACTGGCCAAGCTAGGAATGGAATGGGTAGGCCTCTGCTTGACTCTCCCTCTTGTAGTTGAGAATGGTAGCAAACACCGGAAACTCTCAGTACCATCCTGAGTGGAGAGTGATGTAGATACATATACATAATTTATTTATTCATATTAATGTCTGTCTCCCCCTCTAAACTATATGCTCCTTGTGGGCAGGGAACTTGTCTACCAACTTTGTTATATTGTAATAATAATAATAATAATAATAATAATGATAGTATTTGTTAAGCACTTAACTATGTGCCAGGCACTGTACTAAGCCTGGGGTGGATACAAGAAAACTGAGTTGGACACTCCCTGTCCCACATAGGGCTAACAGTCTTTATTCTTGTTTTACCGATGAGGTAACCAAGGCACAGAGAAGTGACGTGACTTGCCCAAGGCTACACAGCGGACAAGTGAGAAGCAGCGTGGCTCAGTGGAAAAGAGCCCGGGTTTTGGAGTCAGAGGTCATGGATTCAAATCCCAGCTCCACCAATTGCCAGCTGTGTGACTTTGGGCAGTCACTTAACTTATCTGGGCTTCAGTTCCCTCATCTGTAAAATGGGGATGAAGACTGTGAGCCCCCCATGGGACAACCTGATCACCTTGTAACCTCCCCAGCGCTTAGAACAGTGCTTTGCACATAAGTGCTAAGCACTTAATAAATGCCATCTTCATCATCATCAAGTGGCAGAGCTGGGATTAGAACCCATGACCTTTTGACTCCCAGTCCCGGGCTCTATCCACTAGGCAATGCTGCTTCTCCACAGCACTTGTCTCTCCCAAGTACTTAGTACAGTGCTCTGCACATGATAAGCACTTAATAAATACCTTTGATTGACTGACTGATCAATCATCTCTCAGCTACAGAGCTGACTCAATGCAGGCTTTGAGCAAATCACTCCTCTAGGTTTCTGTTTCCCCAAGGATAACACGAGGAGAATGAGATGAGGGTTTAGAACACGTCTCTCCTGTTGGAGATTGATGTGATGGAACTGAAAGCTTAATCTTCCTCCTCACACCTCTAGAATTGATCTATCACTTTGTGAGGCGTTGGATTTAAGAAGGATGTGTTCCCATAAGCCTCCCGAAAATCCACAGGAACACTTGTGCTTGTCATCCCTCTATTCCTTGAGCTACTCTACCGGTAGCAGTGCCAAAAGTTGTTGAGTATTAGGGAGCCAGCAATTTTGGCCTGAAGAAGTCCAGAGGAGCACAGCCTAGTAGAGAAGCAGTGTGGCTTAGTGGAAAGAGCTAACAGTCTTTATTCTTGTTTTACCGATGAGGTAACTGAGGCACAGAGAAGTGACGTGACTTGCCCAAGGCTACACAGCGGACATATGAGAAGCAGCGTGGCTCAGTGGAAAAGTGCCCGGGCTTTGGAGTCAGAGGTCATGGGTTCCCCCTGGCCTGGAATGCCCTCCCTCCGCACATCTGCCAAGCTAGCTCTCTTCCTCCCTTCAAAGCCCTACTGAGAGATCACCTCCTCCAGGAGGCCTTCCCACACTGAGCCCCCTCCTTCCTCTTCCCCTCCTCCCCCCTCCCCATCCCCCCCCACCTTACCTCCTTCCCCTCCCCACAGCACCTGTATATATGTATATATGTTTATACATATTTATTACTCTATTTTATTTGTACATATTTATTCTATTTATTTTATTTTGTTAGTATGTTTTGTTTTGTTCTCTGTCTCCCCCTTCTAGACTGTGAGCCCACTGTTGGGTAGGGACCGTCTCTATATGTTCCCAACTTGTACTTCCCAAGCACTTAGTACAGTGCTCTGCACACAGTAAGCGCTCAATAAATACGATCGAGAGAGAGAGAGAGAGAGAGGGTGGGAAGATAAGAAGTTCAGTTTTAGTCATATGAAGTTTGAGGTGACAGGAGGACATCCAAGTACAGATGTCTTGAAGGCAGAGGAAATTTGAGATCGCTGAGAGGTAGAGAGATCAGGCCTGGAGATGTAGATTTCGGTGTCATCACCATAGCGGTGATAGTTGAAGCCTTGTGAGCAAATGAGTTTTCCCTTGCTCTCTCTACTAGGCCATGCTGGAGAAGGTTAGTCCCTTTAGTTTGCTTTTCTGTGGAAAAGAACAGTGCTTAGAACAGTGCTTTGCACATAGTAAGCGCTTAATAAATGCTATCATTAAAAGGAAACCATGTCAGCTACTTGGGGAAGATGAAAATGGTGGGGAAATAATTTTCAGAAGAAGTGAAATAAGGACTTGAGAGAAGAGTTTCAGTTGAACAAAAGCCCCATCTTGGGCCCACAGTTTCCATGTACTCAGCTGAATAAAGAGCATGGAACAAGTCTTGAACTGAATCTGGAAAGAAAGGATGCGGAATTACAGCTGCTGAACAGACATCCTGTGAGGCTTCAGAAAAGAGAAACGGCACAGAGGAATTGATAAGCATGCTTAGTTTTTTTTAAGTGATATTTGTTCAGTTATGGTACCGGTTATATCCACATCTCTCTCCTACCACTCATCTTCAAACTCCTTGAGTGGATTGTCTGCATCGTTTCCTCAAGTTCCTCTCCAAGTCTCTCCTTGACCCCTTCCGATCTGGCTTCCATCCCCTTTGCTTCAGAGAAACTGCCCTCTCAAAGGTCACAGCTGATCTTCTTCTTGCTAAATCCAACAGCCTCTACTCCATTCTAATCCTTCTCGATCTCTCAGCTGCCTTAGATGCGATCGACCAACATCCTTTTCCCGGAAATATTATCCAACCTCGGCTTCACAGACACTGTGTTTTCCTGTGTTTTTTTTTTAAATGGTATTTGTTAAGCACTTACTATGTGCCAGGCACCGTTTTAAATGCTGGGGTCGATACAAGGTAATCAGGTTGGACACAATCCATGTGCTTCACGGGGCTCACAGTCTTCATCCCCATTTTTTATAGATGATGGAACTGATGATGGGCCTGAGAGTCAGAGGACCTGCGTTCTCATCCCGGCTCTGCCTCGGGTCTGCTGTGTGACCTCGGAGAAGTCACTTTACTTTTCTGTGCCTTGGTTAATAATAATAATAATGATAACATTTAGTAAGCATTTACTATGTGCAAAGCACTGTTCTAAGCACTGTCAGCTGCTTGGGGAAGATGAAAATGAGGGGGAAATAATTTTCAGAAGAAGTGAAATAAGGACTTGGAGGTTACAGGGTGATCAGGTTGTCCCATGGGGGGCTCACAGTCTTAATCCCCATTTTACAGATAAGGTAACGGAGGCCCAGAGAAGTTAAGTGACTTGCCCAAAGTCACACAGCTGACAATTGGCGGAGTCGGGATTTGAACCCATGACCTCTGACTCCAAAGCCCGGGCTCTTTCCACTGAGTCACGCTGTTCGAAGATAGGAGGAAATATGAGACTGCAGAGAGGGAGAGAGATCAGGGCTGGAGAGGGAGATTTGGGGATCATCCTCCTAGAGGTGGTAGTTGAAGCATGGGAACAAATGAGTTCTCCAAGGGAGTGAGTGTAAATGGAGACTAGAAGGGGACCCAGAACTGAGCCTTGAGGGACCCCCACAATTAAGGGGTGGGAGGCAGAGGAGGAGTCCGCGAAAGAGACTGAGAATGAGCAGCCTTTGAGATAAGAGAAGTAGCATGGCCTAGAGGACAGAGCACAGCTCCAGGAGTCAGAAGGACCTGGGTTCTAGTTCTGGCTCTGCTACTTGCCTGCTTTGTGACCTTGAGCAAGTCACTTAACTTCTCTGGGCCTTGGTTACCTCATCTGTAAAATGGGATTAAGACTGTGAGCCCCATGTGGGACAGGGACTATGTCTGACCTGTTTAACTTGTGTCTATCCTAGTGCTTAGAACAGTGCTTGGCACATAGTAAGTGCTTAACAGATAGTACAGTTATTATTAGTATTATTAAAGAGGGAGGACTCAAGTGCATTTAAGGGATGCAGGATCCTACCAATGCTTTTATATTGTACCCAGCACTTAGAATAGTGCTTTGCACTTAGAATAGTACTTTGCACATAGCGCTCAACAAATGCCATCATTATTATTAATTCATTTATTCAATCATATTTATTGAGCACTTACTGTGTGCAAAGCACTGTACTAAGCACTTGGGAGAGGACAATGGAAGAATAAACTGACACATACCCTGCCCACAAGGAGCTCACAGTCTAAAGGGGGAGGTGGACATTAACATACATATATAAATAACTAAAGAAATAAATAACAGATATATACAGAAGTGCTGCGGGGCTGCAAGTGGGGATGAAGGGAACTATTCAGGGCTCCGCAGAAGGAGTGGGAGAAGAGGAGAAGAGGATTTAGTTAGGAAAGGCATTATACTCTACCAATGTGTAGTACAGTGATTGAAAGAACGGGTACCAAATCCCCTTTTGCAGCTGAGGAAAGTGAGGCACAGGGCAGTTAAGTGACTTGCCCTTGGTCACCCAGCAGGCAAGTAGCGGAGGGAGGATTAGAAGCCAGATCCCCTAGGCCAGACTGCTTCCCATCCTGATTATCTCTTATCTATCCCAGGGCTCAGTTCAATGTGTGGCACACAGTAAGTGTTGAACAAATACCATTATTATTATATATTGCCTTTACTTCTTCTAATGGTCCCTAATTAATGCTGTTCCTTGGGTGATACAGCCAGTGAAGAATCCCCAGTAGGCTGGTATTTCAGAAAGGGGCATTTGATAAAGCAGAATAGTATTATATTATATTCTGCGCAAACACAACCCTCCTGTAAACAGATCAATCCTCTGCCTCTAAGCAGCCAGTAATTAAAATAAATAGGCAGCATTTGCTAGACTGGTGGTTATTCCTTTCTATAAACTATGATTTCTTTAGGAAGTGTCTCTATAAATGGCTTTCCCTTCCCTGGCATTGCAGAATTGAGCCCCTATTCATCCAATACAGTTCATTATCTTATCTGATTGTGTTTTAATTTCTACAAGCCACTGCCTCAGCCATGTGACTTTTGCAATCTCACAGAGCGAGTTCACGCTGAGAATAATTAGCTTTGACTACTGCAGAACAAATTATTTCTTTGCAAAACACTGGCTTGGCTTTTTAACAAAGATAATCACCAAACATCGAAGGGATCTGGGGTCTTCTAGCACAGAGGTTCTTTCGTTTGTAATTAACTTTTTGTGGGGGCCTGAGATTCCCTAAAGACCCATAGCTGATCACACCGAGAGTACTTTGCGAAAGATCTAAGTAGCTGTTGCCCATTTTCTTTCCAGACAGTGCTTTGACCCAAATTCTGAACCCTTTCAACACTGCCTCTGTCAGCTTGATTTCTCAAGCCAGTCTTTTAAGTTGCAGGGGGTAGAAAATATGTCTTTTCAGTTCTGCATTCAGTTCTGCATCTCCACAACACTTCAGTCCAAATATTTTTACTCTGTGCTTCCCCAAAGTATAATTTATTTTAACATCAGTCTCCCCTACTGAACTGTAAGCTCCTTGAGGGCAGGGATCATATCTACCAACTCTACTGTACTTCACTCTTCCAAGTGCTCTGCACATGGTAAATGCTTAATGAATACACTGGGAAGCCACAATTCTGGCCTAATCTGGCCTGGCACATAATAAGAGCACTAGAGGACCTGGGTTCTAATGCTGGCTGTGCCACCTGCCTGCTGTGTGACCTTGGGAAAGTCACTTTGCTTCTCTGTACCTCAGTTACTTCATCTATAAAATGGGGATTAAGAGTGTAAGCCCCATGTGGGACATGAACTGTGTCCAACCTGATTATCTCACATCTACCCTAGTACTTTGTACAGTGTCTGCCACAGAGTAAATTCTTAACAAACACCATTAAAAAAATACCGTTGACTGATTTTTAGTGGAAATAATAATAATAATGATGGCATTTATTGAGCACTTACTATGTGCAAAGCACTGTTCTAAGCTCTGGGGAGGTTACAAGGTGATCAGGTTGTCCCATGGGGCCCACAGTCTTAATCCCCATTTTACAGATGAGGTAACTGAGGCACAGAGAAGTGAAATGACTTGCCCACAGTCACACAGCTGACAATTGGCGGTGCCAGGATTTGAACCCATGACCTCTGACTCCAAAGCCCGGGCTCTTTCCACTGAGCCATGCTGAGGTTTTATACGTGGCCATACATTTCCCCTTCCTTCCTCTCCCCCTCGTCCCCCTCTCCATCCCCACCATCTTACCTCCTTCCCTTCCCCACAGCACCTGTATATATGTACATATGTTTGAACATATTTATTACTCTATTTTTTTATTTATTTTACTTGTACATATCTATTCTATTTATTTTATTTTGTTAGTATGTTTGGTTTTGTTCTCTGTCTCCCCCTTTTAGACTGTGAGCCCACTGCTGGGTAGGGACTATCTCTATTTGTTGCCAACTTGTACTTCCCAAGCACTTAGTACAGTGCTCTGCACACAGTAAGTGCTCAATAAATACAATTGATGATGATGATTTCTGGGTGATGTACAGTGTTCTGCGTTTAGCACAGTGTCTGCACCCAGTAAGCACTGGACAAACGCCCCCGATGGATCGATCGATGTGTTAAATGGGACCTAAGGCTAGCATTTTTCAGTCCCATGGAAGGACGTTGTTCAGAAGCAGACTCATTATTGCAGACTACCCATTAAGGTAACACAAACATGTCATTAAATTCCTCAAATCGATTTGCCGTACAAGGAAGCTTTCAGAAAATAGGAGATGCAGTGCCGATTTTTAATTTCCCACAATTAAGGGGCTAATCTTTAGTTGGATGCACTGAGATCTGTGCTGAGCCTTACAACCGTGTCCTTCTTTTATTTAAAACCTTTCCAGGGTAAGGGGGTTTGAGTCAACAGAATAGCAGCACTGAATAGACAGCATTCAAAGAGTCAGAACTCTGAGTCTGCCTTCATCCCCAGGTCTGGTGACCTAAAACTCCATTCCCCCTTCTCCTGGATTAGAACCCAGGACCTTCTGACTCCTGGGCTCCATCCATTAGAACGCGCTGTCAATCAATCAATCAATCATATTTATTGAGCGCTTACTATGTGCAGAGCACTGTACTGAGAGCTTGGGAAGTACAAATTGGCAACACATAGAGGCAGTCCCTACCCAACAGTGGGCTCACAGTCTAAAAGGGGGAGACAGAGAAAAGAACCAAACATACCAACAAAATAAAATAAATAGGATAGAAATGTACAAGTAAAATAAATAAATAAATAAATAAATGGAGTAATAAATATGTACAACCATATATACATATATACAGGTGCTGTGGGGAAGGGAAGGAGGTAAGATGGGGGGATGGAGAGGGGGACGAGGGGGAGAGGAGGGAAGGGGCTCAGTCTGGGAAGGCCTCTTGGAGGAGGTGAGCTCTCAGCAGGGCCTTGAAGGGAGGAAGAGAGCTAGCTTGGCGGAGGGGCAGAGGGAGGGCATTCCAGGCCCGGGGGATGACGTGGGCCGGGGGTCGACGGCGGGACAGGCGAGAACGAGGTACGGTGAGGAGATTAGCGGTGGAGGAGCGGAGGTTGCGGGCTGGGCAGTAGAAGGAGGGAAGGGAGGTGAGGTAGGAGGGGGCGAGGTGATGGAGAGCCTTGAAGCCCAGGGTGAGGAGTTTCTGCCTGATGCGCAGATTGATTGGTAGCCACTGGAGATTTTTGAGGAGGGGAGTAATATGCCCAGAGCGTTTCTGGACAAAGATAATCCGGGCAGCAGCATGAAGTATGGATTGAAGTGGAGAGAGACACGAGGATGGGAGATCAGAGAGAAGGCTGGTGCAGTAGTCCAGACGGGATAGGATGAGAGCTTGAATGAGCAGGGTAGCAGTTTGGATGGAGAGGAAAGGGCGGATCTTGGCAATGTTGCGGAGCTGAGACCGGCAGGTTTTGGTGACGGCTTGGATGTGAGGGGTGAATGAGAGAGCGGAGTCGAGGATGACACCAAGGTTGCGGGCTTGTGAGACGGGAAGGATGGTAGTGCCGTCAACAGAGATGGGAAAGTCAGGGAGAGGACAAGGTTTGGGAGGGAAGACGAGGAGCTCAGTCTTCGACATGTTGAGCTTTAGGTGGCGGGCGGACATCCAGATGGAGATGTCCTGAAGGCAGGAGGAGATGCGAGCCTGGAGGGAGGGGGAGAGAGCAGGGGCAGAGATGGAGATCTGGGTGTCATCAGCGTAGAGATGATAGTTGAAGCCGTGGGAGCGAATGAGGTCACCAAGGGAGTGAGTGTAGATTGAGAACAGAAGGGGACCAAGCACTGAACCTTGGGGAACCCCCACAGTAAGAGGATGGGAGGGGGAGGAGGAGCCTGCAAAAGAGACTGAGAAAGAACGACCGGAGAGATAAGAGGAGAACCAGGAGAGGACGGAGTCTGTGAAGCCAGGGTCAGATAACGTGTTGAGGAGAAGGGGGTGGTCCACAGTGTCGAAGGCAGCTGAGAGGTCGAGGAGGATTAGGACAGAATATGAGCCGCTGGATTTGGCAAGCAGGAGGTCATTGGTGACCTTTGAGAGGGCAGTTTCCGTGGAATGAAGGGGACGGAAGCCAGACTGGAGGGGGTCGAGGAAAGAGTTGGTGTTGAGGAATTCGAGGCAGCGCGTGTAGACAACTCGTTCAAGGAGTTTGGAAAGGAATGGTAGGAGGGAGATAGGGCGATAACTAGAAGGTGAGGTGGGGTCAAGAGAGGGTTTTTTTAGGATGGGAGAGACAAGGGCATGTTTGAAGGCAATGTGTCTACCAAGGCTGCTATATCCATTCATTCATTCAATCATATTTATTGAGCAGGAAATGCGGGCAGGAAATGTTCCAATTTATTGTTATATTGGACTCTTCCAAGCGCTTAGAGTAGTGATTCGCATACAGTAAGTGCTCAATAAATACAGTCAATTGATGGTTCTATTCATTCATTCAATCGTATTTATTGAGCACTTACTTTGTGCAGAGCACTGTACAAAGCGCTTGGGAAGTACAAGTCAGCAACATATCGAGATGGTCCCTACCCACTCGTGGCTCAGTGGAAAGAGCATGGGCTTTGGAGTCAGAGGTCATGGGTTCAAATCCCAGCTCTGCCAACTGTCAGCTGTGTGACTCTGGGCAAGTTACTTGACTTCTCTGTGCTTCATTTCCCTCATCTGTAAAATGGGGATTAAGACTGTGAGCCCCCCGTGGGACAACCTGATCACTTTGTATTCTCCCCAGTGCTTAGAACAGTGTTTGAGAAGCAGCGTGGCTCAGTGGAAAGAGCCCGGGCTTTGGAGTCAGAGGTCATGGGTTCAAATCCTGGCTCTGCCAATTGTCAGCCGTGCGACTTTGGGCAAGTCACTTAACTTCTCTGTGCCTCAGTTCCCTCATCTGTAAAATGGGGATTAAGACTGTGAGCCCCCCGTGGGACAACCTGATCACAGTGTAACCTCCCCAGTGCTTAGAACAGTGTTTGAGAAGCAGCATGGCTCAGTGGAAAGAGCCCGGGCTTTGGAGTCAGAGGTCATGGGTTCAAATCCCAGCTCTACCAACTGTCAGCCGTGTGACTTTGGGCAAGTCACTTAACTTCTCTGTGCCTCAGTTCCCTCATCTGTAAAATGAAGATTAAGACTGTGAGCCCCCCGTTGGACAACTTGATCACCTTGTAACCTTCCCCGCACTTAGAACAGTGCTTTGCACATAGTAAGCACTCAATAAAAGCCATCATTATTATTCCTGCATACTATCACTGTTCATTTTCTCTACGAGGAAGATGAAGATGGAATATGAGAAACTCTTCTCTGGTGCTCTAAGAATGAATTGGTCCAGATTGTTTTCCCAAAGCAAATGTGATAGTTCCGCTCCTTATCCCTGCATTCTCTGGTGCCAGAATCCAGGACTATTTGCTCTGCACACAGTAAGCGCTCAAAAAATACGAGTGAATGAATGAATGGTGGGGAGGACACGTGCCCAGAAGGTCATTTCACTGAGAAACTCCAATTGGGTTTGCTGGTTAGAACAAAGGGGGCGAAGCAGCTTGGCCTAATGGATGGAGCGCTTAGTACAGTGCTCTGCACATAGTAAGCGCTCAAGAAATACGATTGATGATGATGATGATGGGGCCCGGACTTGGGAGTCAGATGGACCTGGGTTCTAATCCCAGATCTACCCCTTTATTCATTCAATCATATTTTTTGAATGCCTATTGTGGGCAAAGCACTGTACTGAGCGCCGGGGAGAATATATGAGAAACAGCGTGGCTCAGTGAAAGGAGCATGGGTTTGGGAGCCAGAGGTCAGGGGTTCTGATCCCAGCTCCACTACTTATCAGCTGTGTGACTTTGGGCAAGTCACTTAACTTCTCTGTGCCTCAGTTACCTCATCTGAAAAATGGGGATTAAGACTGTGAGCCCCATGTGGGACGACGTGATTACCTTGTATTTATCCAGCACTTAGAACAGTGCTTGGCACATAATAAATGCTTAACAAATACCAAAATTGTTTTTATTATTATTGCACTATAACAACAAACACATTCCTGTTCACAACGAACTTGTACCACTTCTTGGGCAAGTCGCTTACCTTCTCTGGGCCTCAGTTACCTCATCTGTAAAATGGGGATTCAAATTAGAAGCCCCACGTGGGACAGGGACTGTATCCAACCTAATTAGCTTGTAGCTCTCCCAGAGCTTAGAACAGAGCCTGGCATGTAGTAAGGGCTTAACTTGGGCAGAGAATATGTCTGTTTATTGTTACATTGTAATAATAATAATAATAATAATTTTGGTATTTGGTAAGCACTTACTATGTGCTAAACACTGTTCTAAGCACTGGGGAAAATACAAGGTGATCAGGTTGTCCCATGTGGGGCTCACAATCTTAATTCCCACTTTACAGATGAGGTAACTGAGGTACAGAGAAGTTAAGTGACTTACCCGAAGTCACACAGCTGAGAAGCGGCAGAGCTGGGATGGAATGGGACCATTAAAAGACCTTAAAGCCAATGGTCAGGAGTTGTGATTAATGTAGAGAGCTTGGTACAGTGCTTTGCACACAATAGGTGCCCAATAAATACGACTGACTGAAAAAAAAGAAAAAAGAAAAGAACCCCGGAATCAGCACCAATGAACTCTATCATGAAATGGGAATAATTTTGCTGGTTCCAACCTCAGTAGCTTTTTAAAAAAATGGTACTTGTTAAGTGCTTTACTATGTGCCAGGCACTGTACTAAGCACTCAGGTGAATACAAACAAATTGGGTTGGACCCAGTCCTTGTCCCATGTGGGGCTCACAGTCTCAATCCCCATTTTACAGATGAGGTAACTGAGGCACAGAAGAGTGGCTTGCCCAAGGTCGCACAGCAGACAAGTGGCAGAGCTTGTATGTACCTTAGCACTTAGAACAGAGCCTGGCACATAGTAAGGGCTTAACACAAACCATTAAAAAAAAATAAAATAAATAACCCAGAAATCAGCACCAGTGAAATCCAACATGAAATGGAAATAATTCTGCTTGTCCAACTTAATTAGCTTGCATCTACCCCAGCAGTTAGAACAGAGTCTGGCACATAGTAATTGCCATTTATTTTATTTGTACATATTTATTACTCTATTTTATTAATGATGTGTTTATAGCTATCGTTCTATTTATTCTGATGGTATTGACACCTGTCTACTTGTTGTGTTTTATTGTCTGCCTCCTTCTTCTAGACTGTGAGCCCATTGTTGGGTAGGGACCATCTCTATATGTTGCCAATCTGTACTTCCCAAGCACTTAATACAGTGCTCTGCACATTGTAAGTGCTCAATACAGTGCTCTGTGAGTGCTCAATAAATATGACTGAATGAATGAATGAAAGTGCTTAACGTATACTGTTAAAAAAGAGAAGAAGGGGAAGAACCCAGTAATCAGCAGCAGTGAAATCCAAGGTGAAATGGAAATAATCCTGCTGTGTCCAACCTAATTAGCTTGAATCTACCCTAGCACTTAGAACAGAGCCTGGCACATAGTAAGTGCTTAACATGTCCTATTAAACAAAAAAAGAAGAAGAACCCAGGAATCAGCACCAATCATCATCATCAATCATATTTATTGAGCGCTTACTGTGTGCAGAGCACTGTACTAAGCACCAATGAAATCCAACATGAAATAGAAATAATTCTTCTGCATCCACTTTAATTAGCTTGCATCTTCCCCAAAACTTAAAACAGAGCCTGGCACATAGTAAGTGCTTAACATGTACTATTAAAAAAAAAGAAGAATCCAGGAATCAGCACCAATGAAATCCAACGTGAAATAGAAATAATTCTTCTGCGTCCAACTTAATTAGCTTGCATCTTCCTCAAAACTTAGAACAGAGCCTGGCACATAGTAAGTGCTTAACAGGTACTATTAAGAAGAAAAGAAGAACCCAGGAATCAGCACCAATGAAATCCAACATGAAATAGAAATAATTTTTCCGAGTCCAACTTAATTAGCTTGCATCTTCCCCAAAACTTAGAACAGAGCCTGGCACATAGTAAGTGCTAAACATGCACTATTAAAAAAAAAGAAGAATCCCGGAATCAGCACCAATGAAATCCAACGTGAAATAGAAATAATTTTTCTGCATCCAACTTAATTAGCTTGCATCTTCCCCACTTAGAACAGAGCCTAGCACATAGTAAGTGCTAAACATGTACTATTAAAAAAAAAAGAATCCAGGAATCAGCACCAATGAAATCCAACGTGAAATAGAAATAATTTTTCTGCATCCAACTTAATTAGCTTGCATCTTCCCCAAAACTTAGAACAGAGCCTAGCACATTGTAAGTGCTAAACACGTACTATTAAAAAAACAGAGAAATGGAAGAACCCAGGATTCAGCAGCAGTGAAATCCAAGGTGAAATGGAAATAATCCTGCTTTGTCCAACCTAGTTAGCTTGAATTTACCCTAGCACATAGAACAGAGCCTGCACATGGTAAGTGCTTAACACATACCATAAAAAAAAGAAGAACGCAGGAATTAGCACCAATGAACTCCATCGTGAAATGGGAATACTCCTGCTGCTTGGACCTGTATCCAGAGGACTGGAAGAATTTTGTTAACCGTTGCTTCCTGCTGCCCCAAAATCAATATGGACGTAAAACCATTATTTGTTCTAGAGCAGCCTTTGAAAATGGACTGTCCCAAATCACTCTGAAGAGCCACCTGAAGGCTTTTTCTGACTGATTGCCGCTGGGCCATGAGACAGCAGGAAAAAACCCATCCAGCCTGATCCAATTTAGATATGCAAATTTTATCTGGTCTGCCTGAAAGCAACAGCACGGCCCAGGATAATTTGCACCTTGGGTTGCAAGAAATAACATTTCTAATCTAATGCAACCAATGTTCCATTGTCTATTTTCACACTCACCCATCCCTGGCTCTCTGTGAACTTAGATTTCCTTTCTTGTTTTGAACTATTGGTTGTTTTCTGAAAGAACGGGGAAAAGGAAATTCACTAAAACAAGTTCCGTGATAATTGTCTAATTCCAAGTGAAGTGTTTTATAGCATAATGATCTGCAAGAGTTTAGTTGTAGTAAAATACCTAGGGAAAAAGAGCGAAGAGTGTTTAGTTTTCTAAGGTAACAGCAGGCAAGTTGGCACGGTGCAATTGATATGAGTCGATCAGCCAATCAATCGATAGCATTTATAGCATTTATAGTTATTTATAGCATTGTCTCCCCCTTTTAGACTGTGAGCCCACTGTTGGGTAGGGACTGTCTCTATATGTTTCCAATTTGTACTTCCCAAGCGCTTAGTACAGTGCTCTGCACATAGTAAGCGCTCAATAAATACGATTGATGATGATGATGATTTATTGAACACCTACTGACTGCTGAGACTGTACTAAGTACTGGAGAGAGGATGATTCCCATCCTCAAGGTGTGAGCCCCATGTGAGACAACCTGATTACCTTGTTTCTACCCCAGTGCTTAGAAGAGTGCTTGGCACATAGTTAGAGCTTAACAAAATACCACCACTATTTACAATCTACTGTGTCAGAGCACTGTACTAAGCACTTGGGGAAGTACAGTAGAGTTAATACAATCCCTGCTCTCAAGGAGCTTACAGTCTACTGTATACAGAGAAGCAGCGTGGCTCAGTGGAAAGAGCCCGGGCTTTGGAGTCACAGGTCATGTGTTCAAATCCCCACTCCGCCAATTGTCAGCTGTGTGACTTTGGGCAAGCCACTTCACTTCTCTGTGCCTCAGTTCCCTCATCTGTAAAATGGGGATTAAGACTGTGAGCCCCCTGGGGGACAACCTGATCACCTTGTAACCTCCCCAGCGCTTAGAACAGTGCTTTGCACATAGTAAGTGCTTAATAAATGCCATTATTATTATTATTATTATTATTATTATTACAGAACACTTTTCTGAGCATTTAGGAGAGTACAACAGAGTTGGTAGGCATGGTTCCCTGCCCTCAGGGATTTTACAATCTGCCAGTTTGTTTCCTCCACAGGTCAAGATAAAGATTTGTAAAGGTATTTTGAGATGACAGTAAAATCTCACAAGCTAACAAGCTGAGAAGTGGTATGGCCTAGTGGATAGAGCACAACCCTAGGAGTCAGTAGGACCTGGGTTCTAATCCTAACTCTGCCACTTGTCTGCTGGGTGACCTTGGAGGAGCAAAAAAAGAGCCACACATAGATGAGATATCAATCAATCAATTAATCAATGGCATTTATTGTGGATTTGCTATGTGCAGAGCCCTGCACTAAGTACTTGTGCTGTGTGACCTTGATAAAGTCAGTTAACTTCTCTGTGCCTCGGGTATCTCATCTGTAAAATGGAGATTAAGGCTGAACCTCATGTGGGACATAGACTGTGTCCAACCTGATTATTATTATTATTAATTATGGCATTTGCTAAGCACTTACTAGGTGCCAAGCACTGTTCTAAGCGCTGGGGTAGATACCAGTTAATCAGGTTGGACACAGCCCCTGCCCCACACTAGGTTCATTCTTTTAATCCCCATTTTTCACAGATGAGGTAACTGAGGCACAAAGATTCTTTCATTCATTCATTCATTCAAATGTATTTATTGAGCGCTTGCTGTGTGCAGAGCACTGTACTAAGCACTTGGGAAATACAAATCAGCAACATATAGAGATGGTCCCTACCCAACAACAGGTTCACAGTCAAGAAGAGGGAGACAGAAAACAAGACAAAACAAGGAGACAGGTGTCAATACCATCAGAATGGATAAATAGAATTATAGGTATATACACATCATTAATAGAATAAGTAGAGTAATAAATGTGTACAAATATACACAAGTGCTGTGGGGAGGGGAAAAGGGTAGGGCAGAGGGAGGGAGTGTGGGCGATGGGGAGGGGAGGAGGAGCAGAGGAAAGGGGGGGCTCAGTCTGGGAAGGCCTCCTGGAGGAGGTGAGCTCTCAGCAGGGCTTTGAAGGGAGGAAGAGAGCTAGTTTGGCAGATGTGTGGAGGGAGGGCATTCCAGGCCAGGGGGAGGACGTGGGCCGGGGGTTGACGGCGGGACGGGCGAGAACGAGGCCCGGTGAAGAGGTTAGCGGTGGCAGAGGAGCGGAGGGTGTGGGCTTGGCTGGAGAAGGAGAGAAGGGAGGTGAGGTAGGAGGGGGCGAGGGGCTGGACAGCTTTGAAGCCAATAGTGAAGAGTTTTTGCTTCATGCGAAGGTTGATAGGCAACCACTGGAGATTTTTGAGGAGGGGAGTGACATGCCCAGAGTGTTTCTGTATAAAGATCATCCAGGTAGCAGAGTGAAGAATAGACTGAAGTGGGGAGAGACAAGAGGATGGGAGATCAGAAGGGAGGCCAATGCAGTAATCTAGTCAGGATAGGATGAGAGATTGAACCAGGAAGGTAGCGTTTTGCATGGAGAGGAAAGGGCGGATCTTGGCGATGTTGTGAAGATGAGACTGGCAGGTTTTGGTGACAGATTGGATGTGTGGGGTGAATGAGAGAGCAGAGTCGAGGATGACACCAAGGTTGCAAGCTTGTGAGACGGGAAGGATGGTAGTGCCGTCTACAGTGATGGGAAAGTCAGGGAGAGGACAGAGTTTGGGAGGGAAGATAATGAGTTCAATCTTGGACATGTTGAGTTTTGGGTGGTGGGCAGACATCCAGATGGAGATGTCCTGAAGGCAGGAGGAGACATGAGCCTAGAGGGAGGGAGAGAGAGCAGGGGCAGAGATGTAGATTTGGGTGTCATCAGTGTAGAGATGATAGTTGAAGCTGTGGGAGCGAATGAGGTCACCAGGGGAGTGTGTAGATAGAGAACAGAAGGGGACCAAGAACTGACCCTTGAGGAACCCCTACAGTTAGGGGATGGGGTGGAGGGGAGGAGCTCGCAAAGGAGACTGAGAATGTACGGCTGGAGAGATAAGAGAGAACCAGGAGAGGATGGAGTCCGCGAAGCCAAGATTGGATAACGTATTGAGGAGAAGGGGATGGTCCACAGTGTTGAAGGAAGCTGAGAGGTCAAGGAGGATTAGGATAGAATAGGAGGCATTGGATTTGGCAAGAAGGAGGTCATTGGTGACCTTTGAGCTCAAAGATGTTAAGTGACTTGCCCAAGGTCACACAGCGGACAAGTGGTGGAGCTGGGATTAGAACTCATGACCTTCTGACTCCCAAAACCATGCTCTATCCACTACACCATGTTGTATCTACCCCAGTACAATTCCTAGCACATAGTAAGCACTTAACAAGTACCATTAAAAACAAACAGCAACAAAGAAGAAGATAATCAGTTTGTACACAGTCCTTGTCCCACATGGGTCTTCCAGTTTAAGGATAAAGGAGAACAGATATTCAATCCCCATTTTACAGATGATGGAACTGCAGCACAACAGTGACTTTCCCAAGGTCACACAGCATATCTGATCCAAGTCTGGCTCTCCACTACAGCATCTCATTTTCATTGAGTCATATATGTTGAGGCTTACTGTGTGCAGAGCACTGTACGAAGCGCTTGGGAGAGTACAATACAACAATGAACAGACACATTACCTGCCCAAAAGGAGCTTACGGTCTACATCCTCTAGACTGTGAGCCCACTGTTGGGTAGGGACTCTCTCTATATGTTGCCAGCTTGTACTTCCCAAGTGCTTGGTACAGTGCTCTGCACACAGTAAGCGCTCAATAAATACGATTGATTGATTGATTGATCTTCCTCCTTATTTTCCAGTGAAGCACCTTCTCTTTTCACCGTTCCCCCTAAAAGAGCCCGGGTTTAGGAGTCAGAGGTCATGGGTTCTAATCTGGACTCCACCGCTTGTCAGCTGTGTGACTTTGGGCAAGTCACTTAACTTCTCTGTGCCTCAGTTACCTCATCTGTAAAATGGGGATGAAGAGTTTGAGCCCACGAGGGACAACCTGATTACCTTGTATCTACCCCAGTGCTTAGAACTGTACTTTGCACATAGTAAGGGCTTAACAAATACCAACATTATTATTGTTGTTATTTGACCTGTTTTTCGAACGAAGTCCAAAATAGAGCCACACTATGAATAGCCTAAGCTCAGGTTGTTGTTGTTGTTTTTCTGTGCTACCTTGATGTATATGCATGTATTTGAAAACTGAAAAATAATCTGGGTTTAGGAAGTCTGAACATAAATCTCTCTGACCTCTGGAAAGTCTAGGAAGGTGAAAATGAGAGCTCAGGAAACATCGAGGTAGCAAAGGGGAAACAATCCGGGGAAATGAGCATTCCTTAATTCCCTGTCATTTAGGGGGTTGCGGGTTCGGTGGAAAGAGCACAACTCTGAGAATCGGGACACCTGGTTCCGGCGTGACGAGTAGGGGACTGTCTGCTGGGGTCATACCATCAGGGGAACTGTTCTGCCTCTCAAACCACGCAGGATGTTCTGTGAGCGAGCATTAATCAGCCAGTCAATTGCATTTATTGAGTGCTTACTGAGTGCAGAGAAAGTCACTTCACTTCTCTGTGCCTCAGTAACCTCATCTGTAAAGTGGGGATTAAGACTGTGAGCCCCACATGGGACAACCTGATCACCTTGTAAACTCCCCAGCACTTAGAACAGTGCTTTGCACATAGTAAGCGCTTAATAAATGCCATTATTATTATTATTATTCTTATTACTAAGCACTTGGGAGACTGCAATATAACAGAGGTGGTAACAATAATAATAATGATGGTATTTGGTAAGTGCTTACTATGTGCAAAGCACTGTTCTAAGTGCTGGGGAGGATACAAGATGATCAGGTTGTCCCACGGGGGGCTCACAGTCTTAATCCCCATTTTACAGATGAGGTAACTGAGGCCCAGAGAAGTTAAATGGCTTGCTCAAAGTCACACAGCAGACAAGTGGTGGAGCCAGGATTCGAACCCATGACCCCTGACTCCAAAGCCCGGGCTCTTTCCACTGAGCCACACTGCTTCTCTAAGTAGTCATGGTAGTCATGTTTCCTGCTCATAATGAGCATACAGTCTAGAGGAGGAGACAGACATTATTAAAAATAACCAATCAATCAGTCAGTGAGCGCTTACTGTGCAATACAAAAGAGTTGGTAGTCATGTTCCCTGCCCACAAGGAGCTTACAGTCTAGAGGGGGAGAAAGCCATTAACATAAATAACCAACCAATAAGTCACTGGTGTTTATTGAGTGCTTAGTAAATGCAGAGCACTAAGCACTTGGGAGAACACACTACAACAGAGTTGGTAGGCACGTTCCCTGCCCACAAGGAGCTTACAGTCTAGAGGGGGAGATGGACATTAAGATAATGAAATAAATTATGGATATGGACATCTGTGTTGCCAACTTGTACTTCCCAAGCGCTTAGTACAGTGCTCTGCACACAGTAAGCGCTCAATACATACGATTGATTGATTGATTGATCTGTGCTGTGGGGCTAAGGGAGGGGGAAAATCCAAGTGCAAGGGTGACGCAAAAGGGAGTGGGAGAAGATGAAAGATAACGGAGGTATGTGTTAGCCTGTAGCATGTGCTAAGCACTGTGCTAAGCAGCATCCCCTCCTGCCCCGTCATTTGGGATGGACTGAGAGAATATCAGTGGTACCCTCTCTTTGGCAGGAGAACAAACAAGCCCCTTCCTCCTTTAGCTTTAGGATAAAGTCTCAGTACAAAGGATAGGATATTTTCTTATGGTATTTTTAAGTGCTTACCATATGCCAGACACTGTTCTAAGCACTGGGGTAAATACTGGGCAATAAGCTTCGATACAGTCCCTGTTCCACACAGGGCTCACAATCTTAATCTCTATTTTAGCAGCTCAGTGGAAAGAGCAAGTGCTTTGTAGTCAGAGGTCATGGGTTCAAACCCCGGCTCTGCCAATTGTCAGCCGTGTGACTTTGGGCAAGTCACTTAACTTCTCTGTGCCTCAGTTACCTCATCTGTAAAATGGGGAATAAGATTGTGAGCCCTCCATAGGACAACCTGATCACCTTGTAACCTCCCCAGAGCTTAGAACAGTGCTTTGCATATAGTAAGCACTTACTAAATGTCATTATTATTATTATTATTATCTTACAGAGGAGGTAACTGAGGCACAGAGAAGTGAAGTGACTTGCCCAACTCACACAGCAGGCAAAGTGGCAGAGTTGACTTGAGAACCTGGGTCTGAATGATTCCCAGGCCTGGGCTGTATCCACTAGGCTGTGGTACTTCTAGTATTTCCGCTTCAAGTATTTCTCTCAAATCATACAGAATCAGATCACTGTGGAACAATAAAATCATTGCAGGCTGAGTATTGTGTGGAAACCATCACTGTTACTACTGGATTGTTTCTACATACGGGGAAAACCAACTAGGTCTCGCTTTCTCCCCAGCTCTGGTCCAGTGAACTGACCCAAGCACAACACGAGCATCTCATCTTTGAGAAATAGCGTTCATCTGCCTCAGGCAGGGGATCTTGGCTTCACCCTGGCCCCTCTCCCCATAATGAGTTTATCTTAATGAAGTTCGATGAAGGTAAGCCTCTCCCCACAGAAATCATTTCAAGCGTTGCTTCGTTAAAAGGCCTTGGGCAGAGGTGGTTGTTGCAGCTTTTGTTTCCTCATGGAGGGATTTTCCCCAACGGGATCAGCTCGGTGAACATCTCCAGGCTGGGGTATCTGAGGAAGTGGGGTGGGGGGTCTTCAAAATGAATCTTTGGGAAGGATTGGAATTAAAATCTTCCTCAACTTTCACTTTTGCTAGAGAAGCATTCTCAGAGTAAGAGAAAAATCCCCACCCTGTCATTTTTTAAATAATAGCACAATAATGGTATTTGTTAAGCACTTACTTTGTGCCAAGCTCT
This sequence comes from Tachyglossus aculeatus, assembly GCF_015852505.1. Taxonomy (NCBI): domain Eukaryota; kingdom Metazoa; phylum Chordata; class Mammalia; order Monotremata; family Tachyglossidae; genus Tachyglossus; species Tachyglossus aculeatus. The sequence goes on from NC_052067.1 coordinate 5,321,147, forward strand.
GTAATAACAATAATAATAATAATAATGATGATGATAGCATTTGTTAAGCACTTACTATGTGCCAAGTACTGTACTAAGCACTAGGGTGAATACAAGCAAATCAGGTTGAACACACTCCCTGTCCCACGTGGGGCTCACCGTCTCAATCCCCTTTTTGAAGATGAGGGAGCTGAGGCCCAGAGAAGTGAAATGACTTGCTTAAGGTCACACAGCAGTCATGTGGGTAGAGCCGAGATTAGAAGAACCAAATGCAAACCCTTATGGGGAGGGAGGTGAGAAGCAAAATGTGTATGTTCATTCAATCCCAGGGCAAATTATAATAATAATGATGATGGCATTGTGTGGACCTGAAAAAAAATCTTCCCTTCAGCCTCTGGGAGGAAAACTGTTGATCGAAAAGGGCACAGATTCAGCTTAAGGCCTTCATTAGCTTTATTCTAGTTTTTGCCATTGAAACAGAATTTAACTTTCACCTTCCTGGGGAGGGGAGGAGAGTTTACGGAGATGCTCATAGTGCCAACCTTTGCACTGAGCCTCCATCTTGTCAATTCATTCATTCATTCAATCACATTAATTGAGTGCTTACTGTGTGCAGAGCACTGTACTAAGCGCTTGGAAAGTACAAGTTGGCAACATATAGAGACGGTCCCCTACCCAACAACGGGCTCACAGTCTAGAAGGGAGAGACAGACAACAAAACAAAACATAACACAACAAAACTAATAATAATAATAATTATGGTATTTGTTAAGTGCTTACTATGAGCCAAGCACTGTTCTAAGCACTGGGGTAGATACAAGGTAATCTTATCAGCGACCCATTGACCACATCCTGCCTCCTCAAATCCTACAGACCCTTGAGAGCCTTATTGAAGGCCCATCTCCTCCAAGAGGCCTTCCCTGATTACGCCTCCCACTTTCCTCTCCTCCTTCTACGTCACCATGACTTGCCCCTTTTATTCTTTCCCCATCTCAACCCCACACCATTTATGTCCACATCGGTCATTCATTCATTCATACAGTCGTATTTATTGTTATATATTGTTTATTTATTATTATTAGAAGCACCGTGGCTCGGTGGAAAGAGCACAGGCTCTGGAGTCAGAGGTCACGGGTTCAAATCCCGCCTCTGCCAATTGTCAGCTGTGTGACTTTGGGCAAGTCACTTAACTTCTCTCAGACCTCAGTTTCCTCATCTGTAAAATGGGGATTAAGACTGTGAGCCCCCTGTGGGACAACCTGATTGCCTTGTGACCTCCCCAGCGCTTAGAACAGTGCTCTGCACATAGTCAGCGCTTAATAAATGCCATCATTATTAAGCGCTTGGTACAGTGCTCTGCACATAGTAAGCGCTTAATAAATACGATTGATGATTTATTGAGCGCTTACTGTGTGCAGAACACTGTACTAAGCGCTTGAGAAGTACATATTGGCATCATATAGAGACTATCCCTAACCAACAACGGGCTCACAGTCTGACTGTCATCCCCACCTCTAGACTGTAAACCTGTTATGGGCAGGGAACGTTTCTGTTGGTTGTTGTATTGTGCTCTCCCAAGTGCTTAGTCCAGTGCTCTGCACACAGTAAGTGCTCAATAAATATGATTGAATAATGAATGGTTCTAAGATTGCATTTTAATTTCCAGGCCTGCTTGGAAACCATTTCAGCTGCTGCTACAACACATTCGTTCTGGGTGAAAATGTGAGCATTCAAGGAACAAAACCCACGCCATGCTTCCAAATACAACTTTTCCATTGCCTTCCTTATTTTAATTCCAGAAAACAAAACTGCTCACAAGAAATTGCCTATCAAATCGTGATCTAGCCACAGCCACAGCTGTATATGGACGAGTAAGTCCGGTAAATATTTGTAATCCATTATATTCTCTGCTTTGGCGATTAACAGTCCATAAAGAGATTTTAAGCAGAGCTATCAGCTTAATCTAGCAGAGCTTTACATCTAGTATGTCAGTCTGAATCAAGCAGTTAAAGTACCAAGCCAATGATGCAGCTACAATTTCTAAACTAAAACAGTGAATTTGTAAAAACTCCCGGGATTTCCAGCTTCATTTACTCCATCTGTGATACACTGTGGGGGTAAACAAGAGCAAAGTTTCCCAGTGATTTCGCTTACTGCCTGTAATGAGTTTTGGGGCATAAAACAGAGATAAAACAGACACCGAGAGCTATTTTTTAAAAATGGTATTTGTCAAAATCTTACTATATGTTCAGCATTGCTCTAAGCTCTGGGGTCGATCCAAGTTTATCGGTTTGGACACAGTCCCTGTCTCACGTGAGGCTCTCAGGCTAAGTTGGAGGGAGGAGGATTGATTCCCATTTTAATAGGAGTAATTATTAAATAGTAACTGAGAAGCAGCATGGCTCAGTGGAAGGAGCTTGGGCTTTGGAGTCAGAGGTCATGGGTTCAAATCCCAATTGTCAGCTGTGTGACTTTGCGCAAGTCACTTCACTTCTCTGGGCCTCAATTACCTCACCTGTAAAATGGGGATGAAGTCTGTGAGCCCCACGTGGGACAACCTGATCACCTTGTATTCCCCCCAGTGCTTAGAACAGTGCTTTGCACATAGTAAGCACTTAACAAATACCATTATTATTATAAATTGTGGTATTTGTTAAGCCCTTAATATGTGTCAAGCGCTGTTCTGAGTGCTGGGTTAGAAACTAGTTAATCGCGTTGGACACAGTCCCTGTCCCACGTAGGGGTCACAGTCTTCATCCCCATTTTACAGATGAGATAACTGAGGCCCAGAGAAGTGAAGTGACTTGCTCAAGGTCAAGCAGAAGACACGTGGCAGAGTTGGGATTAGAACCCACATCCTCTGAATCCCAGGCCTGTGCTCTTTCCATCAGGTCACGCTGCTTATAAATGAGGTAACTGAGGCACAGAGAAGTGAAATAGCAGATAGCAGTGTGGCTTAGTGGAAAGAGCAAGGGCTTGGGAGTCAGAAGTCGTGGGTTCTAATCCCGCCTCTGCCACTAGTCAGCTGTGTGACTTTGGGCAAGTCACTTAACTTCTCTGTGTCTCAGTTACCTCATCTGTATTCATTCAATCGTATTTATTGAGCGCTTACTGTGTGCAGAGCACTGTACTAAGCACTTGGGAAGTACGAGTTGGCAACATATAGAGACAGTCCCTACCCAACAGCGGGCTCACAGTCTAGAATCTGTAAAATGGGGATGAAGCCTGTGAGCCCCATGTGGGACAACCTGATTACCTTGTATCTACCCCTGCACTTAGAACAGTGCTTGGCACAGAGTAAGCGCTTAACAAATGCCATCATCATTATCAAGTGCTTAGTACAGTGCTAAGTACAGTACAGTACAGGGGGAGCAGCGTGGCTCACTGGAAAGAGCCCGGGCTTTGGAGTCAGAGGTTGTGGGTTCAAATCCCAGCTCTGCCAACTGTCAACTGTGTGACTTTGGGCAAGTCACTTCACTTCTCTGGGCCTCGGTTACCTCATCTGTAAAATGGGGATTAAGACTGTGAGCCCTCCGTGGGACAACCTGATCACCTTGTAACCTCCCCAGCGCTTAGAACAGTGCTTTGCACATAGTAAGCATTTAATAAATGCCATTATTATTATTATAGTGCTCTGCACACAGTAAGTGCTCAATAAATATGATTGAATGAATGAAATGACTTGTCACACAGCAGACATGTGGTGTTATCAGAATTAGAACCCACAGCCAGGCCTATGCTCTTTCCACTGGGCCACACTATTTACCGATGAGGGAACTGAGCCCCAGAGAAGTGAAGTGACTTGTCCAAGGTCACACAGCAGATAGGAAGCAGAGTCAGAAATAGAACCCAGGTCCTCTGACTCTCAGGCCTGTGTTCTTCCCACTGGGCCACCCTGGTGCTCTAACTTTACTTCAGACTTTGGCAATCAATCAATCATATTTATTGAGCACTTACTGTGTGCAGAGCACTGTACTAAGCGCTTGGGAAGTACAAGTTGGCAACATATAGAGACGGTCCCTACCCAACAGTGGGCTCACAGTCTAGAAGGGGGAGACAGAGAACAAAACCAAACATATTAACAAAATAAAATAAATAGAATAGATATGTACAAGTAAAATAAATAAATAAATAAATAAATAGAATAATAAATATGTACAAACATATATACATATATACAGATGCTGTGGGGAAGGGAAGGAGGTAAGACAGCGGGGATGGAGAGGGGGATGAGGGGGAGAGGAAGGAGGGGGTTCAGTCTGGGAAGGCCTCCTGGAGGAAGTGAGCTCTCAGTAGGGCCTTGGCACTAACCACACAGGAACAGGAAATGCATCTCTACAGAACAAACTAGCCACGGACCACCTAGAAATTCCAACCACCGGGGCTGACGTGTCCCCGGCTTAATGATGGAACATCCATCCTCTCCCTATTGGAGTTGCAGCTGTGAATTAGCAACTTCTCTTCGACCTTGCAAGATGTGTTTTTAATTACCGTGGCAATCAAGTCATTAAGCCCTCCGCCACCCCTAATTTGATAAATTCAACATGGAGCTCGATTTGTCCGGGAACCAGTCAATTAACTTCTCAGCTGAGCCCGCGTGACACACCCAGAAGCCATTTGGATGAATAATAAGGTCTTGCATTTAACGGTCTCTTCACAGGAAACATGTCCCAAGCTCATCCCATCATCCTGTCTTTGTTGATGTCCTGAAGCTTTGTTGGGGGTGGGAGAGGGAGGCAGGCGTGGGGATGACTTGGATCCAAAAGGCAAGAAATAGGGGAAGAGCAGATGTCACAGAGTAGGAGCAGTATTCATTAAGCGCTCAATACAGTGCTCTGCACACAGTAAGTGCTCAATAAACACGACTGAATGAATGAAAACAGGGTTCTCATCCCACCTCTTCAAAACCCACCTTTTCCCTTCTCCCACTCCCTTCTGCATCACCTTGACTTGTTCCCTTTGCTCTTCCCACCCCTCTGCCCCACCCTACAGCCCTTATATTCATTCATTCAATCATATTTATTGAGCACTTACTGTGTGCAGAGCACTGTACTAAGCACTTGGGAAGTACAAGTTGGCAACATATTCATTCATTCATTCAATCAGTCTTTTAGACTGTGACCCCACTGTTGGGTAGGAACTGTCTCTGTATGTTGCCAACTTGTACTTCCCAAGCGCTTAGTCCAGTGCTCTGCACACAGTAAGCGCTCAATAAATACGATTGATTGATTGATTTATTGAGTGCTTACTGTGCGCAGAGCACTGTACTAAGTGCTTGGGAAGTACAAGTTGGCAACATATAGAGACGGTCCCTACCCAACAGTGGGCTCACAGTCTAGTATGTTCATATCAGTCATTCTATTTATTTATATTGATACCTGTTTACTTGTTTTGATATCTGTCTCCCCCCACCCCCTAGACTGTAAGTCCGGTGGGCAGGGATTGTCTGTCTTTATTGCTGAATTGTATTTTCCAACCACTTAGTACAGTGCTCTGCACACAGTGAGTTCTCAATAAATACTATTGAATGAATGAATGAATAATTTATTTATTTATATTAATGTCAGTCTCCCCCTCTAGACTGTCAGCTTGTTGTGGGCAGGGAATGTGCATGTTTATTGTTTTATTATACTCTCCCAAGCACTTAGAACAGTGCTCGGCACACAGTAAGTGCTCAGCAAAAATGATTGACTGGCTTAACAAATACCATAAAACAATATGGAAATCAGATAAGGTCAGGCATTTTTATAAATGAAATTTAGTCAAAGTGTATCAAAGAAAACATACAACCTCTCATTCTTCTTTAAGGTAAAGAAGATGCGCAAATTCATACATTCATTCAATCATACTTATTGAGCACTTACTGTGTGCAGAGCACTGTACTAAGCACTCGGGAAGTACAAGTTGGCGATGCATAGAGACGGTCCCTACCCAACAACGGGCTCACAGCCTAGAAGAATCATGGAATATAGCCACAAAAACACATGAGATCAGGAATTTTCAAAGAGGAAAGGCATTTTGGGATTTCCTTTCTTTCAACCGACTCCCTTCCGAGAACTGGAACAACAACAGTGTCCAGAACGGAGCTGACTCACCCTTGCGAGATCCAGGGACAGGCTTCAAACAAATATTCTAATTTGATTTCCCACTTTTCCGAGGAAGCCCAAATTAGCCAATGGAGGCAAGAGCTGCCAAGATACAAAGCCAGGGCCCCCCGGCATATCAAGAGAGGAGATGGGGTGAGGTCAGGGATCAGCAGGAGAGAGAAGAGTTGCCCGCCCAGAGCTGTTCTGGAAGGAATAATAATAATAATAATAATAATAATAATAATAATAATAATAATGGCACTTGTTAAGCGCTTACTATGTGCAGAGCACTGTTCTAAGCGCTGAATGATGTGGCATTGACCAAATGGATTCATATGCCTCTCGGGAGGCAGAGTGAATTCTAGTTAATATTGATTGTTCAAGTTATCCTGAGGTGGGAAGTCCCTCTAGAATGTAAATTCGTTGAGGGCAGGGAAAAGGGTCTGTTTGTTGTTATTGTGCACTCTCCCAAGTGCTTAGTACAGGACTCCGCATCTGGTAAGTGCTCAATAAATATGATCGAATGGCTGACTGTCTGGAAGGGAGGGAGGTGGGAAATTAAATTGAAATGGCCTCCCAAACACTTTCCGTAGCTCCTCTCTGATGGAGAATCTTGAGAGAGTGAGGAGGAGGAGGAAGAAGAAGAAGTAGGGAGAGGTGGATGGGAAGTTTGGGGAAGGAGAGGAGAAAAAAGAGGGGGAAGAGATTGCCACCGCTGGAATAATGATGGTATTTGTTGAGCGCTTACTATGTGCCAAGCACTTCTAAGCGCTGGCATAGATACAAGATCATCATGGCCTCTCATTCAACACACATCTTCAATTTGTCACTAAATTTTGTTGGTTCAACGTTCACAACATTACTAAAATCCATCCTGTCCTCTCCATCCAAACTGCTACCATGTTAATCCAAGCACATATCCTATCCTGCCCTGATTACTGTATCAGCCTCCTGTCTCTCCCCACTCCAGCCCACACTTCACTCTGCTGCCCGGATCAAATTCCACAAAAAACGTTCAGTCAATGTTTGCCCATTCCTCAAGAACAGCGTGGCTCAGTGGAAAGATCACGGGCTTTGGAGACAGAGATCATGGGTTCACATCCCAGCTCCGCCAACTGTCAGCTGTGTGACTTTGGGCAAGTCACTTAACTGCTCTGGGCCTCAGTTACCTCATCTGTAAAATGGGGATTAAAAGTGTGAGCCCCCCGAGGGACAACCTGATCACCTTGTAACCTCCCCAGCGCTTAGAACAGTGCTTTGCACATAGTAAGTGCTTAACAAATACCATCATTATTATTATTATGATTATTATTATTCCAGTGGTTGCTCATCTACCTCTACATCAAACAGAAACTCCTCACCATTGGCTTTATAGCCCTCAATCCCCTTGCCCCCTCCTCCCTCACCTCGCTACTCTCCTATTCCAACACAGCCCACATATTTTACTCCTCTAATGCCATCCTACTCATTGGACCCCTATCTTCATTCATTCAATCATATTTATTGAGCACTTACTGTGTGCAGAGCACTTTACTAAGCACTTGGGAAGTACAAGTTGGCAACATCTAGAGACGGTCCCTACGCAACAGTGGGCTCACAGTCTAGAAGGGGGAGACAGAGAACAAAACAAAACATATTAACAAAATAAAATAAATAGAATAAATATGTACAAATAAAATAGAGTAATAAGTATGTACAAACATATACACGTATATCCAGGTGCTGTGGGTAGGGGAAGGAGGTAAGGTGGGGGGATGGGGAGGGGGAAGAGGGGGGAAGAAAGGAGGGGGCTCAGTCTGGGAAGGCTTCCTGGAGGAGGTGAGCTCTCAGTAGGGCTTTGTATCTCACCGCAAACCTCTCGCCCACATTCTGATTCCGTCCTGTAATGTCCTCTGTCCTCATGTCCAACAGACATGACTCTCTCCACTTTCAAAGCCTTATTAAAATCCACATCCTTCAAGCGGCCTTCCCTGACCAAACCCTCATTTTGAGCACTTTGCTGTGTGGGCAGGGAACGTGTCTGTTGTTGTATTGTATTCTCCCAACTGCTGAGTACAGTGCTTTGCACAAAGTAAGCTCTCAGTAGATACGATTGAATGCAACTGATTCCTCATATCAACCCCGGCACTTACTATCATGCTTGGCACATAGTAACCACTTAATAAATATTATTATCATTATTTATTCATTTATTTATTGAGCACTTGCTGTGTGGGCAGGGAACGTGTCTGTTGTTGTATTGTATTCTCCCAACTGTTTAGTACAGTGCTTTGCACAAAGTAAGCTGTCAGTAGATATGATTGAATGCAACTGATTCCTTTTATCAACCCCGGTGCTTACTATCATGCTTGGCACATAGTAACCACTTAATAACTATTATTATCATTATTCATTCATTTATTTATTGAGCACTTGCTGTGTGCAGAACACTGTACTAAGCACTTGGGAAGTGTAAATCGACAACATATAGAGATGGTCCCTACCCAACAATGGGCTCACGGTCTAGAAAGGGGAGGCAGACAACAAAACAAAACATGTGGACAGGTGTCAAGTTGTCAGAACAAAGATCATCATCATCAATATGCTCAATATGCTCAAAGTGCTCATTTTGTCTTCTCCCAATCCCTTCTGCCTCCCCCTTATTTGCTCCCTTTAGTCACCCTTCCCTCAGCCCCATAGCACTTTTGTACGTATCCATAATTTATTCATTTATATTCATGTCTGCCTTCCCTTCTAGACTCTGTTATATTCTTATATTGTACTCTCCCAAGCGCTTAGTACAGTGCTCTGAACACAGTATGTGCAATAAATGCAATTGATTGATAAACTGATTGATCGATTGATTTCAAGAGAATGGGCCTGGGAATAAGAGGACCTCGGTTCTAATCCCGGCTCTGTCACTTGTCTGCTGGGTGAACTGGAGCAAGCCACTTCAATTGTCTGTGCTTCAGTTATCTAGTCGGTAGTGCTTGGCACATAGTAAACACTTGGCAAATACCATCATTATTATTAAAATGGATATTCAATTCTTAGTCTCCCTTCTACTTATACTGGGAGCCCCAGATTGGGACAGGGACTATGTCCTCTCCCCCTTTTCTTCTTCGCCCCCTCCCTTCTGCTTCGTTCTGACTTTCTCCCTTTTTTCTTCCCCCTTCCCAGACCCACCCCAATCTGTCATTTATTATTATATGTCATAATTTTATTTATATTGATGTCTGTTTCCCTGACTCTAGACTGCAAGCTCATTGTGGGCAGGGAACGTGTCTGTTGTTGTATTGTATTCTCCCAACTGCTTAGTACAGTGCTTTGCACAAAGTAAGCTCATTAGATACGATTAAATGCAACTGATTCCTTATATCAACCCCGGCGCTTACTATCATGCTTGGCACATAGTAACCACTTAATAAATATTGTTATCATCATTTATTCATTTATTTATTGAGCACTTGCTGTGTGGGCAGGGAACATGTCTGTTGCTGTATTGTATTCTCCCTATTGCTTAGTACAGTGCTTTGCACAAAGTAAGCTCTCAGTAGATATGATTGAAGGCAACTGATTCCTTATATCTACCCCAGCGCTTACTATCATGCTTGGCACATAGTAACCACTTAATAAATATTATTATTATTATTTATTAATTTATTTATTGAGCACTTGCTGTGTGGGCAGGGAACGTGTCTGTTGTTGTATTGTATTCTCCCAACTGCTTAGTACAGTGTTTTGCACAAAGTAAGTTCTCAGTAGATTTACGGGAGGAGGTGAGCTCTCAGTAGGGTTTTGTATCTCACCGCAAACCTCTTGCCCAAATTCTGATTCTGTCCTGTAACGTCCTATGTCCTCATGTCCAACAGATGAGACTCTCCCCAATTTCAAAGCCTTATTAAAATCCACCTCCTTGGAGCGGCCTTCCCTGGCCAAATTCAGATTTGATTGAATGCAACTGATTCCTTATATCTACCCCAGTGCTTACTATCATGTTTGGCACATAGTAACCACTTAATAAATATTATTATCATTATTCATTCATTTATTTATTGAGCACTTGCTGTGGGCAGAGCACTGTAGTAAGCACTTGGGAAGTATAGATCGACAACATATAGAGATGGTCCCTACCCAACAACGGGCTCACGGTCTAGAAAGGGGAGGCAGACAACAAAACAAAACATGTGGACAGGTGTCAAGTTGTCAGAACAAAGATCATCATCATCATCATCAATCGTATTTATTGAGCGCTTACTGTGTGCAGAGCACTGTACTAAGTGCTTGGGGAGTACAAGTTGGCAACATATAGAGACAGTCCCTACCCAACAGTGGGCTCACAGTCTAAAAGGGGGAGACAGAAAACAAAACCAAACATACTAACAAAATAAAATAAATAGAATAGATATGTACAAGTAAAATAAATAAATAAATAGAGTAATAAATATGTACAAACATATATACATATATACAGGTGCTGTGGGGAAGGGAAGGAGGTTAAATGGGGGGGATGGAGAGGGGAAAAGATGAGGTAACTGAGGCCCAGAGAAGTTAACTGACTTGCCCAAAGTCACACAGCTGATGGTTGGTGGAGCCGGGATTTGAACCCATGACTTATGATTTCAAAGCCCGTGCTCCCGTGCTGTTTCTCATTATTTGGTAGAGCTCATTCTGATTCTAATTCCCTTAAGCATTTTTTTCATCTATCAATCCTTCCATTGGTTTGTCTCCTCTTCTCCGAACGTCCTTGTCTTTCTTTACCTTTCCAGCAAGCAGAGCCCAGAAACTGGCAACTGGAAGCAAGGTCTGCTTAGGTTCCCCATGTCTCCTATCACCCACTTGGTTGGCGTAGGTTTGCGGCAACGGGCTTCGGGAGAGGGTGAGCCTTTCAGAATCCTCTTCTCAACCCCCAGAAGCCCGGGTTGGGCCTGGACCAGACTTCTCACTGATGATCCCCATCTTGTCTTGTCTTATTCCGTCACGTCGTCTCCGACCCAGAGCGACACCATGGACACATCTCTCCCTGAACTCCCTGCTCTCCATCTGCACTTATCTGCACTTAGAGAAGCAACGTGGCTCAGTAGAGAAAGAGTACGGGCTTTGGAGTCAGTGGTCATGGGTTCAAATCCCAACTTCTCTGTGCCTCAGTTACCTCATCTGGAAAATGGGGAATAAGCCTGTGAGCCCCCCGTGGGACAACCTGATCACCTTGTAACCTCCCCAGCTCTTAGAACAGTGCTTTGCACATAGTAAGTGCTTAATAAATAGATAGATGATGGTATTTGTTAAGCGCTTACTATGTGCAAAGCACTGTTCTAAGCACTGGGCAGGCTACAAGGTGATGAGGTTGTCCCACCGGGGGCTCACAGCTTTAATCCCCATTTTACAGATGAGGGAACTGAGGCCCAGAGAAGTTGTCACTTGCCCAAAGTCACACAGCTGACAATTGGCAGAGCTGGGATTCGAACCCATGAACTCTGACTCCAAAACCCGGGCTCTTTCCACGCTGCTTCTCTCCCAAGCATCTAGGACAGTTCTCTCCACACAGTAAGCACTCAGTAAATATGATTGATATTTAAGTGCTAACTGTGTGCCGCTCATTGTTCTGAGCACGTAGATACAAGTCACTTAGGTTGGACACGATTCCTGTGCTGCTTGGGGTTCACAGTCTGAAGGAGGGAAAAGAGATATTTCACCCTTAATTTAAGATGAGGGAACTGAAGCACAGATAAGTGACTTGCTCAGTCACCCAGCAACCAAGCGGCAGAGAGAGGATTAGAAAGATGAATACAAAAAGACAAAACAAAAACATAAATCAGTAGGGTATTGCGGCTAGAGGAGCAGAATTTCAGGCTCCTCTAACCCTGTTAGGTAGAGTGTAAAGTGCTAGGGAGTTGGGGAACTTTCACACCCAACTGTGGGACTGCTTGGAAATGGCTTGTGGGCACACCTGTGTGTGAAAGGTAATGATAGCTGTAGTAAAAGTGCTTACTATGTGCCAGGCACCTTACTAAATGGTGCTTCCCACTAACTTGTACTTCCCACGCGCTTAGTACAGTGCTCTGCACACAGTAAGCTCTCACTAAATACGATTGAATAATGAAAAAACATAAATCAGTAGGGTATTGTGGCTAGAGGAGCAGAATTTCAGGCTCCTCTAACCTTGTTAGGTAGAGTGTAAAGTGCTAGGGAGTTAGGCAACTTTCACCCCCAACTGTGGGACTGCTTGGAAATGGCTTGTGGGCACATGTGTGTGAAAGTAACGATAGCTGTAGTATTTGTTAAGTGCTTACTATGTGCCAGGCACACTACTAAGTGGTGCTTCCCACTAATTTGTACTTCCCAAGCACTTAGTACAGTGCTCTGCACACAGTAAGTGCTCAATAAATACGATTGAATGAATGAAAAAACATAAAGCAGTAGGGTATTGTGGCTAGAGGAGCAGAATTTCAGGCTCCTCTAACCCTGTTAGGTAGAGTGTAAAGTGCTAGGGAGTTAGGCAACTTTCACCCCCAACTGTGGGACTGCTTGGAAATGGCTTGTGGGCACACGTGTGTGAAAGGTAATGATAGCTGCAGTATTTAAGTGCTTACTATGTGCCAGGCACATTACTAAGTGGTGCTTCCCACTAATTTGTACTTCCCACGCGCTTAGTACAGTGCTCTGCACACAGTAAGCGCTCAATAAATATGATTGAATGAATGAAAAAACATAAAGCAGTAGGGTATTGTGGCTAGAGGAGCAGAATTTCAGGCTCCTCTAACCCTGTTAGGTAGAGTATAAAGTGCTAGGGAGTTAGGGAACTTTCACCCCCAACTGTGAGCAAATGCAATACAACCATCAATAGCTGTATTCAGAAATGTCAAAGTCCTGCACATACTCTTTCCCTTCTGCCTTTAGATCACAAACTCTGCCAGCAGGGTTAGCATCATTTTACCTATCGAGCCTAGTTCAATGCTAAGTATATAGTGCATAATAAATGTTAGTTGACTGGCATTCCACTACTTGGATGTGTAAGTCCATTATGGATATCAGGAGAGTTGTAGTTCCCAAGCTGTTAGTACAGTGCTCTGCACACAGTAAGCGCTCAATAAATACGATTGAATGAATGAATGAGTGAACTGTGGAACTGCTTGGAAATGGCTTGTGGGCACACCCGTGTGTGAAAGTAATGATGGCTGTAGTATTTGTTAAGTGCTTACTGTGTGCCAGGCATGCTACTAAGTGGTGCTTCCCACTAATTTGTACTTCCCAAGCACCTAGTACAGTGCTCTGCACACAATAAGCGCTCAATAAATACAATTGAATGAATGAATGAATGAAAAAACATAAATCAGTAGGGTAGTGTGGCTAGAGGAGCAGAATTTCAGGCTCCTCTAACCCTGTTAGGTGGAGTGTAAAGTGCTAGGGAGTTAGGCAACTTTCACCCCCAACTGTGGGACTGCTTGGAAATGGCTGGTGGGCACACCTGTGTGTGAAAGGTAATGATAGCTGTACTATTTGTTAAGTGCTTACTAAGTGCCAGGCACTCTACTAAGTGATGCTTCCCACTAACTTGTACTTCCCAAGCGCTTAGTACAGTGCTCTGCACACAGTAAGCGCTCAATAAATACGATTGAATGAATGAATGAATGAATGAAAAAACATAAATCAGTAGGGTATTGTGACTAGAGGAGCAGAATTTCAGGCTCCTCTAACCCTGTTAGGTAGAGTGTAAACTGCTACTGAGTAAGGGAATTTTCACCCCCAACTGTGGGACTGCTTGGAAATGGCTTGTGGGCACACCTGTGTGTGAAAGGTAATGAAAGCTGTAGTATTTAAGTGCTTACTATGTGCCAGGCACGTTACTAAGTGGTGCTTCCCACTAACTTGTACTTTCCACATGCTTAGTACAGTGCTCTGCACACAGTAAGCGCTCAATAAATACGATTGAATGAATGAAAAAACATAAATCAGTACGGTATTGTGGCTAGAGGAGCAGAATTTCAGGCTCCTCTAACCCTGTTAGGTAGAGTGTAAAGTGCTAGGGAGTTGGGGAACTTTCACACCCAACTGTGGGACTGCTTGGAAATGGCTTGTGGGCACACTTGTGTGTGAAAGGTAATGATAGCTGTAGTATTTAAGCACTTACTATGTGCCAGGCAAGTTACTAAGTGGTGCTTCCCACTAACTTGTACTTCCCAAGTGCTTAGTACAGTGCTCGGCACACAGTAAGCGCTCAATAAATACGATTGAATGAATGGTGGGGTGGATACAAGCAAATCGGGATGGACACAGTCCCTGTCCCACATGGGACTCACAGTTTTAATCCCCATTTGACAGATGAGGGAATTGGGGCACAGAGAAGTGCAGCAACTTGCCTAAGACCGCACAGCAGATAAGTGGGAGAGCTGGGATTAGAACCCATGACCTTCTGACTCCCAAGGTTGTGCTCTTGGGTGGGTGTATATGTGTACTAGGGAGTGATATAAGAGAGAGTGAGAATGATACAGAAGAATTAGATGCGCTGTTGATGGAGACGAAATCACTAGGAGGTCATTACAAATAAAGTTACCATCAAAATTGAAGTTGCGTGGTGTTTTCCTGTATTAAGTCTCCCTTTATTACTGACAAAGCACATTAATCAATGCCCCATGGACAAAATCTGACATTCCAATAGACTACTCTAATTCACCCAAATTAGCTCAACACAATTATAAAATCCCTCCAGTAAGGCAGAATGAAAGAGAGCACTGAAGCATACTCCTCTCGAATGACTTCTTTTGAGATTCAAAACAAAGCCATAAATAACATGTTCTCTTAGAGTACAATCAGGCACAAATACAACATACGCAATTCAAGAAATGAAGCAGCATGGCCCATGTCTCAGCTTGGGCCTGGGAATCAAAGGACCTGGGTTCTAATCCAGCTCTACCCCTTTCCTGCTGTGTGACCTGGGGCAAATCACTTCGCTTCTCTCAGTTTCCCGCAGCTGGAAAATTGGGATTCAATTCAGTTCTCCCTCCTACTTATCATCATCATCATCATCAATCGTATTTATTGAGCGCTTACTATGTGCAGAGCACTGTACTAAGCGCTTGGGAAGTACAAATTGGCAACATATAGAGACAGTCCCTACCCAACATTGGGCTCACAGTCTAAAAGGGGGAGACAGAGAACAAAACCAAACATACTAACAAAATAAAATAAATAGAATAGATATGTACAAGTAAAATAAATAAATAAATAGAGTAATAATTTATTATAATATAATAATTTATTATATAATAATACTTAGACTGTGAGCCCCATGTGGGACAGGGACTTTCTCCAACCTTGTTACCTTGTATCTACCTCTGCTCTTAAAACAGTGCTTGGGACCCAGTAAGCACTTAACAAATACCGCAATTATGATTATGAGAGTGATTATTATCATTATTAAGAACACAGCTCTGAAACGTTATTCTCTGGTGGGTTCCTAACTGAGAAATAAGCAGCCTTAGACTGTAAGCTTGTTATGGGCAGGGAAGATGTCTTCTAATACTGTTGTGTCATATTCTCCCCAGTGCTTAGTCTAGTGTTCTGCACACAGTAAATGCTCAATAAATACCATTGATTGGTTTTAGGAGCACTATAGTAAGGGCTTGGGAAAGTACGATAGAGTTGTTAGACAAAATCCCAACCCTCAAGGAGCTTCCAATCAACTAAAATGTACCTATGATGCCACTGAGTTAGAGAAGCAGAGTGGCTCAATGGAAAGAGCCTGGGCTTTGGAGTCAGAGGTCATGGGTTCAAATCCTGACTCCGCCAATTGTCAGCTGTGTGACTTTGGGCAAGTCACTTAACTTCTCTGTGCCTCAGTATCCTCATCTGTAAAATGGGGATTAAGACTGTGAGCCCCCCGTGGGACAACGTGATCACCTTGTAACTTCCCCAGCGCCTAGAACAGTGCTTTGCACATAGTAAGCGCTTAATAAATGCCATTATTATTATTATATGTTGTATGTTAACTCTGTGTCCTGGGCCCTTAGATAAATGATTTTGAGACATTTATGGGAACTTAAATCTTAATAGCGAGAAAGAAAAATAAAACAGAGAAATACGTTGGTGCTCCATGAAGTCTTTTTGCTTTTTCTTGGAGACACCGCTAAGGAATTTATCATTCGCCTGTGGCATGCTTAATTTGGTGGGCTGAGAAATCTATTTGTTTACTAAAATTCATGTCTTAGAAACTAGATATTCCCTAGATAATATGGGCTAATTAGAAGCATTGATAATTGTCTAATCTTTAGTTAATTCTATTCCATTCTCCCAGTACATTTAGCAGGGTTCTTCTGCCAACTGCGGGCAGAATTGTTAGAGAAATGAGAATACAGGGAAAAGAGAGAATCTTCAAATCAATTCGAATGGGCAATGGTCAAGACTGAAAATCAGACTTCTCAAACCCTGCTCAGGGTCCTTTTCCATTGGCCTCAAATTATAATGATAATAATAATAATAATAATAATAATAGTATTTGTTGAGTGCTTACTATGTGCCAGATATTGTACTAAGCACTGTGGTGGATACACCACACGGTACCTGTTCCACATAGGGCTCACAGCCTTAATCCCCATTTTACAGATGAGGAAACTGGAGCATGGAGAAGTGAAGTGACTGTCCAAGACCACAGAGTAGACAAGTGGCAGAGCCCATATTAGAACCCATGACCTTCTGACTCCTAAATTATCACCGTTTAAGTATTATTGTCATTAGATTAATTAATTAACTAATTAATGAGGCCACGAAACTTATTTCTTGCTTCCACTGTGCTCTTCCATTCAATTAGTGCAAGGGTTTTGCACTCAGGTGCTCAGTGCATAACACTAATTCAATGATTTCCACCACATTTGTTATTATCATATTTGTTAAGCACTTAACTACATGCCAAGCACTGTTCTAAGTACAGTGGTAATAATAATAATAATAATTGTGGCATTTGTTAAGTGCTTACTGTATGCCAGGCACTGTACTAAACACTGTGGTAATAATAATTAATTATTATTAATTATTATTATTAATTATTATTATTATTATTATTATTATTGTGTTATTTATTAAGTGCTTACTGTATGCCAGGCACTGTACTAAGCACTGGGCTGGACATATAGGCAAATTGCACTGGCCATAGTAGATGCAAATTTATAGCATTAAATACAAATTAGATCAGGCTGGGCAAAGCCCCTATCCTCTATGGGGCTCACGGTCTGTCAGAGAGAGAACAGGTATTTCATTTGAAATCAAATTACTCAATCTTGCCATATAGTAATAATTATGTAAATCTCCCCATACAATAGACAATATTTCTCCTTAAGGCTCCAGGTTATTGCAATGCCTTGGCTAAAACAACCCTATTTTTAAATCATCACTACACATCTATAAAGCCTTCCTTTCTCTACACACAGTAAGTTCTCAACAAATAACATGTCACATGTCTATCAACTCTGTTATATTGTAATCTTACAAGTGCTAGTATAGTGCTCTGCACACAGTAAGCACTTAATAAATACAATTGATTTGATTGATGTCTTCTAATTTTCTGACACATACCAAGTATAATTAAATAGGGCAGAGACAGTCAATTCTTCTGTTAGAGTGTAAGCTCCTTGTGGGTCGGCTACATGTCACTAGCTTGTTTTCATTCATCCAATCATATTTATTGAGCGCTTACTGTGTGCAGAGCGCTGTACTAAGTGCTTGGAATGTACAGTTTGGCCACAAACTACCCAACAACTTACTTCCCAAGTGCTGAGTATAATCTTAAAATAAAAGCTAGGACTCCCCTCGATTCTTCCGAATGCTGGCAAACCAAATCCCAACCTAACCATTGCACCAGACTGAAAGAGAACTCCTGCAAGTCCGCAGAAGCAAGGAAATTCAATTCATGCCAAATTATTTGGAATTTAGATACCTTCCCTTGGAGTTCCAAGTGAAGCAACATGAGGCGATATCTTTGAAATTTCAAAACGGAGCTTTCTTTTTAACCATCTGGCATAGAAAATCTGCAGTTGCTACTGTCTGGAAGAGATTTAAAACCAGTTCCCAAAGGTGAGAGCACCAGTACATTAAGAGCGCTCAATAATTCACAACTTCAGCCGGTCTGTCAGTGATGCGATTTTCAATTGTCATGAATAAACCATCGTATTCAATCCACGCCAACTGATATATTCCTACTGAGAGTCCCTTTCCAACCCCCATGTAGAGTTCTTTCTCAGTCCTAAAAACTCCCTCAATTAGAAAAGAAAAATACATTACGAGCATTGAAAATGCACTCTATACTTAAATGCCATCATTATCACCAAACCATAATCTAGTACTAGCTCGTAGTGTGCTAAATTGGGAAAATTATTTTGGAAACCTACACAATTTTATTCATTCATTCATTCAATCATATTTATTGAGTGCTTACTGCGTGCAGAACACTCTACTAAGCGCTAGGAAGAGTACGATGTAACAATAAACGGACACATTCCCTGCCCACAGTGAGCCTTCTAATTACTGGAAGTGACCAGTAATTACCATTCAGATTCTTACTAAACTACTGGGAAGTTTTTCCACTTAACTATCCCACACTGTATCAGAAGGGTGAAGAAAGGGACAGTTTTCCTAGATATGAATCGCAAAATTTGACCGATCGGGAGGGATTATGCATTCACCTGAGGAGTCGCTGAGGGAAAGACATTCCTTAAATCCTTTCCATTAGAGGTGCTATATAAAGCATTCGGGAAATACAAGAACACTGAATTAAACATAACCCCAGCCACACAAGATACGTAGTGATCCTCTGTATTTGTTTCACCAGTGGGTGTGTGCAGAAGCAATGTACTGTACTGGACAGAGCAAGGACCTGGGAATCAGAAGGACCTGGGTTCAAATCCACTTGTCTGCTGTGTGACCTTGGGCAAGTCACTTCACTTCTCAGTTACCTCATCTGTAAAATGGAGATTAACACTGCGAGACCTATGTGGGACGGTGACTGTGTCCAACCCGATTCCCTTGTAACCACCCCAGCGCTTAGTACAGTGCATGGCACATAGTAAGCACTTAACAAATACCACAATTATTATTATTGTTGTTGGAGACCTACAGTCCCGGCCACAGAGGGCACACAAAAACATGGTCCCTTTTTGTGTTCATTCGTTCATTCAATCATATTTATTGAGCGCTTACTGTGTGCAGAGCACCGTACTAAGTGCTTGGAAGGTACAATACAGCAATAAAGTGAGACAATCCCTGACCACCATGGGCTCATAGTGTTGTTGTACTTCGTTTGCAATGTCTGCCACCACACAAGATGCTCACAAACTAAAGGAGTGAGGGAGGGAGGAAGACAAACAAAGAAGGGATAACCGGGTAAATTCTACAAAAATGACAAAGTCAGTGGCTCGGAATCTTAGCCCATTACTGCTGGAAGGGACTCCTCCTCAGGTTCAATCAATCAATCAATCAATCAAGGGTATTTATTGAATGCTTACTGTGTACGGAAGCACTGTACTAAGCGCTTGGGAGAATACAGTGCTACAGAGTTGGTAGACACCAATCTTGCCCAAATGGAGCTTAGTGTCTAGAGGGGGAGATGGACGTCTTTGACGTGTTACTTCCCCAGTGTGCTGTCACAGCAGCCCCATGCTGCTTCCACGAGCTCTCTGTTCATGGGGGAGGTGGGCCCAGTCTGTAGGGTCAGTAAGCAGGTGCTTAGTACAGTGCTCTGCACACAGTAAGTGCTCAATAAATACACTTGAATGAATGAAATAGGCCTAATCAGTTAGCAAATAGCCCCTAAAGGAGAAATCTCTTTAGAGAATAGTTATTATGGTACTTGCTAAGTGTTACTATGTGCCAAGCACTGTTATAAGCTATGGAGTAGACACAGATTAATCAGGTTGGACACGGTCCCTGTCCCACATGAGACTCATATTTTAATCCCCATTTTTCAGATGAGATAACTGAGGTCCAGAGAAGTTAAGTGACTTACCCGCGGTCACACAGCAGACAAGTGGTGGAGTCAGGATTAGAACCCAGGTTCCCTCTAGACTGTGAGCTCCTCTCTAGACTGTGAGCTCACTGTGGGTAGAAATGCTTCTGTAATATCGTACTCTCCCAAGCATTTAGTACAGTGCTCTGCACACACTGAGCGCTCAATAAATACGACTGAATGAATGAATGAAAGGTCCTTCTATCAAGCCTGTGCTCTATCCACTAGGCCATGCTGCTTCTCTAGATCATTCCATATCATTCCCCCCAAACTTTTAGAAGTGAATTTGGGTGCTTGGGAATAATAATAATGGTGATCATAATTGTTGCATTTGTTAAGTGCTTATTTTGGGCCAAGCACTGAGGTAGAGAATTAGATAAACAGGTCAGACACAGTCCCTGTTCCCCAAGAGACTCACAGTCTACAGGGGAGGGAGAAAACAGGCATTTCATCCTTATTGTATAGATGAGGAAACTGGTGCCCAGAGAAGTGACTCGCCTAAGGTCACACAGCAGGCAAATAGCCGAGTGCATTTACATGGAAGGGCAGGATTATTAGAGATGAAGAAAAAGGTAAAGAAAAAGTGGATCTTGATGGCATAATAATAATAATGATAGTATTTGTTAAGCTCTTACTATGTGCCAATCACTGTTCTAAACGCTGGGGTAGATACAAGGTCATCAGGTTGTCCACGTGGGGCTCGCAGTCTTAATCCCCATTTTACAGATGAGGGAACTGAGTGACTTGCCCAAAGTCACACAACTGACAAGTAGCCGGGATTAGAACCCACAACCTCAGACTCCCAAACCCGTGCTCTTTCCTCTAAGCCACGGTGCTTCTCACGTTGCAGCACACACTGCTGCATGTGGGCTCTGTCACTTTTACAAGTTTTCCTGCAGATACCCTGCCAATCCTGGGGAAACCCCACTGACAGAAGAGTCACTACGAGAAAGAAGTAAAACGGTTTCTAGTCTAACATCCCACTGATCTTTTCCAGCACACTTGACACCGCATGGAGCCGCAGTTGACATTTTGTGTCTGCTGATAACTTAGCCGATATCCACCCTTTAATTATCCAATCCAGCCTTCTGGCATTTATAATAATAATAATTACTATGATATTTGTTAAGAGTTTACTATGTGCCAAGCACTGTTCCAAGCACTGGGGTAGATACAAGGTAATCAGGTTGTCCCATGTAGGGATCACAGTCTTCATCCCCATTTGACAGATGAGATAACTGAGGCACAGAGTGGTTTAGTGGTTTGTCCAAGGTCACACAGCAGACAAATGACGAGTGTACGGCACCCGACCCGAGGGCTCATGGAAAAGCTGGGCCCTGCAGGGGATTGGTGAAACACCGACAAGGTGAGGACCTGCCTGTCACATCCCCTCTTCAGCTGGAATATTCACCTCCATTCATCAAAGGAAGGAATTCAGGGAGTACAGTTGTGAAAAACACAATTTCAGTCAGCCCCGTGGGTTCCCCAGTGAAAGTTTTTAATGGTCAAATTCATTCCTTCATTCAGTCGTATTTATTGAGCACTTACTGTGTGCAGAGCACTGTACTGAGCGCTTGGGAACAAGTCGGCAACATGTAAAGCCGGTCCCTACCCAACAGTAGGCTCACAGTCTAGAAGGGGAGGACAGACAACAAAACAAATTAAAATAAAATAAATAGAATAGTAAATATGTAATATACGATTGAAAATAACAAGTAACGATGCGGAGAACACATTCCGTTGTGGTTCATGGCCCTACTGGGCCATGTAGCTTCAGATTTAGATGTACAGTCAGCATAGTACAATAATAATAATAATTACGGCATTTGTTAAGCACTTACTATCAATCAATCAATCAGTCATTTTTATTGAGCGCTTACATGTGCAGAGCACTGTACTAAGCGCTTGGGAAGTACAAGTTGGCAACATATAGAGACGGTCCCTACCCAACAGTGGGCTCACGGTCTACTGTGTGCCAAGCACTGTTCTAACTGCTGGGTTAGATACAAGGTAATCAGGTTGTCTCACGTGGGGCTCACAGTCTTAATCCCCAGTTTACAGATGAGGTAAGTGAGGTCCAGAGAAGTTAAGTGGCTTGCCCAAGATCATACAGCAGACAAATGGCAGAGCCAAGATTAGAAACCACGACTTCGGACTCCCAAGGCCATATTCTTGCCACTAAACCACGCTGCTTCTCCGAGGGCACCGAGGGTCTTGCTTTCTTTCTTAATTCCCTTTCCAGAGTCTGTCTGCTTCTCTATCACCGGGCTTTTGATCAGGGAGGAGACAGTACAGAGAGAAGTATTAATGATGAGATCCAGAAAACCGTGAGTGGGATCAGACTGTGTTGGGAAGTTTAATGGGCTTCGCGACTGTGGTCCAAACAGCTCGCTGTGGCCAATTAAAAATGAGAAAATGGTGAACTATCTGCCTCCAAGTAACTAGATATCTCAATAGACTTGTTTCTTAGCTGGAAAGCACTGTTTGCTACCCAGGGAGCTGAAGATGTTTTTGGTTGAAACACTACTTGTCACTTTCTGTTCTGGCAGATTACTGTTACCGTGGAGATATGTTATTTTCTGGAGACCTGATCTCATCAGAACAAACTGGATAAATCCAGAAGGTCCAGGTATTTGCCGGTCCTATTAAAGGTGGAACATTTAAATTAACCCCTATAGGGAGACTGCAGAGAGATTCGAGGAATATTGTACTTCCCAAGCGCTTAGTACAGTGCTCTGCACACAGTAGGTGCTCAGTAAATATGATTGAATGAATTAATTAGAGAAACAGCATGGCCTAGTGGAAAAAGCATGGGCCTGGGAGTCGGAGGTCCTGAGTTCTAATCCCAGCTTTGTCACTTGACTGCTGTGTCAACTCGGGCAAGTCACTTAATTATCCTGGGCCTCAGTTTCTTCATCTGTAAAATGGAGAGTCAATGCCTGTTTTTCCTCCTACTTAGATAGTTAGCTCCTCGTGGGACAGAGACCATGTTTGACCTGATTATCTTGTATTTATCCCTGGATTTATTAAGCTCTTAACAAACAACAAAATTATCCTCATTCCTCCTCCTCCTCTTTATTCTCCTTCTCCTTCTTTTTCTTCATCTTCATTTTCTTCTTTTTATTCTTCATTTTCTTCTTCTTTTTCTTCTTCTACTCCTTTCTATTCTCCTTCTCCTTTTTTTATTCTCCTTCTCCATCTTCTTCTTTTTATTCTCCTTCTCCTTCTTTTTATTCTCCTTCTTCTTCCTTTTATTCCCCTTCTCTTCCTTCTTCTTCTTCTTCTTCTTCTTCTTCTTCTTCTTCTTCTTCTTCTTTTTCTTCTTCTTCTTCTTCTTCTCTGTCTTCTTCTTCTCTTTCTTCTTCCTCTTCTTCTTCTTCTCCCTCTTTCTCTTCTTCTTCTTCTTCTTCCTCTTCTCCTCCTCCTCCTTCTTCTTATTCTCCTTTTCTTTCTCCTCCTCCTCCTCCTCCTCCTCCTTCTCCTTCTTCTTCTTCTTCTTCTTCTCCTTCTTCTTCTTCTTCTTCTTCTTCTTCTTCTTCTTCTTCTTCTTTTCCTTCTTCCTCCTTCTCTTCTTAGGAGTGACTATTTTCATGGACTAAATAAATATTTATAAGGGGGGATAGCAGCTAGCATACCTAAAACAGGCACAGATAGGAGAGATAGCATCATTCATTCATTCATTCAATTCAATCGTATTTATTGAGCACTTACTGTGTGCAAAGCACTGTACTAAGCACTTGAAAAGTACAATTCAGCAAAAAAGAGACAATCCCAGGTGTGTGTGTGTATGTGTGTGTGTGTGTGTGTAGCAATAGTTTTACTAATGGGGAAAGGCTGGAAGAACAGGATAGTTATTAGAGGCAAGAGAGAAACTGAGCCAATAACAATCCCATGGATTCAGTCAGTTGTATTCATTGAGCACTAACTGTGTGCAGAGCACTGTACTAAGCGCTTGGAAGAGCACAGTTTAACAATAAACTGTCCCATCCCAAGCCCACAACAAGGATTTGATGCCTATGACTCATATTCAGGATTACATCACATTGAATTTTCCTTTAAAGTGTAATTGGCTGTCTAAAGTACAGAATCATTGTTCAGTCACTGCTAGGGAAACAGTGAGAGAGAGAGAGGAAGGAGGTAGGAGGTAACTGAATGAACACAATACGCTCACCTTCTTTTGGAAGCACTTAGCTGATTCACTCTCATAAATATCTGGACAAGAAGCCAATATAAAATCACAAAATCCTGCTTCTAAAACTCAGCATTGGCAGACAGCTCAAAGAGTCATTTATGGTTCTGAAAAAGCCATTCTCTACATTGCTAACATCCTAGAAAGTTTGTTGATTAGCTCACATATATAGTCTTATAGGTCTTTAGGTTTTGAAAGAAAAACTTGACTTTGAGATGGACACAAGGAAATAGTGTGCAGAATGGGTCTTAGAGTGGCATGTAAATGCTCAGATTGAAAAGAAAAGAAAATGGCTGTAAAAGCCTCCATAAACTTTTCAAAGGATCTGAAAACAAAAGAGTGAAAGCCAGAACAAGTTATAAAAATAGGTTGCCGGCGGGTACAAAATTGATAAATACAAGTTTTTGACTTCCGTCAGAAAAAGGCTAAGAGGTAGGTGGAACCCTCCTGAGAGGAAGATGAAATATCGAAGGAAATGAGGCTCACGCACAAGCAGGTGATTAAAGTCTAAATAACAGGGTGCTGTTGAAACAGCACAGACTTGCCTGATTCAAACACTTTCAGGAAGCAGCATGGCCTAGTGGATAGAGCACAGACCTGGGAATCAGAAGGTCATGGGTTCTAATTCCGGCTCCACCACACCTCTGCTGTGTGACCTTAGGCAAGTCACTTTGCTTCTCTAAGCCTCAGTTCCCTCATCTGTAAAATGGGGATTTAGACTGTGAGCCCCATGTCAGACAGGGACTGTGTCCAACCCGATCTGCTTGTATCTACCCAGCGCTTAGTACAGTGCCTGACACATAGTAATAGCTTAACAGATACCATAATTACTATTATTCTCAAATATGCTCAAGTCTTCCCAAGTGCTTAGTACAGTGCTCTGCACACAGTAAGCGCTCAATAAATACGATTGAATGAATGAATGAACGAATGAATGAATGAAGTCTCCCCATCCTAAAAAAAAGCCTCCCCTTGACTCCAGTTATTGCCCCATCTCCCCCCACCTCACTCCCTGACTTTATCAGAAGTGAAAATGACTGCCTGAAGAGGACAACTGTGAAGGGAAGAAGCGCGGTCCTCTTTTCCCCGGCTTGCTCTCCCATCTGTGTCATCACTACACTTCAATCTGTGACCTTCGGACACTTGATATTCGCCCCACCCCCAACCCTACAGCACTTATCTACATATCTTTAAATTATTTATTATAAATTACTTATTCATTCAGATTAACGTCTGTCTCCCCCGCTAGACTGTAAACTCATTATGAGCACGGAAGGAGACTGTGAGGCTGTTATTGGGTAGGGATTGTCGCTATTTGTTGCCGAATTGTACTTTCCAAGCCCTTTTACAATGCTCTGCACACAGTAAGTCCTCAATAAATACGATTTTTTGATGGTATTTGTTAAGCGCTTACTATGTGCAAAGCACTGTTCTAAGCGCTGGGCGAATACAAGGTGATCAGGTTGTCCCACGTGGGGCTCACAGTCTTAATCCCCGTTTTGCAGATGAGGTAATTGAGGCCCAGAGAAGTTAAGTGGCTTGCCCAAGGTCACACAGCTGACAAGTGGTGGAGCTGGGATTCGAACCCATGACCTCTGACTCCCAAGCCCGCGCTCTTTCCACTGAGATTGAATGAATGAATGTTGAATGAATGAATGAATGTTGTATTGTACTCTCCCACGTGCTTGGTACAGTGCTCTGCACATAGTTAGCACTCAATTAACAGGATTATTGGATCGGTTATACTAAGAGCTTGGGAGAGTATCATGCAGGAATATAGCAGACACCTTCCCTGCCCACAGTGAGCCATCAATCAACAGTACTTATTGAGCACCTCCTGACTAAAGAGCACCATAATAAACGCTTGGGAGAGTATATTACAGTTAGAGGACCTACTTTTTGCCTACAAGAGTTTACAATTTCCTTCATGCAGAGAGCTGTACTGAGCATTTGGGAGAATACAGTAGAGGGAGAGAATCTGATTCTTGCCCACAAGGAGCTTACAGTCTACTGTGTGCAGAGCACTGTACTAAGCGTATGGAGGAGTACTATAGAGTGAATAAAACATGATTCTTGCCCTCAAGAGGCTTCCAGTGCTTCCAGTGAAGTGGCATAGCGTAGTACCTAGAGCTCAGGCCTGGGGAGTCAAAAGGTCATGGGTTCTAATCCTGTTGCCAACTTGTACTTCCCAAGCGCTTAGTACAGTGCTCTGCACACAGTAAGCGCTCAATAAATACGATTGATGATGATGATGATAACTCTGCCACTTGTCTGCTGTGTGACAGTACAGCGCTTAGTACAAGCGCTTAGTACAGTGCTCTGCACATAGTAAGTGCTCAATAAATACGATTGATTGATTGATTGACTTTGGGCAAGTCATGTCACTTCTCTGTGCCTCAGTTACCTCATCTGTAAAGTGGGGATTAGACTGGGGGCCTCACATGGGACAAGCTGATTACCTTGTATGTATCCCAATGCTTAGAACAGTGCTTGTACTTCCCAAGCGTTTAGTACAATAAATAATACAGTGCAATAAAAGCGCTTGTACTTCTGACTTGTACTTCCCAAGCGCTTAGTACAGTGCTCTGCATACAGTAAGCGCTCAAAAAATATGATTGAATGAATGAATGAATGAATGAATGAATGCTTGGCACATAGTAAGCACCTAACAAATGCAATAACTACTATTATTGTTATTACAGTTTGGCTTTCAACTATATATCTATAATTCTATTTATGTACACTGATGCCTGTTGCCTTCTAGACTGTGAGCCCATTGTTGGGTAGGGACCGTCTCTATATGTTGCCAACTTGTATTTCCCAAGCGCTTAGTACAGTGCCCTGCACACAGTAAGCACTGAATAAATACGATTGATTGATTGATTGATGGATTGATAGTCCAGTGCCTGGCACATAGTAAGCGCTTAACAAATACCATTTTTTACTAAAAAATTATTTCCCCAACAGGGGAGGAATACCAAAATTAGTATCCTACTGTAGATTTTCCTTTGGTCACAGTTCCTTCTCCATTAAGGGCCTGGATATTTTTACTCCCCTAGACTGCAAGCTCGTTATGAGGCATGGAGTGTGTCCGTTTATTGTTACATTGTAATAATAATAATAATAATAATAATCATGATAATAATAATAATGATGGCATTTATTATTAAATGAATGAATGAACTTCCACCCATTAATGTGCCTACTGACCCCCACTCCAGGCAAGATGGATAATAATAATAATAATAATAATAATAATAATAATAATAATAATAATAATAATGGTATTTCATTCATTCAATCATATTTATTAAGCACTTACTGTGTGCAGAGCACTGTACTAAGCACTTGGGAAGTACATTGTTAAGTATTCGTTAAGTATTTACTATATGCCAGGCACTGTACTAAGCACTGGGGTGGGCACAAGTTTACCAGGTTGGACACAGTCCCTGTCCCACGTGGGGCTCACAGTCTTGATCCCCATTTTCCAGATGAGGGAACCGAGGCCCAGGGGAGTGAAGCAACTTGTCCAAGGTCACGCAGCAGACAAGTGGTAGCGCCGGGATTAGAACTGGGATCACTTTAGTGGCCTTCTCAGCCCCGCATTTGGAAGCACCTGTTATTTACCGTGTTTCCAAGTCCCTGACACCCGAGTTCACCTTGCAGGCGTATGTGGCTGGAAAGGCCAGTGTGGGATCCAGAATGTTGTGTCTTTTAGTTTGTCTACTCCATCCACTGCCGGTGAAGTGTGCACTTGTCCAAAGTGCGTTGACAAATCATTCTTTCCATTGGATGTCACACGTCTCAGGCAATATTACAGCCTGCCCGTCACTTGGGAGAAAATGTCACCCTTTAATAGCTTTTTCAAGGCAATGTTTGAGTGGAGTCATTTACAGAAAGGTCCAAGGGGACTAGGGAAAAATGTCATTAGGGTTCATCGGGGGCCACTCCTAGAGGGAAAAAAAAAATCTATACATTACCTCTCGGAAGTGTGCCTGTGTACCCGACATGAATGATTTGTGGAATGAAATGTTTGAGAGAGAAATATTGGAATGGCTGGAGCGACAGGGCAATTCCTCGAATTTCTTGTCGTTCAGGAATGCTCATCCCATGTTTCCGTTTTGATTTCCGGCCCTCAAATCAGACCTACTTTCCTCCGCTTCTAGACTGTGAGCCCACTGTTGGGTAGGGACCGTCTCTATATGTTGCCAACTTGTACTTCCCAAGCGCTTAGTACAGTGCTGTGCACACAGTAAGTGCTCAATAAATGCAATTGAATGAATGAATGAATATGAGTCTGAGCCAAGTTTGCTCGGGAACCAACCCCTGGCTTAGTTGAAAGAGCCCGGGCCTGGGAGTTAGAGGTCATGGGTTCTAATCCCGGCTCCGCCACTTGTCAGCTGTGTGACTTTGGGCAAGTCACTTAACTTCTCTGGGCCTCAGTTACCTCTTCTGTAAAATGGGGATGAAAATGGGGATGTGAACCCCACGTGGGACAACCTTATTACCTTGTATCTATGCCGGCACATAGTAAGCGCTTAATAAATACCATCATTATTATTATTAACCCGAGGAAGACAAGGCCGTGCCCAGCTAAAGGCACAAACACCGTCAGGAAACACTAATGGGGAATCACATCCCATTTTGAGTCTCCTCTTTCCAAATGCCAGTGGAAGATGGTCGATTCGGCTCAGTCGCTTTACAAAGAAGCAGCAGGAAGAGAAAATTGTAAATCTTCAAAGATCATCATGCTCTGTCAGTGTAGGGAAGGACTCCGTTCCCTTCCCTCTCTCCCATCTGCTCCTCCCATGAAAGCAGTTTACTTATTGATACTCTTCTCCAGCAGCAATCAATCGTATTTATTGAGAGCTTACTGTGTGCAGAGCACTGTACTAAGCACTTGGGAAGTACAAGTTG
This sequence comes from Tachyglossus aculeatus, assembly GCF_015852505.1. Taxonomy (NCBI): domain Eukaryota; kingdom Metazoa; phylum Chordata; class Mammalia; order Monotremata; family Tachyglossidae; genus Tachyglossus; species Tachyglossus aculeatus. The sequence continues at coordinate 5,350,290 of NC_052067.1, forward strand.
GCAATATATAGAGACGGTCCCTACCCAACAGTGGGCTCACAGTCTAAAAGGGGGAGACAGAGAACAAAACCAAGCATACTAACAAAATAAAATAAATAGAATAGATACGCACAAGTAAAATAAATAAATAAATAAATAGAGTAATAAATATGTACAAACATATATACATATATACAGGTGCTGTGGGGAAGGGAAGGAGGTGCAAGGGGCAGCACTTCCGTACATCTTATCTTTTCAAATGCCGTGAAGTCGTTTCCAACCCATAGTGACTCCACGGACACACTCTCTTCAGAACGTCCCATCTTCCATAGAAAAGCAGCATGGCTTAGTAGAAAGAGCCCAGGCTCAGGAGTCAGAGGTCGTGGGTTCTAATCCTGGCTCCTCCACTTACCAGCTGTGTGACTTTGGGCAAGTCACTTCAGTTCTCTGGGCCTCTGTTACCTCATCTGGAAAATGGGGATTACGACTGTGAGCCCCCCGTGGGACAACCTGATCACCTTGTATGCCCCCAGCGCTTAGAACAGTACTTCACACATAGTAAGCCACTGAAGCAGCGTGGCTTAGTGGATAGAGCCCGGGCTTTGGAGTCAGAGGTCACAGGTTCGAATTCCGGCTCCACCATATGTCTGCTGTGTGACCTTGGGCAAGTCACTTAACTTCTCGGAGCATTCGTTCCCTCATCTATAAAATGGGGATGATGACTATAAGCCCGACGCGGGGCAACCCGATCACCTTGTAACCCCCCAGCGCTTAGAACAGTGCTTTGCACATAGTAAGCGCTTAAGAAATGCCATCATTAAGCGCTTAGTACAGTGCTTTGCACACAGTAAGCGCTCAATAAATGTGATTGATTGATTGATAGTAAGCCCTTAATAAATGCCATCATTATTAATAAAAACTGGCGTCTCTGACGTTGTATTTGATCGATGTATTTGATTGATGTTTTGATCGCTTGATTCATTCATTCATTCATTTAATCGTATTTATTGAGCACTTACTGTGTGCAGAGCACTGCACTAAGCGCTTGGGAAGTACCTGCCTTTGACTCTTCCCTATGCCACTGCTGCCCATGCCACTACTGAAGTCCATATCTGTAAATCATTTATTAACATTAATTCATTAATTAATTTATCAAGCACTTACTGTGTGCAAAGCACTTTACAGAGCACTTGGAAGAGTACAATACAACAATGAGGAGACACATTCCCTGACCACAATGAGCTTACAGTCTAAAGGGGGAGACAAGACATTAATATAACTCAATACATAAATAATTTCAGATATAAATAAATAAATTACAGATGTAATTAATGTCTGTCTCCCCCTCTAGCCTATAAGCTTGTGGGCAGGGAATGTGTCTGTATATTTTTCTCTTGTACTCTCCCAAGCCCTTAATACAGTGCTCTGTACACAGTAAGCATTCAATAAATGTGAGTGAATGAATGAGTATATAAACATCATTCATTCATTTAATCATATTTATTGAGCGCTTGCTGTGTGCAGAGCACTGTACTAAGCATTTGAAAAGTACAATTCAGCAACAAATAGAGACAATCCCTACCCAGCAACAGACTCATAATCAATTGAACAGTCTCATATTCAATAAGAAGCTTGGCCTAGTGGAAAGAGCTATTTTTGGTTCTACTGCTTTATAATGATGGCATTTGTTAAGTACTTCCTATGTGCCAAGCACTGTACCAAGCGCTGGGGTAGAAACAAGATAATTAGGTTGGACACACAGTCCCCTGTTCCTCATGGGGCTTGCTCTGCACATAGTAAGCGCTCAATAAATACGATTGATGATGGGGCTTACAGTCTTAATCCTCATTTTACAGGTGAAGTAACTGAGGAATAGTGAAGAAAGTGACTTGCCCAAGGTCACACCACAGACAAGTCCTCTAGACTGTATGCTCAGGGAATATGTGAGCCCCCTTTTTCCTCTTCTCCTCCTCATCTCCCCTGCCCTACCTCTTTCCCCTCCCCACATCACCTGTATATTTGTTTGTACAGATTTATTACTCTATTTATTTTACTTGTACATATTAACTATTCTATTTATTTTGTTAATGATGGGCATCTAGCTTTATTTCTATTTATTCTGATGACTTGACACCTGTCCACATGTTTTATTTAGTTGTCGGTCTCCCCCTTCTAGACTGTGAGCCCGTTGTTGGAGGGACCATCTCTATATGTTGCCAACTTGTACTTCCCAAGAGCTTAATAAGTGTTCTGCACACAGTAAGCACTCAATAAATATGATTGAATGAATGAATGAATGAATGAATTATTGTACTGTACTCTTCCAAGCACTTAGTGCAGTGCTCTTCCCACAGTAAGTGCTCAATACATATGATTGGATGAGTGAATTCATTCCATCATTCATTCAATCACATTTATTGAGCGCTTACTGTGTGCAGAGCACTGTACTAAGTACTTGGAAAGTACAATTCAGCAATAGAGACAATTCACAATGTAGAGTGAATGAATGACAAAGATCAGAACTGGCATCAGAACCCAGGTCCTTCTTTCTCCCATCCGTGCAGAGATAATAATAACAATAATAATAATAATAATAATAATAATAACATTTATTAAGCACTTACTATGTGCAAAGCACTGTTCTAAGCACTGGGGAGGTTACAAGGTGATCAGGTTGTCCCACGGGGGGCCTCACAGTTTTAATTCCCATTTTACAGATGAGGTAACTGAGGCCCAGAGAAGTTAAGTGACTTGCCCAAAGTCACACAGATGACAATTGGCGGAGCTGGGATTTGAATTGGACTTCTAGACTTCTAGACTTCACAGTCTTCTAGACGGTGACCTCACTGTTGGGTAGGGACCGTCTCTATATGTTGCCAACTTGTACTTCCCAAGCGTTTTGTACAGTGCTCTGCACACAATAAGCGCTCAATAAATGCGATTGAATGAATGAATAAATGAACCCATGACCTCCAACTCCAAAGCCCATGCTCTTTCCAGTGAGCCATGCTGCTTCTCACTCAGAGGAGTGATTAGAGAATGGGAAAAGGGAGAGAACAGGAAAAGGAATGGGGTCAGAGGATGAGTGAAATCATAAGGGAAGAGAGGAGATATCTGAGGAGGAGGAGGAGGAGGTATCAAATAGTACTTTCCAAGAGCTTAGTACAGTGCTCTGCACACAGTAAGCACTCAATAAATACGGTTGAATGAGTGAATCTTGGGGCCAGAAGCAGGATTAAAAACACTGGAACCTAGAACAGTAAATTAAAGTACAGTTGGTACAGAGAAGAGGTGTGTGAAGTGAAACCCTTTTCTGGCTAAAGGGCAATTGGCATCTCATGAAAAGAATGGAAGTCAAGCCTTCTGGTCCCCACTCTGCCTAATGTGGGGCCTCCGGCAAGTTATTAACCCCTCTGGGTCTCCATTTCCTCATTGTAAAATGTGCAAATTATTACCCGGGATCCCTCAGCCGGGTGTCTTGAGAATAAAACGAGATAATTGATGTGAAAGAGCTTGAGAAAATCATAAGTGCTCTATAAATTCAAAAGGGCATCATTATTTTTAAGAAGAATTTCATAGCCAAAGGAGGAGGTATCACCCCATGGTAAACTTCTTTTGAGTCTCCCTTCCCCAATCAGATAAAGATCAGGATGTAAAAACATAGTTTTAAGATACTGTGATTTCCTCTATCTTTAATCTATTTTTATGTTTACTTCCCCCTGTAGACTGTATGCTCAGTGTGGGCAAGGATAGTGTCTATCAACCCTGCCGTCTCGTACTTTCCCAAGTGTTTAGTGCAGTGCTCTGCCCGCAGTAATAATAATAATAATAATAATAATGGCATTTATTAAGTGCTTACTATGTGCAAAGCACTGTTCTAAGCGCTGGGAAGGATACAAAGTGATCAGGTTGTCCCACGGGGGGGGGCTCACAGTCTTCATCCCCATTTTACAGATGAGGTAACTGAAGCACAGAGAAGTTAAGTGACTTGCCCAAAGTCACACAGCTGACAGCTGGCGGAGCCGGGATTTGAACCCATGACCTCTGACTCCAAAGCCCGGGCTCTTTCCACTGAGCCACGCTGCTTCTCTAGTAGGCGCTCAAAAACTAGCAATGATCAATTGATTTCCTTTTCCCTGTTGCTTCCCTTATTTTGTCTCCCTAGATTAGTCAGGACAACTGATGGGAAGGGAAATGTCACATGAAAATAGGCATCTCTCATCCCAGCAGCATGGCTTAATGGATAGATCAGAGGCCTAGGAGACAGAAGGTCATGGGTTCGAATCTCAGCTCCACCACTTGTCCGCTGTGTGACCTTGGGCAAATCACTTGACTTCTCTGGGCCTCAGTTACCTCATCTGTAAAATGGGGATTAAGACTGTGAATCCCATGTGGGACAACCTGATTACCTTCTAACTACCCCAGTGCTTAGAACAGTGCTTGGCACATAGTAAGCATTTAACAAATACTATTATTATTATTATTATTATTATTATTATTATTATTATTATTATTATTATCCAAGCCTCAGCACCTGCCAGAACTGAGAAAATGATCACCTAGGAGTAAGCAACAGCAACGACTGGTAAATCAATCAACACACACTCAATCATCACTGGTATTTACTGAGTACTTACTGTGAGCAGAACACTGTACTAAATGCTTGGGAGAACATAGTACAAAAGAGTTGGTAGACACATTCCCTGATAATAACAAGCTTGCAATCGATGGCGTCTATTGAGTGCTACTGTGTGCAGAGCAGTGTATTAAGCGCTTTGGAGACTACAGAGCAACAGAGTTAGTTGAGAGAGTTGCTGCCCACAAGGAGCTTACAGTCTAAAAGGAACTTAATTGGATTCCTGTGTTAAATTTGTTGTGGGCAGGGAACATGTCTACCAGTTCTACTATATTGTACTTTCCCAAGAGCTTAGTACAGTGCTCTGTACACAGTAAGCACTCAATAAATATTGAGATATCTGGTCCGGATGGTTAGCATCCAATTGATCAATCAATTGTATTTATTGAGCTCTTACTGTGTGCAGAGCTCTGAATGAACTCTGTGCTTTTCTCTCCCTAATGGTCAGGCTGTGGGCACATTTGGAGGTGAAAATCACCATAGACACATTCAAATCCCTCAGATAACAATAATAATAATAATTCGGGTATTTGTTAAGTGCTTATACTATGTGCCAGGCACTGTACTAAGCGCTGGGGTAGATGGAAGCAAATATGGTTGGACACAGTTCCATACAGGGCTCACAGTCTTTTCAGATGCCAGAGAATGTGTTGAATGAACAAGACACATTGTTTGCTTTTAACACATCTCCAGTTTTCTTGATAGATCCCTGGAAAGCTTGCTTTCATCAGTCAACCAATCAGTTATATTTATTGAGCGCTTTCTATGTACAGAGCACTGTACTAAGCACTTGGGACGACTACAATCCAACAGAATAGACACCCTCCTTCCCCAAAACGAGCTGACAAGTCTAAAGGGGAATGATTGATGGATTGAGTGACTGATGTGTTGAGCACTGTACTAAGCGCTGGAATAAATCCAAGATCATCTGGCCCCACTCGTGGCTCAAAGAGAGAGAGGAAGACCATTATTTCATCTCCATTTGACAGATACATGTTAAGAATTCAAAGTCCTTTTTCTTCCAACCTGCTTTTGGAAAGGGACATTGATAATAATATTTTAGGGCACGAGGGGCTTGGGAATTGTGGGGTTGGTTTTTGCTTTGCTCAAGGTGTAGAAAATCAATCAGTCAGCCGATCATATTTATTGAGCACTTACTATGTGCAGAGCACTGTACTAAACACTTGGGAAAGTTCAATACAACAGAATTAACAGACACATTCCCTGCTCATAATGAGTTCACAGTTTGAGTCAGTAGGACCTGATTTCTAATCCCAGCTCTGCCAGTTGTCTGCCATGTGACCTTGGACAGGTCATTTACCTTCTCTGTGCCTCAGGTCCTTCATCAATAAAATAAGAATTAAGACTGTGAGCCCCATGTGGGACATGCAGTATGTCCAACCTGATTAGGGTGTACCTATCCCAGCACTTAGTACAGTGCCTGGCACATAGTAAGTGCTGAACAAATACCATTACAAAAAAAAAAGATTCACTTGTGTCTATGGCAGTGCTTCATACAGTGCCTTGAACACAGCAAGTGCTTAACAAATAATCATTTTTTAAAAAACCAAAAAAACTTATTAGCTTATATATAATAATAATAATAACAATAATGATGATGATGTAATTTGTTAAGTGCTTACTATATGCAAAACACTGTTCTAAGCACAAGGGGGGATACAAGGTGATCAGAGTGTCCCACATGGGGCTCACGGTCTTCATCTCCATTTTACAGATGAGGTAACTGAGGCTCAGAGAAGTTAAGTGACTTTTATTCATTCATTCATTCAATCGTATTTATTGAGCGCTTACTGGGTGCAGAACACTGTACTAAGCGCTTGGGAAGTACAAGTTGGCAGCATAACTTGCCCAAGGTCATACAGCAGACATGTGACGGAGCCGAGAATCGAACCCATGACCTCTGACTCCAAAGCCCATGCTCTTTCCACTGAGCCAGGCTGCTTCATATATACCCCAGTGCTTAGTACATTGCCTGGCACATTGTAAGCACTTAATAAATACCTTAATAAAAGAACAAACAAACAAAACACCCTGATTAGCTTGTACATTCCTGAGTGCTTAGTAAAGTGTCTGGAACATAGAAAGCCCTTAACAAATGCCATTAAAGAAGAGAAAGAGAGAGAAACTTTGCCACTAGCATGGGGGATTCAGTAATACCCAACCAGTTGTGGTACTATACTCTCCCAAATGCTCAGTACAGTGCACTTAGAGGAAAAAGAGCAGGGGCTTTGGAGTCAGAGGTCATGGGTTCAAATCCCAGCTCCACCGCTTACAGGCTATGTGACTCTGGGCAAGTCACTTAACTTCTCTGTGCCTCAGTTACCTCATCTGTAAAATGAGGATTAAGACTGTGAGCCCCCCGTGGGACAACCTGATCACCTTGTATCCCCCCCAGCGCTTAGAACAGTGCTTTGCACATAGTAAGCGCTTAACAAATGCCATCATCATTATTATTATTATGGTAAGCACTCAATAAATACGATCGTATGATTTTTGTCTATGAAGACGGAAGGTTCTCTGGAAAGTGGGATCTTTTTGAAAAAGGTCTTGGTTTCTCTCCCCAGGAAGGGCTTCTGACTTTTTGCACAGAATTCACTCCGTCTCCCAGAGTCATAGAGTTCACTGGTGCACTTTGGAAAGCACTAAGTCCAGTATATTTAGGTGCAAGTAACAATGACAACAAAAATCACCCTTCCAACAATCTGGCCTTAGTTGGAAGCATTTAAAAGCATGGATAACTCCAACAGCTGGTGAACAATTCACTAGGGTGGCTAGATTGTGGGTGGATCGTTATTGTGGCTATCCATCTCAGAGACAAGTAATCAGTCAACGTGTTGGCGATGGGTTCGTTAGGGTGTGAAAGCGTTCTGTTCACGGAAAACGTCCCAGCTGATGTCGTTTTTAATCAGCTCAAGGCCAGCATGGCTCCTCTGATTTTGAAAAGTCGAATCGTCTTTGAGGAATCCAAAGCAGATTTGCGGACTTGGGGGAAAGGGCCATTGTTGGAGGGGCTTAGGCAGTGAAGGGATGGGAGAATGCCGGAAATGATTACGGTGGCGTTATTTTATTTTGTTGGTATGTTTGGTTTTGTTGTCTGTCTCCCCCTTCTAGACTGTGAGCCCACTGTTGGGTAGGGACTGTGTCTATATGTTGCCAGCTTGTATTTCCCAAGCGCTTAGTACAGTGCTCTGCACACAGTAAGCGCTCAATAAATACGATTGATTGATTGATTTGTTAAATGCTTACTCTGTCAAGCACTGGCATTGACACAGGTCAATCAAACCAGATGCAATCGCTGTCCCACTTGGGGTTCACAGTCTAAGTAGGAGGGAGAATATGGATTTAAATTCCCATCATACTGATGGGGAAACTGAGGGATGGAGAGGTGAAGTGACTTGACCAGGGTCATACAGCAGGAAAATGGCAGAACCGAGATTAAAACCCAGGTCCTCTGATTCCCAAACCCAGGCTCTTTCATTCATTCTTTCATTCATTCAATCGTATCTATTGAGCGCTTACTGTGTACAGAGCACTGTACTAAGCGCTTGGAAAGTACAATTCAGCAACAGATAGAGACAGTCCCTACCCAACAACGGGTTCACAGTCTAGAAGGGGGGGATGGACAACAAAACAAAACAAGTAGAGAAGTGTCAATACCATCAGAATAGATAAATTGAAGTATAGATGTATACACATTTCCATTAGACCATGCTGCTTCTCAGGGATTTCACTCTCTCTCTTTCTCTCTCTCTTTTTTTAGTTTCCACATTTTAAAAATGGGATTGAAATACCCGTTCTTCTTTCCCTTTTGACTGTGAGCCCCATGTGGGACAGAGAACATATCCCACCTGATTATCTTTTATCTACCCCAACTCTTAGAATAGTGCTTAGTGCATAGTACATACTTAATACATACTACTATTATTTTTATCATTATTATTGCAGTTAATAAAATTCTTATTATTATCATTATCAGAGGATCCAGCTGGTGGACGAAGTACATTTAGACAGGTATTGGGGTGACAAATTTGAAAACCTCTCTGGGTCCTTTAGGGACTGAATCTGTTTTCTGTCGCTAAAGTAATAATAGCAATAACTGGCGCATTTGTTAAGTAGTTACTGTGTGCCAAACCCTGTGATAAGCACTGGAGTAGGTGCATGACAATGAGATCAGACACAGTCTTTAGGGTAGACTGTAGGTTACCTTGTATCCTCCCCAGTGCTTAGAACAGTGCTCTGCACATAGTAAAAGCTTAACAAATGTCATTATTATTATTATTATTACAAGGTGATCAGGTTGTCCCATGTGGGGCTCACAGTCTTAATCCCCATTTTCAGATGAGGTAATTGAGGCACAGAGAAGTGAAGTGACTTGCCCAAGGTCACACAGCAGAGACGTTTACAGCTGGGATTTGTGACCTTGGGTAATTCAGTCAATCTCTCCAGACCTCAGTTTGCTAACCTGCAAAATGGGAATAACAGTACCCATGTGGAGAAAATGAAGATGTTCGAATTCATTCATTCATTCATTTGTATTTATCGAGCGCTTACTGTGTGCAGAGCATGGTACTAAGCACTTGGGAAATACAATTGAGCAACAGAGACAATCCCTGTCCACAATGGGCTCACATTCTAGAAGATGAAAGCCCTTGGGAGAATTCTAAGCCCCCTACCCAAACCGAGTGTTTTCAAGCTTTTGGGAAAAATAAAAGTAAGATCTAATTGACAGAGAGCTTCCCAAGGACGGTCACGAAGATCCTTTATTTGGCTTTCTATTAAAGGTCTCGGTAGTACTCACAGGAATCTCCATGTAGCCGACATCAGCTGCTCAATAAGCAATCCCCAGCGGGGAACGTTATTAAGCAAATGTTAATGTGGTGCATCTTGCATGGTCCCCGTCAGGAAATATTGCAAATGAGGATGGGGTTTCCCCCAGGATCTTCCTTTTGTCATCTGGCAGTGTGCTAAAGGGTCAGCCCATGACACATGGCCCTCAGATTTCCTCCGGGGAGCATTTGATATCCCTAGTGATGGCAGGAGAAGCAGCATGGCCTAGTGGCTAGAGCCCGGGAGTGGGAGCCAGAAGGTCATGGGTTCTAATCCCAACTCTGCCACTTGTCTGCTGTGGGACCTTGGGCAAGTCCACTTTGCTTCTCTGTGCCACGGTTCCCTCCTCTATAAAATGGGAATTAAGAAGGTGAGCCCCATGTGGGATAGGGACTGTGTCCAACCTGATTACATCTACCCCAGTGCTTGACACCTAGTAAGTGCTTAACAAATGCCATCATTATTCAGGACGTGAGCGAGACCCCTCTGGCTTCCTATGGCCTATTCGTTCACTCAATCGATTCAATCGTATTTACTGAACACTTACTGAGTGCAAAGTACTGTACTAAGCGACAAGCTAATGGATGTGTCTGGCACTGTGGATTACTGTGTGCCTGTACACTGTCCTAAACACTGAAAGAAACAAGATGGTCAGATTCGGACACAGGCCCTGTCCCACGTGGGGCTCGCTGCCTTAGAGGGAGGGAGAACGGGTATTGAATCCCCATTTTTCAGATGAGGACACTGAGCACCAGACTCGCCCAAGGTCCCACGGCAGGCAATCATTCATCAATCAATCCATCGTATTTATTGAGCACTTACAGAAGGTCATGGGTTCTAATCCTGGCTCTGCCACTTGTCTGCTGTGTGACCTTAGGCAAGTCCACTTTGCTTCTCTGTGCCACGGTTCCCTCCTCTATAAAATGGGGATTAAGAAGGTGAGCCCCATGTGGGATAGGGACTGTGTCCAACCTGATTACATCTACCCCAGTGCTTAACACATAGTAAGTGCTTAACAAATGCCATCATTATTCAGGACGTGAGCGAGACCCCTCTGGCTTCCTACGGCCTATTCGTTCACTCAATCGATTCAATCGCATTTACTGAACACTTACTGCGTGCAAAGTACTGTACTAAGCGACAAGCTAATGGATGTGTCTGGCACTGTGGATTACTGTGTGCCTGTACACTGTCCTAAACACTGAAGGAAACAAGATGGTCAGATTCGGACGCCAGTCCTGTCCCATGTGGGGCTCGCTGTCTTAGAGGGAGGGAGAACGGGTATTGAATCCCCATTTTTCAGATAAGGATATTGAGCCCCAGATTTGCCTAAGATCCCACAGCAGGCAATCATTCGCCAATCAATCCATTGTATTTATTGAGCACTTACTATGTGCGGAATACTGTACTGAGCACTTGGGAGAGTACAGTTCAAAAGAGTTGGTAGACACATTCCCTGCCCACAGTGAGCTTACAGTCTAGAGGGGGAGATACAAGATAATCAGATCCCAAGTCTAAGTAGGAGGGAGAACAGGCCCATTTTGCAGATAAGGGAACTGAGGCACTGAGTACCTCAAGTACCTCAGTACCAAGTACTGGACTAGATATAAATCAATAAATGTCCTCTCCCAAATGCTTAGTACAGTGTTCTATACACAGAAAGCACTCATAAGTTTCATTGATTGATAGTACAGTGCTCTTCATACTGTAGGGGCTCAGTAAAAAAAGAAAATAAAACCACTTCAATTAGAAGTAGCAGTGGCCTATTGGAAAGAGCCGGGGCCTGGGATTCAGAGGGACCTGGGTTCTAATCACACCCCTGCCACTTGTCTGCTGTGTGTCCTTGGGCCAGTCACTTTACTTCTCTGTGCCTCAACTCCCTCATCTGTAAAATGGGGATGAAGACTGTGAGCCCCACATGGAACAGGGACTATGTCCAACCTGATTACCTTGTACATCCCCCAGTGCTCAGTACAGTGAGACATAGTGCCTAACAAATGCTATAAAAAAAAATCAAGAGCCTACACTAGATAATAATGATGGCATTTATTAAGCGCTTACTATGTGCAAAGCACTGTTCTAAACGCTGGAGGGGATACAAGGTGATCAGGTTGTCCCACGGGGGGCTCACAGTCTTCATCCCCATTTTACAGATGAGGTAACTGAGGCCCAGAGAAGTTAAGTGACTTGCCCAAAGTCACACAGCTGACAATCAATCAATCGTATTTATTGAGTGCTTACTGTGTGCAGAGCACTGTACTAAGCGCTTGGGAAGTACAAGTTGGCAACACATAGAGACAGTCCCTACCCAGCAGTAGGCTCACAGTCTAGAAGGGGGAGACAGACAACAAAACCAAACATATTAACAAAATGAAATAAATAGAATAGATATGTACAAGTAAAATAAATAAATGGAGTAATAAATATGTACAAACATATATAGATATTTACAGTTGCTGTGGGGAAGGGAAGGAGGTAAGATGGGGGGATGGAAAGGGGGGTGAGGGGGAGAGGAAGGAGGGGGCTCAGTCTGGGAAGGCCTCCTGGAGGAGGTGAGCTCTCAGTAGGGCCTTGAAGGAAGGAAGACAAGTGGCGGAGCCGGAATTTGAACCCATGACCTCTGACTCCAAAACCTGTGCTCTTTCTACTGAGACACGCTGCTTCGGCCGGCTAGATAAACGGAGGAAGAAATATTTCCGATCTAATCAGAACCACATGACGCCGGTGGAAATGGAGCCCGTTTTGGCCAGAAGTTTCAGCAGTGCAGGTCCAGACACAAAAGTCTTCAAAGAGGCCACTCACACAGCAAACCAGTTCCTGCAGGCTCACTCGCTCACTCCATTGGCTTTTTCGGCCTCCCCCAGGCGGACCGACTCTGGCCCTGACTCTCTCTCCACAACTCGCCTTCACAATGGGTTCAAGATCAAAATCGCTATTTGGACGGATTAATACTTCCATATAACTCTCAACAGGGATGTTCCCCATACTCTCTGCCTTATTGACTCTGACCTTGATAGCAGAAAAGAGGACGGATTATGATAATGAGCCAATTATTTTTCTACACCGTAACAGGCAGCTACACCCACGGGGCTCTCTTCCCCCTCCTGGCAAAGAGCTCGCCGACTTCACCCGCCCTTCATATCATTGACAATATTCCAGGGGAGATGGAATGCCTGTATATATGTATATATGTTTGTACGTATTTATTACTCTATTTATTTATGTATTTCACTTGTACATATCCATTCTATTTATTTTATTTTGTTAATATGTTTTGCTTTGTTCTCTGTCTCCCCCTTCTAGACTGTGAGCCCACTGTTGGGTAGGGGCCGTCTCTATATGTTGCCAACTTGTACTTCCCAAGCGCTTAGTACAGTGCTCTGCACACAGTAAGTGCTCAATAAATATGATTGATTGATTGATTGATTGATTGAATGGTGAGATACACTGAGCACCGGGTGTTATTCACTTCAAAATTAGGGCTGCCCATTCATTATAACATTAATAATAACGCATCTACCAACACTGTTACATTGTTATCTTGTCCTCTCCCAAGCGCTTAGTGTAGTGTTCTGCATAAGGTGAGCACTCAATAAATAGGGTTGATGATGATAATAATATAATGATGATAATTGTTGTTAAACGTCTATTAAATGCCAAGCACTATATTAATCTCTGGGGTACGCGTAAAATAATCTGGGCCCACATGGTGTTCATGGTCTAAGTAGGATGGAGCATGGATATTAAAACCCCATTCTTCAGATGAGGGAACTGAGGCACGGAGAAGTGAAGTGACTTGACCAAGATCACACAGCAGATATGAAACAGCATGGCTCAGTGGAAAGAGCTGGGGCTTGGGAGTCAGAGGTCATGGGTTCTAATCTCAGCTCTGCCGCTTGTCAGCCGTGTGACTTTGGGTAAGTCACTTAACTTCTCTGTGCCTCAGTTACCTCCTCTGTACAATGGGGATTAAGACTGTGAGCCCCCCGTGGGACAACCTGATCACCTTGCATCCACCCCAGTGCTTAGAACAGTGCTTTGCACATAGTAAGCAAACTACGGTGGGCTTAGTCAGGAAAGGCTAACAAGTAGTTGAGAAGTTGAGCGTTACTTTATCCATTGGTGTAGTTGGAAAATGCTGGAAAGGAATATTGAACAAACAAACAGTTGTCCTTGTATATGAATGTGAAAATGAAAATAAAACTCGGTAAATTAGTAAATGCAAAGGAGATTTTATCTAATTTTTTAAGATCATAAACTAATTAACTACCCCTTCTATTTTCCCTATTTTTATGCAAAAAAAGACATATCCTAAATATGGAGTTCTACAGAAGACTATAAACTGAAAAAGATTCATAATAAGGATGATATTTGTTAAAGCACTTACTACGTGCCAAGCACTGTTCTAAACAGAGAAGCTTCCTGGCTCAGAGGAAAGAGCCTGGGCTTTGGAGTCAGAGGTCATGGGTTCGAATCCTGGCTCGGCCCCATGTCTGCTGTGTTACCTTGGGCAAGTCACTTAACTTCTCTGAGCCTCAGTTCCCTCATCTGTAAAATGAGGATTAAGACTGTGAGCCCTACGTGGGACAACATGCTCACCTTGTATCCCCCCCAGCGCTTAGAACAGTGCTCTGCACATAGTAAGTGCTTAACAAATGCCATTATTATTATTATTATTATTATTATAGAGGGGAGGAGACAGACATCAAATACAGTAAGCGCTTAGTGCCTGGCATTTAACAGCAGTAGTAGTATCCTACACTCAATTCCAAGAAGACAAGTCTGCCAGCAGCAGCCAAAGCACAATTTCACCTTGGTCCAGTAAAATTCACCTCTGCTAGCCACCCCAGAGCTCAGTTTAGAGTCAGAACATGGAGTCTGCACATCTTTCTTCCTCCTTCACAGCATTCTGGCCACAAATAGATGCAGCGGGGTTCTCTGCCGGTTCTGTGTGGCAGGCACAGAGGGTCTGATGGATGCTCTCAATAATCCTTGTAGGAATGAGGCCGTTATGATTCCCAGTTTGCTCTATCATTAAGTGGAGCAACTGCAAAGGTAAGCAATTTGTCCAAGGTGAGGCGAGAAACTGAATTAAATAAATAAAAATAAACTCTCTCTTCTGACAGTACCTCGGACCAGGGAAACTATCCCCACTACACAGTCTTCAAGAAGTTTCAAGAGGTTTTCAAGAAGCGGCGTGGCTTAGTGGAAAGTGCCCGGGCTTGGGGGTCAGAGGACGTGAGTTCTGCTCCCGGCTCCTCCACTTGTCTGTTGTATGACTTCATTTCTCTGAGCCTCAGTTACCTGATCTGCAAAACGGGGATTAAAAGTGTGGGCCCCAGGTGGGACAGAGGCCAAGTCCAGCCTGATTAACTTGCATCTACCCAATGTTGCCAATTTGTACTTCCCAAGCGCTTAGTACAATGCTCTGCACACAGTAAGCGCTCAATAAATACGATTGATGATGATGATGATCTACCCCAGGGCTTAGAACAGTGCTTGACACACAGCAAGAGCACTTAACGAATCTTGTCTTATGCCGTCGAGTCATTACCGACCCATAGCGACACCACGGACACATGTCTCCCCGAACGCCCCGTTCTCCATCCACCATCGTTCCGGTAGTGGATTCACAGAGTTTTCTTGGTCAAAATCTGGAAGTGGTTTACCATCACCTTCTTCCGCGCAGTCAACTCGAATCTCCGCCCTCGACTCTCTCCTATGCCGCTGCTGCCCAGCACGGGCGAGTTTTGAGTTGTAGCAGATTGCCTGCCACTCGTTAGCCACTGGCCAAACTAGGAATGGAATGGACAGGCCCTTGTTGGGTAGGGACCGTCTCTACATGTTGCTAACTTGTACTTCCCAAGCGCTTAGTACAGTGCTCTGCACACAGTAAGCACTCAATAAATACATTGAATGAATGAATGAATGATAGAAGACTGGAAACTCTCCCCGTTCGATGCTGAGAGGGGACTTATAAATGCCATCATTATCACTAAGTGTTCAGTACAGGGCAGTGCACACAGCAGACTGTCAGCTCCATGAGGGCAGGAATAGCGACATCTAATTCCATTGTGCTCTCTCAAGGGCTCAGTACAAAGCCGGGCTCAGTGGAAAGAGCCCGGGCTTTGGAGTCAGAGGTCATGGGTTCAAATCCCGGCTCTGCCACTTGTCAGCTGTGTGACTTTGAGCAAGTCACTTAACTTCTCCGTGCCTCAGTTACCTCATCTGGAAAATGGGGATGAAGACTGTGAGCCCCAAGTGGGACAACGTGATCACCTTGTAACCTCCCAAGCACTTAAAACAGTGCTTTGCACATAGTAAGTGCTTGATAAATGCTATCATTATTATTATTAAATGCTATCATAAATGCTAAGGCTGGGTGTGAATTACTATATATATGCAAGAAGTGCTTAGAGAAGCAGCGTGGCTCAGTGGAAAGAGCACGGGCTTTGGAGTCAGAGGTCAAGGGTTCAAATCCCAATTCTGCAAATTGCCAGCTGTGTGACTTTGAGCAAGTCACTTAACTTCTCTGTGCTTTAGTTCCCACATCTGTAAAATGAGGATTAAGACTGTGAGCCCCCCGTGGGACAACCTGATCACCTTGTAACCTCCCCAGCACTTAGAACAGTGCTTTGCACATAGTAAGCGCTTAATAAATGCTATAAAAATGCTATAAATAAAAGTATTTGTTTATAAATACTTATTTATAAAATAGTTTTATTTTATTTATATTTTTATTTATATATTATATACAGAATATGTATAATATATTATTTATACAAGATATATAATATATTACATATATTATATATGCAATATGTATAATATATTATATATACAAGGTATATAATATATACATATATTTATATTTATTAAAAGTATATTTATATACTTTTATTCATATGTAAAATAAAATATATATAAATAAAATATAATGCTATTTTAAAGGTGTCTGGTGGAAATGGCAATGAATGAAGCATGTCCTTGAAGAAAACTCCAAGGCATGGAAGTCAGAGGACCTGGGTTCTAATTCTGGCTCTGCCTTTTGCCTGCTGTGTGACTCTGGGAAAGTCGCTTGACTTCTCTGGGCACTGTACTAAGCACTTGGGAGAAGACAATTCAACAGAGCTGGTAGACACATTCGCAGCCCACAACAAAGTTACAGTCTAGAGGAGGAGACAGACATTAACATAAATAGTCAATTGATCATATTTACTGAGAGCTTACTGTGTGCAGAGCACTGTAATAAGCACTTGGGATAATGCACTAGAACAAGAGTTGGTGGACACCTTCCCTGCCCACAATGAGTTTACAGTCTAGAGAGTGAGATAGACAGTGATATGAATAAATATTCAATCAATCCATCGATGGCATTTATCGAGATCCCCGGGAGAAGCAGTGTGGCTCGGTGGAAAGAGCAGGAGCTTTGGAGTCAGAGGTCATGGGTTCAAATCCCGGCTCCACCAATTGTCAGCTGTGTGACTTGGGCAAGTCACTTAACTTCTCTGAGCCTCAGTGACTTCATCTATAAAATGGGGATTAAGACTGTGAGCCCTCCGTGGGACAACCTGATCACCTTGTAACCTCCCCAGCTCTTTTAGAACAGTGCTTTGCACTTAGTAAGCACTTAATAAATGCCATTATTATTACCAGCGCTTAGAACAGTGCTTTGCACATAGTAAGCACGTAACAAATGCCATCATTATTATTATTATTACTTACTGTGTGCAGAGCACTGTACTAATCGCTTGGGAGAGGACAATAGAACAATAGAACAGGAGAAGCAGCGTGGCTCAGTGGAAAGAGCACGGGCTCTGGAGTCAGAGGTCATGGGTTCAAATCCCAGCTCCGCCAATTGTCAGGTGTGACTTTGGGCAAATCACTTAACTTCTCTATGCCTCAGTTACCTCATCTGTAAAATGGGAATTAAGACTGTGAGCCCCCTGGGGGACAATCTGATCACCTTGTAACCTCCCCAGCACTTAGAACAGTGCTTTGCACATAGTAAGCACTTAATAAATGCCATTGAAAAACAAAATATATAACAGACACATTCCCTGCCCACAAAAATCTGAGTCTAGAGGGGGAGATAGACATTAATATAAATAAATGCTCAATCAATCACATTCATTGAGTGCTTACTGTGCAGAGAACACTATACTAAGTGCTTGGGAGAGTCCAGTACAATGGAATTGGTATATATTTCTAGCCTAGGGGTGGAGAAATAGTGTCATTTATCTGCAAACTCCAAACCTGGTTGATGGTCCATAAATAACACTGACAGATCACAGCCACCCTGTGGTCCTGTTGGAGGAAAAGGCCGATCTCCCTACTCCCAGACGTATCAAACACAGGCATAAATGATCATGCTTCTGGCGATAACAAGATTGGAATTGAACAAGCACATTTCTCTTCCTCAGGTGATGCTCGCCACCAGGCAGCAAAGTACCCTGCTCTGCAAAACCGTTAATGAAGCAATTAGAGAGAAAAAAAAATGCAAATTACAAGTAGTTAAGGGAGAACAGGAAATTAAGAGAAGCAAAATTCATGCTGTTGAACATGTGACCTTGGAAACAAAACCTAGACCCCGGGGGGAGATGTGTCTGTGTTTTAAGATGCCTTAATGAGACTTAAAAATATTTTAAAACAGATCTTTGCTCTGCAAGGATGATGTGAGTTGAATCTTTTAATTGAATGGAAATGTGGAGAAAGTAAGGGTTTGGGTAAATTCAACTAATGATGATGACTGTGGTATTTGTTAAGCGCTTACTTTGTGCCAAGCTCTGTATTAAATGCCGGGGTGGACACAGGCAAATCGGGTTGGACGCGGTCCCACATGGAGTCCCACATGGGGCTCACAGCCTCAATCCCCATTTTACAGATGAGGTAACTGAGGTCCAGAGTGACTTGCCCAAGGTCACTCTGCTGACAAGTGATGGAGTCGGGTTTTGCTGCCTGTCTCCCCCTTTCTAGACTGTGAGCGCATTGTTGGGTAGGGATTGTCTCTATCTGTTGCTGAATTGTACTTTCCAAGCACTTAGTACAGTGCTCTGCACACAGTAAGCGCTCAATAAATATGATTGAATGAATGAATGAAAGTACCCACGACCTTCTAACTCCCAGGACCTTGCCCTCTCCCTTGATCCATGGAATTCAGGCTTCCGTGGCTTGCTAAAACCCCAAGCACACTGGAATTGAGAAAATAAGGTCCTTGCCTATTTCTGAATAGATTGTAATAATAAATGATAATAATAATGGTATTTGTTAAGTGCTTACTATGTGTCAAGCCCTGTTCTAAGAGCCGGGGTAGATAACAAGCTAATCAGTCCCTGTCCAACATAGGACTCACAGTCTTCATCCCCATTTTACAGATGAGGCATCTGAGGAAGGAAGAAATTACAGGGTTGCCCGAGATCACACTGCAGACCAGCAGTGGATGCAGGATTAGAACCCGGGTCCTTCTGTGCTCTATCCACATGCCATGCTGCTTCCGAGGAGCTAGTAAACTCGCGGAGGTCAGGGACCATGTATTCTTTCTTGGTTGTCTTAAGAAACTTTCTTACACACCCCATCACCTCTGCATCAAATAGAAACTCTTTATCATCGGTTTTAAAGCACTCAATCTCCTTGCCCCCTCCTACCTTACCTCACTGATTTTCTACTCCAACCCAGTCCCCACACTTCACTCCTCTAATAATAATAATGATAGCATTTATTAAGCACTTACTATGTGCAAAGCACTGTTCTAAGCACTGGGGAGGTTACAAGGTGATCAGGTGCCAACCTTCTCACTGTACCTTCATCTCATCTATTACACTGCCAACCTCTCCCCCACATCCTGCCTCTGGCTTGGAACGCCCTCCTTCCTCATATCTGACAGACAAACACTCTCCCCCTCTTCAAAGCCTTAATAAAGGCCCACCTCCTCCAAGAAGTCTTCCCTGACTAAGCCCTCCTTTCCTCTTCTCCCACTCCCTTCTGCATTGCCCTGACTGACTCCCTTTATTCATCCCCCCTCCCAGCCCTTCGCCACTTATGTTCATATCTGTAATTTTATTTATTTCTACTAATGCCTGTCTCCCCCTCTAGACTGTAAACTCACTGTGGGCAGGGAATGTGTCTGCTATACTGTTAATTCATTGTCACGTTTATCAAGTGCCTACTGTACGCAAAGCACTACACTAAGTGCTTTTTTATTATACTCTCCAAAGCACTTACTACAGTGCTCTGCACACTGTAATCCCTCAATAAATATGGTTGACTGACGAACTCTTACCACGTTGGAAAGGGACACTGGCGTGCTACATTCTCCCTCCCAATTTAGTCGTAACCATCACCCTTGACTTCTGTTTTCTTACTGTTATCTTTCTCATTTCGTTTTTGCTGGTGTCTTTCATATATTTCTAGACTGTGAGCCCATTGTTGGGTAGGGACTGTCTCTATATGTTGCCAACTTGCACTTCCCAAGCACTTAGTACAGTGCTCTGCACACAGTAAGTGCTCAATAAATGTAATTGAATGAATGAATATTTATGTTCTTTGTATTCACATGCGTCTCCCCCTCTAGACTGAAAGCTCATTGTGGGCAAGAAATGTGTCTACCAATTCTGTTGTACTGTATTCTTTTAAATGCTTAGTTCAGTGCTCTGCACACAGTAAGAGCTCAATCAGTGTGATTGACTAAATACAGCTGACTCATTGATGAGGTTAAGTGATTTACCCGATGTCACTAAGCAGCTAAGTGGCAGAGTAGAAATTAAAATTCAGGTCTCCCAACTCCCAGCCCTTTCAAGGGCTGACTCTGATTTAATGGTTTTCTAAATCCACCCCAGGACCTAACACATAGCTACCTTGTCACCTTGTGAGTTTTCAGTATCATACTTAAAGAGACTAACTAAATAGAATGTCAGCAGCTAAAATGTCATCCCCAAGACTCATACATGCATGAGGTTGTAATGCTGTTATTCATTCATTCAATCATATTTATTGAGCGCTTACTGTGAGCAGAACACTGTACTAAGCGCTTGGGAAGCACAAATTGGTAACATATAGAGATGGTCCCTTCCCAACAACGGGCTCACAGTCTAGAAGGTTAATAATAACCTGTTAATAATTATAATAAAAATGATGGTATTTGTTAAGCACTTACTCTGTGCCAGGCACTGTACTAAATGCCGGGGTGGATACAAACAAATCAAGTTGGACATGGTTTGTTTATTGTTTTATTGTACTCTCTGAAGCACTTAGTACAGTGCTCTGCATAGTAAGGGCTTAATAAATACAATTGAATGAATGAGTATTCCAGATTTTCCACTAATTTCTTCTAGAATCAACTGCCTCAGAATGGAATGGTTTTAGGAAAGATCCAAGAATTGCAGAATAAATTTAGCTCAAGGATCTTTATTTCACCTTGTCCGGTGGTGGGTGTTGGAGGGGAGGGAAAGGGGTTTGTGAATAGCCCAAATGAAAGAAGCCTTTTTTTCCATGCAATGGCAGGGTCTGCAATTCAGCTGGAATAGAACTGGGAATTCACCAAAGCCTTGAGCATAATATATCCCTTTCAGATTTATGATAATCAATTCCAATGACATTCAAATAATCCTCTGTTTGGGTACATCCAACCAGACAAAAGTTGATGATGAAAAAAGCCCCCGACATTCCGACTTCTCTTCAGCATCACATTCATAAAGGGATCAACCGCGACGCGATCTGACAATTCAACAAAGGAAAAAGAATAAAAAGGTCAAGCTGTCCTCTGCAAAGACAGGAGAAACGAAGATTTGGGAGAAATGAAAACATCATAATTATCAATTAAGGTATTGTTATCGTGCAACGCATAATTATTTCATGCTGAAAGAAAACAAAAATGACAATAGTGAAGTGGGTGAAGGAATCTGAGCTCAGAAACTGCTAAGTCCGTCTATGTCTGAAGGAAGCTGCTCCATTCTATTAAGAGAAAGAGGAAATGTCAGTCAGTCAGTCGTATGTATTGAGCGCCTACTGTGTGCAGAGCACTGTACTAAGCGCTTGGGGGAGCACAATAGGACAATAAAGAGACACATTCCCTGCCCACAACGAGCTTACGGTCTAGAGGGGGCCTGTACATTCTAGACAGAGAGCTACAGTATAGACCCCACTGTCTCTTCCACCTTGCCCGATTCCGTTGGAGAATGTGGGGGCCGCTTTCTTGTTGAACCCCATCCGAAGGTAAACTCGAGGCTGAGCATGCACAGCTTGACTAATGCCACAAACTTGTGGTCTTTTTTTAGCATTTACTACGTGCTAAGCACTTCTCTAAGTGCTGCGGTAGATACAAGATCATCAGGTCCCACTTGGGCTCACAATCTAAGTAATAATAATAATAATAAACTATAATAATAAAATAGAATTTATCGAGTGCTTCCAATGTCCCAAGCACCGTTCTTAGCTCCGGGGTGGATAGACAGTAATCAGGTTGGACGCAGTCCCACAGTTTTAATCCTCTTTTACAGATGAGATAACTGAGGCACACATAATAAAATAGAAGTTGTCGAGTGCTTCCAATGTTCCAAGCACTGTTCTTAGCTCTGAGGTGGATAGACGGTAATCAGGTTGGACGCAGTCCCACAGTTTTAATCCTCTTTTATAGATGAGGTAACAGAGGCACACATAAGTGAAATGACGTGCCCAAGGTCACACAGCAGAAGTGCGGCAGCGTCAGGACTAGAACTCACGTCCTCTGACTCCCAAGCCCAGGCTCTGTCCACTAGGCCACACTGCACAGGTACTGAATCCCTATTTTGCAGAATGTGGGAAACTGAGACCGAGGGAAGTGAAGTGACTTGACCAAGGTCGCAGAGCAGAAAGGGGGGGAGCTGAAATTAGAACCCAGGTTCTCTGACTCCCGGGCCTGTGCTCTGTCCATTGGGCCCCACTACTTCGATGAACTCTTTGCAAGAAAAATATAAATATCGCCATTGCGGAAGCAAACACAGTGCGTTAAACGACTCTGGGAAAAATGCAAGCCCACCAGCTCGACTAGGGCATTGAAGTGCAGGCGTGAAAATCTATTCACGGACCACCAGAACTCCATCACTGGAGAGGCGTCTTCCCAGTTGGTTGTCTTCAGCGTTATTTAAACCATTTCGACAACCGGTCTGTGTCGTATCTTCCCTCTTTGGAATACTTTTGCCTTTTTACAGCTAGATAAGCACAGGCGACAAGAGCATTGTGGTTGTGTGTGTTTACAATACAATAAATACAGCAATAAATACGATTGATGGTTTGATTGTGTGGTACTCTCCCAAACTCTCAGTACAGTGCTCTGCACTGCCTGTATACCTGTATATATGTATATATGTTTGTACATATTTATTACTCTATTTATTTTACCTGTACATATCTATTCTATTTATTTTATTTTGTTAGTGTGTTTGGTTTTGTTCTCTGTCTCCCCCTTTTAGACTGCGAGCCCACTGTTGGGTAGGGACTGTCTCTATACGTTGCCAACTTGGACTTCCCAAGGGCTTAGTACAGTGCTCTGCACACAGTAAGCGCTCAATAAATACATTTGATTGATTGATTGATTGATTGTGTGATAGGATGGGGATGAATACTACTTTTTATTTTTCTGGTAGGGATCCTGTCAATAAATCCCAAGAGAGACGATCAACTCTCTGTCTCTTCTCTCTGAAAGAGAACATGTCTTTATGTCATGGTCGGCAAATGCCCCTATTGTTTCTGGTCCCAGGAGCTTAGCACAGTTCTCTGCACACAGTAAGCGCTCAATAAATACGACTGAGTGAGTTTCTGGATGTTTTTGGAAACGGCTCTGTGAGAGAAGGTTGCAGTGGAAGCTCCTCATGGACAGGGAACACATAATGACGATGATGAAAATAATAATAGTTAGACTGTGAGCCCACTGTTGGGCAGGGACTGTCTCTATATGTTGCCAATTTGTACTTCCCAAGTGCTTAGTACAGTGCTCTGCACACAGTAAGCGCTCAATAAATACGATTGATGTTGATGATGATGATGAATAATAATAGTAATCAATCAATCAATCAATCGTATTTATTGAGCGCTTACTCTGTGCAGAGCACTGTACTAAGCGCTTGGGAAGTACAAGTAATGATAATAGGTAATTTATTCACTTGTACAGAAATATGTCCCCCTCCCCCCTAGACTGTAGGCTTGTTATGGGCAGGGAATGTATCTGTTTATTGTTGTGTTCTGCTCTTCAAAGTGCATAATATGCAGTGCTCTGCATACAGTAAGCGCTTAATAAATCCAACTGAATGAATGAATAAAAACATTCAATCATAGTAAGCGCTCAATAAATACGATTGATTGATTGATTCAATCAATTAATCAGTGGTATTTATTGAGTGCTTACTGTGCACAGAGCAATGTACTATGTGTTTGGGAGAGTATAATATAATGGAGTTGGTAGAAACAATAACAATAGCAACAACAATCAAGCAATCAATCAATCGTATTTATTGAGCGCTTACTGTGTGCAGAGCACTGTACTAAGCGCTTGGGAAGTACAAGTTGGCAACATATAGAGACAGTCCCTACCCAACAGTGGGCTCGCAGTCTAAAAGAAATATAGTACTAACAGCATTCGTTAAGCGCTTGCTATGTGCCAAGTATTGTTCTAAGCACTGGGGGAGATACAAGGTCATCAGGTTGTCCCACATGGGGCTCACAGTTTTCATCCCCATTTTACAGATGAGGGAACTGAGGCCCAGAGAAGTGAAGTGACTCACCCAAAGTTACACAGCTGACAAGGGGCGGAGCGGGATTAGAACCCATGATCTCTGACTCCCAAGCCTGTGCTCTTTCCACTGAGCCACGCTGCTTCTCTAATAATAATAATAATGATAATGACAATAATAATAGTTGATTAGCACTTACTATGTGCCAAGCATTGTACTAAGTACTAGAATAGAGAGAAGCAATGTGGCTTAGAGAAGCAGCATGGCTTAGTGGAAGGAGCACAGTCTTGGGAGTCAGAGGATGTGGGTTCTAATCCCAACTCCGCCACTTGTCCGCTGTGTGACCTTGGGCAAGTCACTTGACTTCTCTGGGCCTCAGTTATCTCATCTGTAAAATAGGGATCTGTAAAAGTGTGAGTACCACATGGGACAATCTGATTACCCAGTGCTTAGAACAGTGCTTGGCACATAGTAAGCACTCAACAAATACCATAATTATTATTATTATTATAAAAGACAATCAGGTCAGTCAGAATCCCAGCCCTACATGGGGTTCAAAGTCTAAGCAGAAGGGAGAACTGAGATTGAATCCCTATTTTACAGATGAGGAAACTGAGGTAAAGACTTGCCCAAAGTCACACAGCCATTTGTGTCCCAGGATAAATAGCCAAACAATTTCCCTCGAGCATATTTATTGAGCACGTAGAGTGTTCAGAGCAGAGAACAATACAACAGGGTCGGCAGACATATTTTCTGCCCACAACGAGCTTCCAGTCCAGAGGGGAGACATGGACCATATGTCTTTGTGCACCAGCTCTATCCTTGTCGAGTGTCTTATTGGGAAGCTGGATAGAGCGCTTAGTACAGTGCTTTGCACACAGTAAGCGCTCAATAAATATGATTGATTGATAGAGCACAGGCCTAGGAATCAGAAGGTCCTGGGTTCTAATTCTGACTCTGCATTGCTCAGTGGAAAGAGCCTGGGTTTAGGCGTCAGAAGTCATGAGTTCTAATGCCGACTCCGCCACCTGTCAGCTGTGTGACTTTGGGCAAGTCACTTAACTTCTCTTTGTCTCAGTTCCCTCATCTGTACAATGGGGATTAGAACTGTGAGTCCCATTTGGGACAACCTGATTAGCTTGTATCTTCCCCAGTGCTTAGAACAGTGCTTGGCACATAGTAAGCACTTAACAAATACCATCATTATCATTATTATTATTGCTGTCTGAGGTGTGACCTTGGGAGAGTCACTTCACTTCTCTGGGCCTCAGTTCCCTCATCTGTAAAACGGGGATTGAGACCGTGAGCCCCATGTGGAACAGGTCCATCCAACCCTATTTGCTGTGTCCACCTCAGTGCTTGGGACAGTGCCTGGCATGTAGTAAACACTTAACAAATATCACAATTATTATTATTATTATTTCTACAACCTGCAATAATGCCCAGATTTCCCATGTCAACGATACCCAAACTTGCACTCCAAAGGTGGGGATGACTGAATCAGACAGTTGCCTCTGAGGCACGTTGGGGAGGGAATGAATACCGTTTCACAAATCTTGTCTCAACAATCCCCAGTTTCCGACAAACGCCACACATGCCCGCTAAAACAACAGAGCGGCATTTGACTGAGAGGAGAGCGGGAAGGTTTCATGCTGTTGCAGAACTAAATTTACCAAATGAACCAAATGGCATACAAGTTAGAACTGGGCAATTTCTTGACTTTACCCTTGGAGAGGATACTCTCATTCCACCCACTAAACCATCACGGTTCCAAAACTAGAACTTCACTGTGCTCAGTGAAGATTGACCGTGTTTTCTTCTCAAACTTCAGCTCCACTTCAGTCCCATTTCAAAGCCCAAACAGAAACATGCAAAAACACCGTTTGGAGACTGAACAAGTCTTTAATAACCGGCAGTGAATGGCACATATTTTTGGATGAAAGAAAAAAGTTACTCACATGATTAAGTGATGTCTGAACAGGTCCAGGTTATTATATGCTGGCAATTTATTCTCTTTTACAGAGATGGGGATACAATTTCACTTTATCGAATGAATAAAATAGGGAGAGTTACCACCAAGACTTGCTTACTCAAAATGTTCTGTTCCAACAGGAAATCGACGCGATAAACTCTGCTGGAAAAAATGCATCTTTGGTTGTTAAACCTCGCTCCCATCGATCAACACGAGCTGACAACACCTCCACAAAAACAACATTCTTTCTAATTTCTAGCTCCGTGAATTTGTTTGGTTCCATGTTTTCTGAGGGAAGATGCCTCTGGCTGCCTGAATTATTCAAATGCTTCATTTCAGTTGCTCAAGAGCATTAACTTGACAGAAGAGGCATGTTTGAGTAACAGCTCTGATAGAGCAATTATTATCTTTGAAATCCCAGAACATTAGAAATCATTTATTTCTGTGCTGAAGAGAAGGGTGACGCGTAGAAAAATGAAGGTTGCTTCTGCCTTAATCTGACCGATGAAGATTCATTTTCACAGAGTAAACCAGCTCACAAAAAAAATGTTGGCCTTACTGGGGAGGACTTTCACGTCTCTTCAAAAACACATGAGCACATTTTACTTCTTTACTTTTTTCTTCTGCCCTAATCTAATCGATGAAGATTCATTTTCACGGAGCACACTGACTCCAAAAAGGATGCTGGCCTTACTGGGGAGGACTTTCACGTCTCTTTGAAAACACACGAGTGCTTTTTAAAATTCCATTCAGTATTTTGCTTACAATTACAGAATTAATCATTATCACCACGATGCTTGTTAAGCACTGACCAAGAACTGGGGTACATACAAGTTAATTAGGTGAGCCGCAGTCTCTGTCCCACACAAGGCTCTCAGTTTAACTAGGACAGAGACCAGGAATTTCATCCCCATTTCACAGCTGAGGAAACATGCATGGAGAATAGAAGTGACGTGCCCAAAGTCATATAAGCAAGCAATCGGCAGAGCCGATATTCATTCAGTCGATCGTGTTTATTGAGCGCTTACTGTGTGCAGAGCACTGTACTAAGCACTTGGAAAGTACAATGCAGCAATAGAGACAATCCCTGCCCACAACGGGCTCACAGTCTAGAAGGGGGGAGAATTAGAACTCAGGTCCTCTAACTCCTAGACCTGTGCTCTTTCTACTAGGCCACGTTACTTCCGTTGTGGTCCAGGAACTCTGCAAAGCGCTCGGCACAGTGCTGTGCACAAAGTAAGCACTCAATAAATCCCAACTGATTAAATGATTGATTGATTATGAGCAGCTCAAAAACTACTTAGACTAGCCCAGTCCAATGTTAGTGAATTTTTAAAAAATAAAGCAGATCACAGAAGAATATCCAACGGTGGTACAAATGAGGATGTCTCTTCAAGTTTTGGCACGTTTGGCAAATTGAAAGAGCAGGCAGGCCCAGAAGCCATCGTAGGCGTGGTACTAATTATGCTATTAGGCTATTCATTCATTCATTCAATCATATTTATTGAGCATTTACTGTATGCAGAGCACTGTACTGAGCGCTTGGGAATCAAACAGCTTTCTTCCCCTTGTAAGACAAGGTTCAACAGGCAGCTTGAAACCAGACTAACCCGTCAGCAAAATGGGGGACAAGTGATATATACAAGCCACGGGGTTTGATGATACCCGATACGCAGGAACTGTGACCTTCAGGAAATTGGTTTAAACCCACGTCAGGTGGAGGGATGAGAGGGCGGGATCATAAAATCTCCCTTTGGGAACAAAAGGAAAATACAAGAGGAAGCACAGGAAGTGAATCTCCAATTTCCAGACTGAGGCCCAGAGAAGTGAAGTGACTTGACCAAGGTCACCCAGCAGATGAGTGAGAGAGGCAGGATTAGAGCCCAGGTCCTTTGGACTCCCAGGCCTGGGAGGTAAATGCTGGGCCATGCTGCTTCTATAGTAATAATAATATTTTGGGTATTTGTTAAGTGCTTACTATGTGCAAAGCACTGTTCTAAGCGCTGGGGAGGATATAAGGTGATCAGGTTGTCCCATGTGGGGCTCACAATCTTAATCCCATTTTTACAAATGAGGTAACTGAGGCACAGAGAAGTTATGTGACTTGCCCAAAGTCACACAGCTGACAAGCGGTGGAGCTGGGATTTGAACCCATTATAATATAATAATAATATCATTATTATTATTTATTGAGTGCTTACTGTGTGCAGAGCATTGTACTAAGTGCTGGAGAAAGTAAAATACAACAATAAATAGTGACATTCCCTACCCACAACGAGCTCACCATCTAGAGAGGGGGGAGACAGACATCAATCCAAATACATAAAATGACAGATCTGGAGATAAGTGCTTTGGGGCTGGGGAAGGGGGAAGAGCTAAGGGAGCAAGTCAGGGTGAGGCAGAAGGGAGGGGGAGTTGAGGAAAAGTGGGGCTTAGTCTGGGAAGGCTTCTTGGAGGAGTTGGGCCTTTGATAAGGCTTTGATGCCTGTATATATGTATATCACCTGTATATATGTATATATGGTTGTACATATTTATTACTCTATTTATTCATTTATTTTACTTGTACATATCTATCCTATTTATTTTATTTTGTTAGTATGTTTGGTTTTGTTCTCTGTCTCCCCCTTTTAGACTGTGAACCCACTGTTGGGTAGGGACTGTCTCTATATGTTGCCAATTTGTACTTCTCAAGCGCTTAGTACAGTGCTCTGCACATAGTAAGCGCTCAATAAGTACGATTGATGATGATGATGATGCGGGGGAGAGTCATTGTCTGGCGGATTTGAGGAGGGAGGCCGTTCCAGACCAGAGGCGGGACGTGGGTCAGGGGCGAGAAAGGCAAGATGGAGGCCCAGTGAGAAGGTTAGCACCAGAAGGGCCAAGTGTGCAGGCTAGATTGTAGGAGAGAAGCGAGGTGAGGTAGGAGGAGGCAAGGGATGGAGGGCTTTAAAGCCAATGGAGAGGAGTTTTTGTTTGCTACCGAGGTGGATGGGCAGCCACTGGAGTTTTCTGAGGAGCGGGGTGGTATGTCCAGAACCTCCCAGCCTCCCTCCGCTTACCGCTCTGCCCTCAAAAGCCTCGGTCTCCTGCCCTACCCCAAAACATCACACCAGCCTCGGGGCATGGAGAGCTGTTGAGCAACCCCGGCTCTGCTGATTGCTTGCTATGTGACCTTGGGCAACTGCTCTGGGCCTCAGTTTCTCAACTGTCAAATGGGGGTTCAATACCTGTTCTCCCTCCCGCTTAAGGCTGCGAACCCCCATGCGGGATTGGGACTGTGTCCGACTTATTTAACACTTACCTATCCCAGTGCTTAGGCAACATATAGAGATGGTCCCTACCCAACAACGGGCTCACAGTCTAGAAAGGGGAGACAGACAGCAAAACAAAACATGGAGAAGGTGTCAAAATCATCAGAACAAATAGAATTAAAGCTATATGCATGTCATTAACAAAATTAATAGAATAGTAAATACATACAAGTAAAATAAATAGAGTAATAAATCTGTACAAGTATATACAAATGCTATGGGGAGGGGAAGGAGGTAGGGCGGGGGGAATGGGGAGGAGGAGAGGAAAAAGGGGGCTCAGTCTGGGAAGGCCTCCTGGAGGAGGTGAGCTCTCTGTAGGGCTTTGAATGGAGGAAGAGAGCTAGCTTGGCAGATTCATTCATTCATTCATTCATTCAATCGTATTTATTGAGTGCTTACTTTGTGCAGAGCACTGTACTAAGTGCTTGGGAAGTACAAGTCGGCAACATGTAAAGATGGTCCCTACCCAACAACGGGCTCACAGTCTAGAAGGGGGAGACAGACAGCAAAACAAAACATGGAGACAGGTGTCAAAATCGTCAGAACAAATAGAATTAAAGCTATATGCACATCATTAAATTTGTAATTTATGCAATTAATTAATTAATATGTATTATTAATAGTAAATATGTACAAGTAAAATAGAGTAATAAATCTGTACAGATATATACAAATGCTGTGGGGAGGGGAAGGAGGTAGGGCAGAGGGGGTGGATGGGGAGGACGGGAGGAAAAAGGGGGCTCAGTCCAGGAAGGCCTCCTGGAGGAGGTGAGCTCTCAGTTGGGCTTTGAAGGGAGGAAGAGAGCTAGCTTGGCGGATGTGCAGAAGGAGGGCATTCCAGGCCAGGGAGAGGATGTGAACCGGGGGTCGACAGGGGGACAGATGAGAACGAGGCACAGTGAGGAGGTTAGCGGCAGAGGAGCAGAAGGTGTGGGCTGGACTGTAGAAGGAAAGAAGGGAGGTGAGGTAGGAGGGGGGCGAGGTGATGGGGAGCCTTGAAGCTGAGAGTGAGGAGTTTTTTCCTGATGCATAAGTTGATTGGTAGCCACTGGAGATTTTTGAGGAGGGGAGTAACATGCCCAGAGCATTTCTGCACAAAGATGATCCAGGCAGCAGTGTGAAGTATAGATTGAAGTGGGGAGAGACAGGCAGATGGGAGATCAGAGAGGAGGCTGATGCAGCAATCCAGTTGGGTTAGGATGAGAATTCATTGAGGATGAGAATGAGGATTCACCAAGCGTTTCTCCATCTGCCCCAGAGCGCAGCCCAAAGGAAACTTTCCAGGCACAAAGAGGCACAACTGGGGACGTTGTGGAATTGCTTTGGCAGCAGGAGACACGAGTGGAAAGAACAGGGAGGAGAATCAAGCAGGAGGCTCTATCCAAATGCTACTATGTTAATACAGTCATTCATCCTCTCCCACCTAGATTACTGCATCAGCCTCCTTTCTGACCTCCCAACCTCCTGTCTCTCCCTACTCCAGTCCATACTTCACTCCCCTGCCCGGATCATCTTTCTACAAAAACAATTCAGGACAGGTCACCTCCCTCCTCAAAAATCTCCAGTGGTTGCCCATCCTCCTCTGCATCCAACAGAAAGTCCTCACCACTGGCTTGCCCCCTCCTACCTCACCTGGCTTTTCTCCTACTCCAACCCAGTCCGCACACTTGGTTCCTTTAACCTTCTCACTGGCCCTCAATCACGTCTGTCTGGCTGCTGACACCTGACCCATGTTCCTCCCTCCTCAAATCCTCCAGACAATTCCTCTCCCCTGCTTCAAGGCCTTATTGAAGGCCCATCTTCTCCAAGAAGTCTTCCCAGACTAAGCCCCACTTTTCCTCATCTCCCACAACCATCAGCATTGCCCTGACTTGCTCCCTTTGCCCTTCCCCTCTCTCCCATCCCCACAGCACTTATGTACATATCTGTCACATTATTTATTTGTGTTGATGTCTTGTCTGTGAGCTAGACTGTGAGCTCGCTGTGGGCAAAGAATGTCACTATTTATTGTCGTTGCACACTTTTCCAAGCGCTTAGTACAGTGCTCCGCACATAGTAAGAGTTTAATAAATATGATTGAAAAAATGAAGAGACCTTAGCAGCAAGCCCCAGCAGGAGATCCAAGCAGAAGACATGAGCCAGAGGTATAGCCAGGAAGCTCAGTCAGGAGAATCAGCCAAAAGATGAGGGAAGGAGACCAGGACAGAGGCCAGTAAGAAATGGAGCAACCATGGAGGCTTTAGGAAATCTTCTACATGGAGAATTTCACCTGATATAGTATGTAGGAACTGTAAGTGCCCAACAGGACCAAATCCTCACATGCTGCAAGGGGGAAGGGAATGCTGGGTGCCAAAGAGGTCATTATCCACTCTTACTTGGGCTGGCGTCGAATGTCATCAAACCTTAAAGGACAAATACCAACCAATACTATTACTACTATCACTACTACTCTCCCAAGCTTCAAAGCCTTATTGAAGGCACATCTCCTCCAAGAGGCCTTCCCAGATTAAGCCCCACTTTTCCTCTTCTCCCACTCTCTTCTGCCTCACCCTGACTTGCTCTCTTTGCTCTTCCCCGCTCCCAGCCTCAAAGCACTTATGTCCATAGATGTCATTTTATTTATTTATATTAATGTCTGTCTTCTCACCTTTAGACTGTGAGCTTGTTGTGGGCAGGGAATGTCACTGTTTATTGCTGTACTTCCCCAAGCTCGTAGTACAGTGCTCTGCACGCAGTAAGTGCTCAAAAAATATGAATGAAGGAAGGAATGAATACTACTACTACTACTACTATTACTACTAATAATAATTTCAGTATTTCTTATGCGCTTTCATGCACCAAGCACTCTTATGTCTTGTTTTGTCTTATGCTTCTGAGTCATCTCCAACCCATAGTGACTCCACAGATGCATAGCTCGCAGAATGCCCCACCTCCATCTGCAATAAAATCAGATCAGGCAGTCCTTGCCCCACACCGATCTGACTAGAAGCAGCCTGAACTAGTGGAAAGAGCACAGTCCTGGGTGCCAGAGGACCTGGGTTCTAATCCTGACTCCACCACTCATCTGTTGTGTGAGACCTGCTGTTTAGCCTGTTGGCCCCATGTGGGCCAGTGACTATGTCTGACTTGATTATCTTGTATCTACCCCAGTCAATCAATCAATCATATTTATTGAGCACTTACCGTGCACAGAGCACTGTACTAAGTGCTTGGGAAGTACAAGTTGGCAACACATAGGGACGGTCCCTACCCAACAGTGGGCTCACAGTCTAGAAGGGGGAGACAGAGAACAAAACAAAACATATTAACAAAATAAAATAAATAGAATAGATATGTACAAGTAAAATAAATAGAGTAATAAATACGTATAAACATATATATATATATATATATACATATATATATATATGCAGGTGCTGTGGGGAAGGGAAGCCATCCCCAGCCCTTACAACAGTGTTTGACACAATTACACCAACATCTGTGGTATTTGTTACACTCTTTACATTGGCTGAGCATGGTATTAAGCTCTTGGGTAGATATAAGAAGCAAAGAAGCAGCGTGGCTCAGTGGAAAGACCCTGGGGTTTGGAGTCAGAGGTCATGGGTTCAAATCCTGGCTCCACCAACTGTCAGCTGTGTGACTTTGGGCAAGTCACTTAACTTCTCTGTGCCTCAGTTACCTCATCTGTAAAATAGGGATGAAGACTGTTTGCCCCGGTGGGACAACCTGATCACCTTGTAACCTCCCCAAGCACTTAGAACAGTGCTTTGCATGTAGTAAGCACTTAATAAATGTCATCATTATATAAGATAATCAGGGCTGTGCTCTTTCCACTAAACGATGCTGCTTCTAGTTAGACTGGTGTGGGGCAAAGACTGCCTGATTTGATTTTATTGCAGATGGAGGTGGGGCATTTGGGGGGATACATTTCTGTGGGGTCGTTTTGGGTTGGAGACGACTTGACAGCATAAGACAAGACATCAGAGTGCTTGGTGCATGAAAGCACATAAGAAAACTGAAATTATTATGAGTAGTAATACTGGTCCCCTCTCAGGGTGGCACCTGGAGAGTTTCCAGTCCTCTACCAGTCTCGGCTATGGGAGGAAGAGTCAAGCAGAGGCCTACCCTGCTTGGAGAAGCAGCGTGGCTCAGTGGAAAGAGCCCGGGCTTCGGAGTCAGAAGTCATGGGTTCAACTCCCGGCTCCGCCAACTGTCAGCTGTGTGACTTTGGGCAAGTCACTTCACTTCTCTGGGCCTCAGTTACCTCATCTGGAAAATGGGGATTAAGACTGTGAGCCCCCCATGGGACAACCTGACCATCTTGTAACCTCCCCAGTGCTTAGAACAGTGGTTTCCACATAGCGCTTAATAAATGCCATCATTATTATTATTACCCATTCCATTCCCAGCTTGGGCAGTGGCTAGCAAGTGGCAGGCCATCTGCTACAAGTCAAAACTCACTCGTGCTGGGCAGCAGTGGCAGAGGAGAGAGTCGAGGATGGAGACGAGTTTACTGCACAAAAGGTGGAAATTAATTCCATTCATTTAATCGTATTTATTGAGCGCTTACTGTGTGCAGAGCACTGTACCAAGCTCTTGGGAAGTACAAGTTGGCAACTAGTCGGCAATTGTCAACGCTTCAGGATTTTGACCAAGGAAACTCTCTGGATCCACTACCAGAATGATTGCAGATGGAGAGCAGGGCGGGCTAAGAGAGATGTGTCTGTGGTATCGCTGTGGGTCAGAAATGACTCGACGGTATAAGACAAGTAATGTTAGTAGTAGTAGTATTCATTTGTTCCTTCAATCGTATTTACTGAAGTAGGAGGGAGAACAGGCATTGAATCTCCATTTTGCAAATGTGGGAACTGAGGCCCATAGTAGTGAAGTGACTTGCCCAAGGTCACACAGCAGGTAAATGGCAAAGCCGAGATTAAAACCCAGGATCTCTGACTCCCAGTCCTGTGCTCTTTCCACCAGGTCGTGCTGCTTTAAACTATCTCAAGGAGGAAAAAAATACACAGAATATAGAAAAACAGAACATAAGAATGAATCATTACTTTGTTTCTCAGCTTCATATTTGCCTCGTTATTTAAGGTAAAAAAACCCCAAAAAACAAAAACAGCAGGCCAGACAAGTAGCAAATTCTATACAGCAAGAACCAGTGACTGAGCGAATATCATAATCTTCAGAAGTGAAAACTGATGGCAGATTTAATACGACTCCAACGTTTTATAGCTCATTGGAAGGGAAATGTACTACTCTTTGAACAAAGCGTTATTAAACTGATCAATCAGAATAGTCTGGCATTCTGAAAGGCACTGTACTGTTATTGTATTTAAACTCCACTAGAAGGGCTATTTTATCTTCTAATCAGCCTTTTCCTGCTGAATTTCAATCAAAGAGTTAGGCACGGGCTATGGATGGGAAGCCTGTCACTTCCTGACTTCTTTTAGTCTCCTCTGAAAGCCACAGTGGAACAATGCATGAATTAGATCTGCCTGTTGCATCTCTTGTTTAGCACGAAGTGAGCATATTTGTTTCCAGTCGGTGTGAGCTATTTCTTTATTCAATTACTGCAAATTATATCAAAAGAGAGACTCGCTCCCAGAATTCGAGCTTCATTTGATAACAATAATAATAATAATGATGGCATTTATTAAGTGCTTACTATGTGCAAAGCACCGTTCTAAGTGCTGGGGAGGTTACAAGGTGATCAAGTTGTCCCACTGGGGGCTCACAGTCTTAATCCCCATTTTACAGATGAGGTAACTGAGACCCAGAGAAGTTAAGTGACTTGCCCAAAGTCACACAGCTGACAATTGGTGGAGTAGGGATTTGAACCCATGACCTCTGACTCCAAAGCCTGGGCTCTTTCCACTGAGCCACGCTGCTTCTCTCTGATCAAATATTTGTTTCTGAAATGCACCCCTGTAAAATCCAAATATCTCTTATCTCTAAACTGGTTTGAAATAAACCCTCTCCGCCAATTTAAGGGAAAACAACTTTGTTGTCCGCCTTGACTTACTAACCAAAAGAGCAATTTTAGATAAGCATAGTGATAGGAATAAGAATAATAGGTAGGCATCCTTAGGGCTCTCTCCTAGGTTCCCTTCTCTGGCTACCTAGCCACTTTTTTATCGTATATGAGTCTTGAGCCAACATCCCTGTTTAATTTAGGGAGACCATGCTGCTGAACATGACGCCTTCAGAAGAAATAACAAATCCCATTTTCTGTTCTCTAAGCAAATTGGAAATGATCCTGCCCCATAAATCTGACTGGTTAGTCTGCTTCAAGGGGGATGATGACATAGTTTGAGAAGCCAATTAATAATGGGCTTGTTCGGACTTTGCCCTTTCCTACATTCCTTTACAGTGTACTCTCCCAAGTGCTTCGGACAGTGCTCTCCATATAATAAGCACGCAGTGAATACCATTGCTTGATTGATTGATAATCACCGTTTAGATCTCTGTTAAGAGTTTGAATAAATGTGAACGCTTGTGATGGGCAGTGTGCACTCTCCCAAGTGCTTAGCACAATGCTTTGCACATTGTAGGCACTCAAAAAATATCATGGATTATTCGATTGATTGATCGTGTGGTCCGAAGACTGCCATGGGTCAATCAAGGCTAGGGTGGAGCTGAAGATGAACAACCCTGAATTCAGGGGTTGATTAAGGTGAATCCAGTGTGGAAAGGGCATGGAAAGTGGGGAAGGAGTCAGGAAACCTGGGTTCTGGTCCTGGCTGTGCCCCTGGCCTGCTGAGTGACCTTCAACAAGTGACTTAACATCTCTGTGCCTCATCTGTAAAATGGGGATGATCATTCAGGGGAACCTGGCTCTCTGGAAGTCACTGCCCTGTTATTGGATTTAAACTCCAGTAGAAGGGCTATTGATCTTTTAATCGGCCCTTTCCACACGAAGCAGATGCTCAAGATAGATTTTAATCAGATCTCCTCTGAGCCACTCTCTTTTTGTTAGGCTGTAATAAACTCCTTAAGGACACAATCACATCTTCTACCTGGGTTGGTCTCTCCCAGGCACTTAGAATGGTGCGCAGTGCGCAATAGGCATTCAATAAATTAACTTGATTGATTTAGGAGTGCAAATATCTGTTCCTAGGGAGTTTCAACAAGCAATTAAAGAAAAACAAAAATGAGAATCAAAATACAAGGCGCCTGCTGTAAAATTACGAGCTGTAAATCTCTTTGTCAGGTGATAGGTAAATCACGGTGATCAATACAAAATCATTATGCAGGTTACTTCAAGTGTCGCCAACATAACTGATCTAGGATTCCAGCCCATTTTGGGAAATGAAAAACAGTCCTATAGGAAGACCAACTATTTTAAGCAGAAACTCAGATGGATTAAAGGGGGGAGACATTTTTTTTTAAAGAGTTAACATGGAAACAGAAAATAGCTTATCCAAGGAAAGAGGACAAAATTACCTTACTGCTACTTTCCAGTATATAACAATAATAATCAATCAGTCAATCAATCGTATTTATTGAGCGCTTACTGCGTGCAGAGCACTGTACTAAGCGCTTGGGAAGTACAAGTTAGCAACATATAGAGACAGTCCCTACCCAACAGTGGGCTCACAGTCTAAAAATAATAATAACAATAATATTGTTAAGCACTTTGTGCCAAGCACTGTTCTAATATATATTAGGTAAGGGGCATGTCTCCTAATTCTGTCTCATTGTATTCTTCCAAGCGGTAAGTACAGTGCTCTGCATGTAGTAAGCGCTTAATACATACCATGCCACTTGTCTGCTGTGTGACCTTGGGCAAGTCACTTCTCTGTGCCTCAGTGACCTCACCTGAAAAATGGGGATTAAGACTGTGAGCCCCACGTGGGACCAGGACTGCATCCAAACTGATAACCTTGTATCTACCCCAGTGCTTAGAACAGCGCTTAGCACATTTGTCTTGTTATATGCCGTTGAATTTTCTTTGACCCATAGCGACGCCATGGACATATCTTTTAGACTGTGAGCCCACTGTTGGGTAGGGACTGTCTCTATATGTTGCCAATTTGTACTTCCCAAGCGCTTAGTACAGTGCTCTGCACATAGTAAGCGCTCAATAAATACGATTGATGATGATGATGATCTCTCCCAGAACATCCCACTTCCATCTGCTATCATTCTGGTAGTGGATCCAGAGAGTTGTCTTGGTCAAAATCTGAAAGTGGTTTACTATTGCCTCCTTCCGTGCAGTCAACTCGAGTCTCTGCCCTCGACTCTCTGCCGGGCCGCTGCTGCCCAGCACGGGAGAGTTTTGACATGTAGCAATCAATCAATCAATCAATCGTATTTATTGAGCACTTACTGTGTGCAGAGCACTGTACTAAGCGCTTGGGAAGTACAAGTTGGCAACATATAGAGACGGTCCCTACCCAACAGATGGTCTGCCACTCGCTAGCCACTGCCCGAGCTAGGAATGGACTGGACAGGCCTCTGCTTGACTCTCCCTCCCATAGCCGAGACTGGTAGCGGACTGGAAACCCTCCAGGTGTGACCCTGAAAGGTGGTGCTTAGCACATAGCTCTTAACAAATACCATCATTCACTGACTGACTGATTAAGGTGCAGCATGACGGCACATTCCCAGATTTAAGATCGCATGCTGGACAGCGGACTCTGCTCATAGAAAAGTGAGAGATATCTTGAAATTGTAATATCACCATCATATTGGAATGCAAGGTGGCTGGGGGGCACGAAGCAATGAAAAGATAACATTCCTCAAAGCCTGTGCTGGGCCCGCTGATTTTTTCATTATGGGTTTGCCTCCAAAGCGACCTCATCGTTTTCCAATCTCGTACTAAATGGTTACATTTTAGGTACCCATTTCGGAACTACCTAATGCTGGAAATATGAAAGAGGTTGAGTCGGTCTCATTTTTTTCTCTACCCGTGGTTCACAATTTCGTGTACAATTGCACGTTATCAAGGAAAGAATCTAGAAACGTAAAGGCATCTTTAAGGCATTAAAACAAAAAATAAAAAGACATTTTCTGTTCTATGCAGTTGAAGAAAGGTAGGTGAAAGAGAAGCCATTGTGCTTTTAAATTTCCAATAATAATAATAATAATGATGGCAACAAATACCAACATTATTATTATGTGCAAAGCACTGTTCTAAGTGCTGGGGAGGTTACAAGGTGATCAGGTTGTCCCATGGGGGGCCTCACCGTCTTAATCCCCATTTTACAGATGAGGTAACTGAGGCCCAGAGAAGTTAAGTGACTTGCCCAAAGTCACACAGCTGACAATTGGCAGAGTCGGGATTTGAACCCCTGACCTCTGACTCCAAAGCCCGTGCTCTTTCCATTGAGCCACACTGCTTCTCTTATCATCATCATCAATAATAATAATAATCAATCATCAATAATGATGATGATAATGATGATGATGCTATTTGTCAAACATTTATTATTTACCAAACTCTGTGTTAAGCCCTGTTGGGTAGGGACTGTCTCTATATGTTGCCAACTTGTACTTCCCAAGCGCTTCATACAGTGCTCTGCACACAGTAAGTGCTCAATAAATATGACTGATTGATTGACAGATGCAGGATGATCAGATCATACATTGTCCCTAGAGACTAGACTGAAAATTAATTGTGGGCAGGGACTGCGTCTCTTATATTGCTATATTGTAGTCTCCCAAACCTTAGTATAGTGCTCTGCACACACAAATCGCTCATTAAATATGATTGACTTTTTAAAGGGAGGAGGGTGGGAGGGGAGGAAACTGAGGCCCGGTGAACTCAAGTGACTTGCCCAAGGTCACACGCTGCAGACGAGTGGCCCAAAATATGCTTTCCTCGTGGTTTTCCTCCTCTTCACTGGAGCCTTTCGATCGATAAACAGGAGGCCTTTTGTTTGCCAAGATGGGAAGCCACATCTGTTTGAGGGCTCGGCTAAGTAACTAAATCAGAAGCTGGGGAAGGGGGGACCCTAGATCGACTCCAGAGAACAAAGAGCCCGGAAATGCAATTAGAGTAGAAGATGTTTCACCAAGCCTTCGCCTGCCCATATGTCACCCCCTGCTCCTCTTCCTTGTCCTCCAGGCAGAGGGGTCAGCCTGAGTGGCACCTGCCGACTCCAGTTATGTGTCTAGGGAGCCCGCTGGTGACCCCTGAGACTACCCGGACAGTAGGACACATGTGATGTCACACGTGTTCCATCATTTTTCTACAAAAACGCTCAGACTGTGTTTCCCCTCCCCTCAGGAACCTCCAGCGGTTGCCCATCCACCTCCGCCTCAGTTAGAATCTCCTCACAACTGGCTTTAAAGCAGTCAATGGCCTTGCCCCCACCTCACTCACTTTGCTACTCTCCTGCTGCAAACCAGCCCGCACATTTTATTCCACTAATGCCAACCTACTTACTCACTGTACCTAGATTTCATCTATCTCACCCCCAACCTCTCACCCACATCCTGCCTCTGGCCTGGAACTATCCCCTTCCTCATATCTGACAGACAACCTTGGGCAAGTCACTTAACTTTTCTGTGCCTCAGTTCCCTCATCTGTAAAATGGGGATTAAGACTGTGAGCCCCACGTGGGACAACCTGATTACCCTGTATCTACCGGTGCTTGGCACATAGTAAGTGCTTAACAAATACCAGCATTTTTTTTCCTTTTCCCACTCTTTCTCTGCCTGCAATTGGCACGTCCATTACCAAACTCCTGGTGATGGCCGGCATTTGGTGCAGCCAGAGCAGCGTGGCCCAGTGGCTAGAGCCCAAGCCTGTGAGTCAGAAGGACCTGGGTTCTAATCCTGACTCCTCCGCTAGTCCACTGTGTGATGCTGGGCAAGTCATCTTACTTCTCTGTGCTTCAGTTCCCTTATCTGGAAAATGGGGATGAAGAGTGTGAGCCTCATGTGGGGACAGGGACTGTGTTCAACCCTATTTGCTTTTATCTACCCTAGCACTTAATACATTGCCTAGCACATAGTAAGTGCTTAGCAAATGCTAATAATAATAATAATAATAAGAACCCTCTTACCTCCAGGTCCTATGACTTAATACCAGCGATTGATGACTGAGCCCCCTTTTTCCTCTCCTCCTCCCCATCCCCCCCGCCCTACCTCCTTCCCCTCCCCACAGTACCTGTATATATGTTTGCACAGATTTATTGCTCCATTTTACTTGTACATATTTACTATTCTATTTATTTTATTAATCAATCAAGCAATCGTATTTATTGAGCCCTTACTGTGTGCAGAGCACTGCACTAAGCGCTTGGGAAGTACAAGTTGGCAACATATAGAGACAGTCCCTACCCAACAGTGGGCTCACAGTCTAGAAGTCTTAATGATGTGTATATAGCTATAATTCTATTTATTCTGATGGTATTGACACCTGTCTACTTGTTCGTTTTGTTGTCTGTCTCCCCCTTCTAGACTGTGAGCCCGTTATTGGGTAGGGACCATTTCCATATGTTGTTAACTTGTACTTCCCAAGCGCTTAGTACAGTGCTCTGCACACAGTAAGCGCTCAATAAATATGATTGAATGAATGAATGAAAAACAATGATTCTCCCCCCTTTCACAGTCTCCTCCAAGAGGCCTTCCCTGATTAAGCCCCCCTTTCCTCTTCTCCCACTCCCTTCTGTATCACCCTGTCTTGCTCCCCTTATTCATCCCCTCCTCCCAGCCTAACCACATTTTTGTATATATTTGCCATTTTAGCATGCGTGGAAAGAGCCCAGGCTTGGGAGTCAGAGGTCGTGAGTTCTAATCCCGGCTCCACCACTTATCGGCTGTGTGACCTTGGGCAAGTCACTTAACTTCTCTGTGCCTCAGCTACCTCATCTGTAAAATGGGGATTAAAACTGTGAGCCCCATCATCTGTAAAACTGGGGATTAAGACTGTGAGCCCTCCGTGGGACAACCTGATCACCTTGTAATCTTCCCAGTGCTTAGAATAGTGCTTTGCCCATTGTAAGCGCTTAATAAATGCCATCATCATCAATCAATCAATCAATCATATTTATTGAGCGCTTACTGTGGGCAAAGCACTGTACTAAGCGCTTGGGAAGTACAAGTTGACAACATATAGAGACAGTCCCTACCCAACAGTGGGCTCACAGTCTAAAAGATCATCATCATCATTAATGTCTGTCTCCCCCTCTAGACTGTAAGCTCATTGTGGGCAGGGAATGTTTCTGTTTATTGCTATATTGTACTCTCCCAAGTGATTGGTACATTACTCTGCACTCAGTGAGTGCTTAATAGATAGGATTGAATGAATTAATGCATTTTTGAAGGTAGTATTTATGTCAGAAATGCCAGAACCTTGATCCTTGGGGGACCCCTTGCCCAGAGCTGTTGTATCCCCCTCCCAAGCTAATATAGTGATAAAGATGACAATAACAAAAATAATAAATAATAATAATTTAAAAATAACGACTGTGATCATTGTTTAGTTGTTACAACGGGGTAAGCAGAGTGGCCTAGTGGAAAAAGCACGGACCTTGAAGTCAAAGGACCAGGGTTCTAATCCTGGCTCTGCTTATCCTTGCTGTGTGACCTTGGGCAAGTCATTTAATCTCCCTGTGCCTCAGTATCCTCAACTGTAAAATGGGGATTCAGTCCCTGCTGTCCCTCCTACTTAAACTGTGAGCCCCACGTGAGATAGGGACCTGATTCACTTGTATCTACCCCAGTGCTTAGAGCAGTGTCTGGCACATAGTGAGTGCTTAACAAATATCATTAAAAAAGGCATTGCTCTCAGAGAGAGTCTATATATAAATATATAGAGAGAGTCTAAATATATATATATAGAGAAAGTCTTTATATATATATATAGAGAGAGAGAGAGAGAGAGAGAGAGTTTTGACTTTAATGGGGGAGGCAAACATAAACATATCTACTAATAGAGTGGACAGTGTTATATATATAGAGAGAGGAGAGAGTCTAAATACATATATACATATATATATAGAGAGAGAGTCTATACATATATATAGAGAGAGTGTCTCTATAGAGTCTATATATAAATATATAATCTAAAGAGAGAGAGAGAGAGAGAGAGAGAGAGAGAGAGAGAGAGAGAGTTTTGACTCCAATGGGTTAGGCAAACATAAACATATCTACTAACAGAGTGGATATATATATAAGTAGAGTGGAGATATATATAATAATAATAATAATAATAATAATGATGATGCCATTTGTTAAGCGCTTACTATGTGCCAAGCTCTGTTTTAAGCACTGGGGGAGATACATGTTTATCATGTTGTTCCAAGTGGGGCTCATATTTTTAATCCCCATTTTACAGATGAGGTAACTGAGGCCCAGAGAAGCTAAGAAGGCAAAAACTCCTCACTCTCAACTTCAAGGCTGTCCATCACCTCGCCCCCTCCTACCCCACCTCCCTTCTCTCCTTCTACAGCCCAGCCTGGACCGTCCGCTCCTCTGCTGCTCACCTCCTCACTGGGCCTCGTTCTCACCTGTCCCGCCATCGAGCCCTGGCCCACATCCTCCCCCTGGCCTGGACTGCCCTCCCTCCACACATCCGCCAAGCTAGCTCTCTTCCTCCCTTCAAAGCCCTACTGAGAGCTCACCTCCTCCAGGAGGCCTTCCCACACTGAGCCCCCTCCTTCCCTTCCCCATAGCACCTGTATATATGTATATATGTTTGCATATATTTATTACTCTATTTATTTTACTCGTATATATTTATTCTATTTATTTTATTTTGTTAATATGTTTTCTTTTGTTGTCTGTCTCCCCCTTCTAGACTGTGAGCCCGCTGTTGGGTAGGGACCATCTCTATATATCTTGCCAACTTATACTTCCCAAGCACTTAGTACAGTGCTCTGCACACAGTAAGTGCTCAATAATTATGATTGAATGAATGAATGGATGAAGTGACTTGCCCAAAGTCACGCAGCAGACAAGTGGCAGAGCCGGGATTAGAACTCACGACTTCTGACTCCCAAGCCCCTGCTCTTTCCACTAAGCCATGCTTCTTCTCCAAAGTTAAGTAACTTGCCCAAGGTCACACAGCAGACCAGTGGTGGAACTGGAATTAGAACCCAGAGCCTGTGCCTGCCCCCCCCACCCCACCCCAGGACCATGCCCTTTTCACTAGGCCACATTGTTTTTACAGATCTCTCCTTCTCTGAATACAAATTATTTCCCACAGTCTTCGCAAATACATTTCTCACTGCAGCGGCAGAAACAGCCGGAGAAAATTGTAAGTTTAAGGTGTGATGAGAAAAAGAATTCAATCTCCTTCCTAGATAGGGAAGATGCTTACAGTGACACTTCTTCCCAATTGAAATCTAAACAGTCATCCCCCTTCCGGGGCTGCCCGCACTGCTCATTTTCACAATCAATTTGAGTGGATTCCTCGTTCGGGCTTTGTGCAGTGATGGCTCCCGATATTACCTGGGAGGCGACCAGTGCTTGCAAATTATGTTTCACAGAGAAAAAGAACAAATTCAAACCACCGTGCCAAATGAAATGCCCAAATAAAGCCTATCGATTATCCACTTGACACAGGCCAAGAAACTTAAGATTGGTGACCGAAAGGATTTTAATCTAACTCCAGTAGGAAGCTGAATTTAACTTCAAACATTAACTCCTTAGGAAACGCCATTGGAGGCAAAATCACTTGGTTACCTCGACGGGGTGTGGAAAGGTTTCATTAATTACTACGGTTAGAGCATCTTCACATACTCAGATGAAAGATTTCATCTAACTGCTGTTTATTGTTATCACAATTTCTGTTGATCTCCTTCATATTCGATGAAAAAAATCCTATAAAATTACAGAGGACTGTAAAATAATCCAAAGAGACTTGAACAATCCTGAATTATGACTTGAGTCCAATTTTCCACAGCCAAATTTTTAATGCAAAATAGAATCCATCCCACGGTCTGCCCTTACAGAAGCGGGCAAAACTGAATATCATTACTGTCCAGGTACAAGTCCAGATGGAATTTCTTCAGCAGGAGTATCCTCTTTTAGCATTAGGGGGAAGATTAATGATAAAGCAATGAGTGGCCCCGAGGACAATTTCACGTAAATGGAAAACCCCCGGGCAAAGTTAACAATCTTCCCAGCGCTCATCCCATGTGGGAATTTTCCCTCAAGGAATAAGGTTGTTCAGAGCAGAGTTTGGTAGTAGTCCTGGCTCCTATCAGGGAGTATAAACTTGGTAAAAAGACTGCTAATGATCCAAAGAGGAGGCAGGTCAATAGGATGACCCTAATTAGATAGGAGAGTCCCCGGAAGCTATAGCTAAAAGGCCGGCAGCTTCACAGAGCTCCTGAGGCACAATCCAGAATGACAAGAGCAGATGGTAGGAAAAATAAATACAATTGAATGAATTTATTAAGCACCTCCTATGTGCTGCATGCTGTACCCTGCGATCACCAGGGTGGACACAGTCTCCACGTTTCACACGGGACT
The DNA here is from genome assembly GCF_015852505.1 of Tachyglossus aculeatus. NCBI lineage: Eukaryota > Metazoa > Chordata > Mammalia > Monotremata > Tachyglossidae > Tachyglossus > Tachyglossus aculeatus. Next base: position 5,395,176 of record NC_052067.1, read on the forward strand.
CACAGTCTAAGCAGGAGGGAGAACAGGTACTGAATCCCCAGTTTGCAGATGAGGCACAGAGAAGTGAAGTGACTTGCTGAAGGTCACACAGCAGACAAACAAAGGAGCCAGGATTAGAAGTCACGTCTTATTCATAATAATGACGATGGCATTTATTAAGCGCTTACTATACGCAAAGCACTGTTCTAAGCGCTGGGGAGGTTACAAGGTGATCAGGTTGTCCCACGTGGGGCTCACAGTCAATCCCCATTTTACAGATGAGGTAACTGAGGCACAGAGAAGTTAAGTGACTTGCCCAAAGTCACACAGCTGGGCCCGTGCTCTTTCCACTAGACCACACTGCTTCCCATCTCCTCCCACCGACTCAATGAGTCAGATGAAATAATTTCAAATAACCCAGGGTTTTCCATGAATACAAGTTCTTGGCTGTGGTTGAGAGGAACTGAGGAATTAGCAGAGAGGAACGTGATTACATAATCACCAAAAATACATAAATAAAGATAAATACCTAAAGGGAGTCAATTATTATTACATTGCATCCCTACCTACCTGTTAAATTCCTGTGACTCTGTATCTTCTGGTCCATGAGAATTTGTGTTTTTTTAAATGCTATTTGTTAAGCGCTTACTATGTGTCCGGCATTGTACTAAGCGGTAGGGTAGACAAGATAATCTGTGAAGGCTGGTAACAGGTCTGCCAACTCTGATGAACTGCAATCTCCTAAGAACTCAGTAAGTGCTCTGCACATAGTAAGTTCTCAATCAACGCCACTGATAATGATGTTGTCCACTAACTAATATTCCTGCTCCCGATACAGTTATGGGTGGGAAAAGCTTAATTTCCACCATTTAAGCTTCAGCAATAGAATCTAGCAATGACCGGCTTTGGTACAAAGTTTTTTTTATAATAATAATAATAATGATGATAGCATTTATTAAGCGCTTACTATGTGCAAAGCACTGTTCTAAGCGCTGGGTATTTTACAAGGTGATGAGGTTGTCCCACGGGGGGCTCACAGTCTTAATCCCCATTTTACAGAGGAGGGAACTGAGGCCCAGGGAAGTGAAGTGACTTGCCCAAAGTCACACAGCTGACAAGTGGCAGAGCCAGGATTTTAACCCATGACCTCTGACTCCAAAGCCCGAGCTCTTTCCACTGAGCCGCACTGCTTCTCCCACATTATTCTCACATGCAAACTCCGGAGTAAAGGAATCTGTACTAAAACCTGTCCTTTTGGGATCCGGATCAGTTCATGGATTCCAGAAATGCCATACAGCTAAACAGCTCCCATGTTTCCTCCTTTGTATGATAAATATTCTTTTTCTTAAAGTCAAGCAGAATGAGCCAAACAGCTCTGTGATAAAGCACAGCAATGACAGACATCACCTTGCTCTTGGGAGGGCTTATTTCTTCTGGAATAACAACTGCCCTCACCTGAAGTTTTGAAATTGCTGCTTCAACACAATAAACAATGAAGGCAATTATGTCTGTATTGCTAGGCTCATAATGGTTTCTGAGCTAAAGAGCTTAAGCAATGGCCAACGTTTCATAGGCTTCCCATTCACAATGTCTTTCTGTAGCCATTGATACATTCTCTGACACACGGTGTTTCTAATTCATTAACCAAGAATGAAATACAGCTGTAGTCACCCCGCTTTTCCAATTATGTGACTTAATTGAGTACAGATGGTATTGAAATGACTAATTGTAAATATGTTTCTGTTGTAATTTCAAGATTAACATGCACAGGTTGTCCAACAGAAATATCTAACTGTAAAACATAAGGCACATCAAACCTAATGTACTTAAATATGCACACGTTTAAATTGAGAATGCTTAGCGTTGACAGTAACTATAAAGGAAATGTAAAAATCCTTACATTCCTGTCAGCAAGGAAGTGGAAGGCAGACCTCGATGGGCTGGCTGTTGATTTCATGTCAAAGTGGATGAATTGCAAATGTGCTTGTGGTTAAAATAAACTAGATGCTAATTAGCAGTCACGTAGCAGTACATTAATTTGGGCAGTATAAATTTGAAAGATCAGAATTTAATTGAACAAACATGAAGCCGAATATGAGACTAACCAGTCAACCAGTGGTATTTATGGAGAACTGACTGTATAGAGAGCACTGAACTTAATAATAATAATCAAGGTATTTGTTAAGGGTTTACTATGTGCCAAGCTCTGTACTAAGCACTGACACCTGAAAGAGTATAATAATGTTGATAAGCACGATCTCTGATCCCAAGAAGCTTCAAAATAGTTGTGGAGAGAGACGGAAAAAAAAAAGAAAAATTAATGATCAGTAGAAGTAACCAAATATAAAGAGGCATATATATATATGTATATATATACATATGTATATGTCTGCAGGTATTGGGTAGATAGATCTCCCATAGCACTAATGCACTTATTTTTAAATTATAAACTATAAATTTCTTATTTTTTGTATCAATTTCTGTCTTCCCCTCTACACTGCAAGCTCGTTATGGGCAGGGAATGCGTCTGCTAATTTTGTTGTATTGTATCCTCCCAAGCACTTGGTACAGTGTTCTGCACAAAGTATGTGCTCAATAAATACCACTTATTGATTGGTCAATCTCCCTCCTGAAAGGTCCAAATTTATTCTGGTCTAGTCCAGTGAAGGTCTAGGCTGCTTTTAAAGACCTTCCTGAGATTTCTTCATAGATTGTGAGCTAAATTCCAGTTGGATTTTCATTCCCTGTTCTTAGCCCAGTGTTCTGAACACAGTTAAGTGCTTAATAAGTACTATTATCACTCCTTCTCCTCCTCAGTCTCCTCAGGTGCCACAAAGGACCACTAGTTTTGAGCGGGTCTGTACAGATCAAGTCTTTTATGGCCCAGCTATCACACTTTTCTCCTCTAATGGCAACCTTCTCACTGTACCTTGGTCTCGTCTATCTTGCCACCGATCTCTCCAACACGTCCTGCCTCTGGACTGGAATGCCCTCCCTCTTCACATCCGATGGACAAGGCCTCTCCCCTTCACTTCAAAGCTTTATTGAAGGCCCGTTTCCTACAAGAAGCCTTCCAGCATGGCTTAGTAGAAAGAGTGTGGGTTTGAGAGCCAGAGGACGTGGGTTCTAATCTTGGCTCCACCACTTGTTAGCTGTATGTCCTTGGGAAGTCACTTAACTTCTCTGTTCCTCAGTTACCTCATCTGTAAAATGGAGATTAAGAGTGTGAGCTCCATGTGGGGCAACCCGATTACCTGGTATCTACCCCAGCACTTAGAACAGTGCGTCGCACATAGTAAGTGCTTAACAAATACCATCATTATTATTATTATTCCTTGACTAAGCCCACCTTTCTTCTTCTCCCACTCCCTTCTGTGCTGCCCTGACTTGCTCCCTTTATTCATTCCCTCCCCCAGCCCCACACCACTTATGTCTGTCATTTTATTTATTTCTATTAATGTCCGTCTCCCTGTCAAGACTGTAAACTCGCTGTGCACAGGGATTGTGTCTGTACTATTGTCACACTGTACTCTGCACACATTAACTGCTCAGTTAATACCCTTGACTGACTGTTTGACTAAGCACTTGGGAGAGTACAATGCAACAGAGTTGGTAGACACATTTCCTGCCCACAGGGAGCGTACAGTCTAGACCAATCAATCAATCAATGGTATTTATTGAGTAATGATAATAATAATAAAATGGCATTTGTTAAGCACTTACTAAGTGCCAGACACTGTTCTAAGCACTGGGGTAGATATAAGATGGTTGGGTTGGATACAGTCCCTGTCCCATACAGGGCTCACAGTCTTAATCCCCATTTTATGGATTAAGGAATTGAGGCCCAGAGAAGTGAAGTACAATCATTCATCCTATCCCAACTGGATTACTGCATCAGCCTCCTTTCTGATCTCCTCTCCTCCTGTCTCTCCCTGCTTCAATCTATACTTCACTCTGCTGCCTGGATTATCTTTCTACAGAAATGCTCTGGGCATGTTACTCCCCTCCTCAAAGATCTCCAGTGGTTTCCTATCAACCTTCGAATCAAGCACAAACCCCTGACTCTCAGCTTCAAAGATGTCCATCCTCTCACCCCCTCCTACCTCACCTCCCTTCTCTCCGTCTCCAGCCCAGCCCACATGCTCTGCTCCTCTGCCGCCGCTAACCTTCTCACTGGGCCTTGTCGACCCCTGGCCCATGTCATCATCATCATCAATCGTATTTATTGAGCACTTACTGTGTGCAGAGCACTGTAGTAAGTGCTTGAGAAGTAGAAGTTGGCAACATATAGAGACAGTCACTACCCAACAGTGGGCTCACAGTCTACAAGTCCTTCCTCTGGCCTGGAATACCATCCCTCCTCAAATCCGCCAATCACACTTTCTCTCTTCAAAGCCCTACTGAAGGCTCACCTCCTCCAGGAGGCCTTCCCAGACTAAGCCCCCCTTTTCCTCAGCTCTCCCTCCCCTCCCCATCTCCCTGACTTGCTCCCTTCGCTCTACCCCCTTCCCCGCCCCACAGCCCTTGTCTATATATGTACATATCTATAATTCTATTTATCCTAATGCCTGTTTACTTGCTCTGATGTGTATATACCTATAATTCTGTTTATTTATATTGATGCTATTGGTGTCTGTCTTCCCCCTTCTAGACTGTGAGCACGTTGTGGGCAGATTGTCTCTCTCTCTTGTTGAATTGTACTTTCTGAGCACTTAATATGGTGCTCTACACAGAGTAAGTGCTCAATAAATAAGACTGAATGAATGAATGAATTGACTCCCCCGAGGTCACACAGCAGACAAGTGGCGGAACCGGGATTAGAACCCATGACTTTCTGACTCTGAGGTCCCGGCTCTAAACACTAGCCCATGCTGCTTCTCAATACTTACAGTATTGGGTACTTATAGTATGCAGAGCACTGTACTAGGTGCTTGGGAGAGTATTTTGTTAGTATGTTTGGTTTTGTTCTCTGTCTCCCCCTTTTAGACTGTGAGCCCACTGTTGGGTAGGGACTGTCTCTATATGTTGCCAACTTGTACTTCCCAAGCGCTTAATACAGTGCTCTGCACACAGTAAGCACTCAATAAATACGATTGATGATGATGATTATGATATAATAGAACAGAGTTGGCTGACATGTTCTCTGCCCACAAGGAGCTTACCCTCTGTAAAATAGAGGCTGAATATCTGTTCTCTATATCTGTAATTCATGCATTTAAATTTATGTCTGTCTACCCCTCTAGACTCTAAGATCACTGCGGGTAGGGAATATGTCTGTTTATTGTTATATTGTACTGTCCCAAATGCTTAGTAAAGTGCTTTTTCACACATTAAATGCTCATTAAATATGATTGAATGAATGAATTCTCCTTCCTATTTAAACTGTGGCCCCGTGTGTGGACAGGGACAATGTCCAATCTGCTTATGCTGCATTTACCCCAAAGTTTAGAAGGGTGCTTGACAAAAAAGCAAGCGCTAAACAAACTGTTGCATGATTACCTAGCATTCCAAAGCTCCCACAGAAATGATTTGGATGTGTTGTATGTTGTGAAGCAGAAGAGCCACAAAATTTCTGCTCTGACTTGACCACGGAACCTAAGCATTCTTAAAAGAGGGGAAAAGTGGTATTCTAAAAAGTAAGACATTTCTCTCAAAAATATTGCTTGCCAGTGGGAAACTCTTCAGTGATAAGGCACTGACATAAAAGAACAATCCATACTACAGGTTTGAGGGAGGCGAGGATTAATGATGTGTGAAAATTGAATAAGCTTCAATCCGCTGACTCTCCTGTACCCAGTTTGTCGGGACACTGAAAAAAAGAAACAGTTTGGTGGGTAATGTGATTAAATGCTATTAGCAATAATAATGGTTTTTCCATCTGATCAGTTGGGAGTTTGAGCCACATCCAGCATTCAGGTTAGCAATCTTTCAATAACAACACCTCAAAGGGGGAAAAAAACGGTTGGTTTGGGTAAATCAGAAAAATCAGTCCATATAAAGTGACAACTGAAGTCATGCTCAAGTTTTTAATTTCATAGGTGATGGAGATTTTACCTTTGAATATTTTGTGATTGTCACACAATTATTTGTTGTCTTTTTTTCTTGCTGAAGACTCTCAATGGAGTGACAAGCACTTGGATAGTCACATCTCCCAAGCTTGGAGATGGGCAGGGAAAGTGTCAACCAACTCTGGTAGAGCATACTCTCCCAAGGGCTTAGTACAGTGTTCTGCACACAGTTGAGCACTGTACCAAGCTATGTGAAAGAGTAGAGAGATGGGAATTAAAAACAGACCCGATTTTCACAGGGCTTGCAGTAGTAGCATTTATATCCTTATTTTATGGACTCTACTCTTTTCTCCGATCTTCCTATTGGTAATTTATTTTTGGGTCTGCCCTCTCTGCTGAGTTGTAAACTCCTTGAGGGCAGGGATCAGAATCACTCTACTTACTGTACTCTCCCCAGGATTTAATATAGTGCTCAACCCATAGTTAGGCACTCACTAAATATTATGAATTGATCGATTGACAAAGAAATTACAGCATACGCTGTATTCAGAATTTATGCTTTGATTACTCCACCCTCAGCCCCACAGCACTGATGTCCATTTCCATTATTTATGTATTCATATTCATGGCTGTCTCCCCGTCTAGACTGTAAGCTCCTCGTGGGCGGGAACGTGTCCGTCCACCCACTCTGTTTTACTTTTACTCTCCCAAGAGCTTAATACAGTGTTCTGCACAAAGTAATCACTCAATAATTATGATTGATTGATATGCTGTGCCAGACCAACTTTAAAATTAAAACAATGAACTAAGAAGTTGAGAAACGGTACTTTTTTATCACTCTGCATTTTGGCTGGGGGGATGGGGTGGAGGGTATTTTTTAAGTGCTCATTATGTGCCAGCCACTGTATTAAGCACTGGGGCAGATATAAGCTAATTCAGCACTTAGAACAATGCTTTGCACATAGTAAGTGCTTAATAAATGCTATTTTAAAAAATTGGATACAGTCTCCGTCCCACATAGGGCTCACAGTTTTAATCCCCATTTCACAAATGAGGTAACTGAGGCCCAGAGAAGTGAAGCAACTTGTCCCAGGTCACACAGCAGATGAGTAGCAGAGCTGGGATTAGAACCCTGGTCCGTGTGAGTCCCAGGCCTGAGCTCTATCCACTAGGCCACACTACTTTTCATTGCAAAAGGTTTTTCAATCCCCACTCACCATTTAATCCTCTAAGAGAAGCATCATGGCTTAGTGGCTAGAGCCCGGGTTTGGGAGTCAGAATGTCATAGGTTCTGATCTCTGCTCTGTCTCTTGTCTGCTGTGTGACCTTGGACAAGTCACTTCACTTCTCTGGGCCTCAGTTACCTCATCTGTAAAATGGGGATTGAGCCTGTGAGCCCCATGTGAGGCAGGGGCTGTGTCCAACCTGATCTGCTTGCCTCCATCCCAGCACTTAGTACAGTGCCTGGCACATAATTAAGTGCTTAAAAAATACCATAATTATTATAACCTCTGGGTTTTTTTTTTTTTGTGGACCTCTCAGTCACAGGGATGGGAAAGGATCTGTGCCTCTCCAGAACCAACAGTCACCTCTTAGAATTCATTTATTCATTCATTCAATCGTATTTATTGAGCGCTTACTGTGTGCAGAGCACTGTACTAAGCACTTGGGAAGTACAAGTTCGCAACATATAGAGACGGTCCCTACCCAACAGCAGGCTCACAGTCTAGAAGGGGGAGGCAGGCAACAAACCATATTAACAAAGTAAAATAAATAGAATAAATATGTACAAGTAAAATAAATAAATAGAGTAATAAATATGTACAAACATATATACATATATACAGGTGCTGTGGGGATGGGAAGGAGGTAAGGTGGGGGGAATGGGGAGGGGGAGAGGAAGGAGGATGAGGAAGGAGGGGGCTCAGTCTGGGAAGGCCTTCCATTAGAATAGAAGTTCACTGTGGGCAGAAAATGTGCTGTCATATTTTTGTGTTGTACTTTCCCAAGCACTTAGTACAGTGCCCAGCATACATACAGTAAACGCTCTATAAATGACTAATGGATTGATTGATTCATTCATTCCATTGTATTTATTGAGCGCTTACTGTGTGCAGAGCACTGTACTAAGCGCTTGGGAAGTACAAGTCGGCAAAATATAGAGATGGTCCCTACCCAACAACGGGCTCACAGTCTAAAACGGGGACCCAGACAAAAAAGCAAAACGTGTGGACAGGTGTCAAGGCGACCGAACAAATAGATTATCTCCCAGTGACACAGGGACTCCCCTTCCTCACTTCCTTCTCCCAATCCAAAATTGGAACCGAAATATCTTTAACATCTTCCAACTCCAATTAAAAGCCACTTCAATTTTTATCCCTCCCCCATCTGGCCCTTCCAGCTACTCCCACCAGCCCTAGTAAAGCAGGAGTTATTAGTCCCGCACAGGGACGGTTGGGTTGAGAGGATATGGCAGCGCTTAGTTCAGTGTTCTGCACCAAGTAAATACTGAATAAATACCGTTGATTGATTGACAAGAGAAATGGCCAGGAGCTGCAGGTGGAAATGTGGATCTCAACTTGACTTCCCTCTCCCTTGTTTAGTCTACAATCGTTTTCCCATCCAAGCTTCCCCCTCAAATCCCATGAAACCCCTCAATCGATCCATAATTTGTATTTATTGAGTGCTTACTGTAATAATAATCATGGCATTTGTTAAGTGCTTATTATGCAGGCACTGTCCTAACTGCTGGGGAGGATACAAGCAGATCAGGTTGGACATAGTCCCTGTCCCACATGGGACTCACAGTCTCAATCCCCATTTTGCAGATGAGGTAACTGAGGCCCAGAGATGTGAAAAGACTTGCCCAAAGTCACACAGAAGACAAGTGGTGGAGGCAGGATTAGAACCCATGACCTTCTGACTCACTGTCCTGAGCTCTATCCACTATGCCATGCTGCTTTACCGTGTGCAGAGCACTGTACTAAGTGCTTGGGAGAGTACAGTACAACAATAAAACAGACCCATTCCTTGCCTACTACAAGCTTGCAGTCTAGAGGATGTATTTTTTGATTGATATGCTATGCCAGACCAACTTTAAAATTAAAACAATGAACTAAGAAGTTGAGAAACAGTACTTTTAGCACTCTGCATTTTGGCTGGAGGGACGGAGCGGAGGGTATTTTTTAAGTGCTTATTATGTGCCAGGCACTGTATTAAGCACGGGGGCAGATATAAGCTAATCAAATTGGATACAGTCCCTGTCCTAACACACCTTACAACGGCTATGCTGAGCTGGACAAGTGCGAAGAACAAGCAACGACAGGAAACCTGAATAGCTGCTTTGTCCTGAGCTGAAATCAGGAAACCAAAACCAAGAAAAGCAGAGGAATTTTTTTTATTTTTGTTTTTGCTTTGTTTTTGTTTTTTAAAGTAGTATTGTTAAGCCCTTACTATGCATCAAACACTGTTCTAAGCGCTGGGGTAAATACAATTTAAGTAGATTGGATACAGTCCCTGCCCCATTTGGGGCTCAGAGTCTAAGGACGTGGCAAAACAAAAGCTTCAGACAATGTTGCATCCCAGTGGAAAACCGGGAGACCCTTGAGGGCAGGGAATGTGGGCAGGGAAACAGCGTGGCATAGTGGAAAGAGCCGGGGCTTGGAAATCAGAGGTCATGGGTTCTAATTCTGGCTCCTCCACTTATGAGCTGTGTGACTTCGGGCAAATCATTTCACTTCTCTGTGCCTCAGTTCCCTCATCCGTAAGATGGGGATAATAATGATAATAATGCTGGTATTTGTTAAGCTCTTACTCTGTGCAAAGCACTGTTCTAAGCTTTGGGGGGGATACAAGGTGATCAGGTTGTCCCACGTGGGGCTCACAGTCTTAATCCCCATTTTACAGATGAGGGAACTAAGGCACAGAGAAGTTAAGTGACTTGCCCAAAGTCACACAGCCGACAAGTGGCGGAGCCGGGATTAGAACCCATGACCTCTTACTCCCAACCCGGGCTCTTTCCACTGATCCACGGGATGAAGACTGTGAGTCCCACGTGGGACAACCTGATGACCTTGTATCTACTCCAGTGCTTAGAACAGTGCTTGGCACATAGTAAGGGCTTAACAAATACCATTGTTATTATTATTATTGTATTGTAGTCTCCCAAGCACTTAGTACAGTACTCTGCTCATGGTAAGTGCTCAATAAATACCATTCATTGATTGACTGATGGATCAGTTCCTGAGGACACACCTTGATGATGTTGATGGTAGTTGTTAAGCGCTTACTATGTGCCAAGCACTGTTCTAACCTATTTGTTAAGTGCTTACTATGTGCCAAGCACTGTTCTAACCTTCATAGCAAAGTGCCATCAAGAAGGGAGTGACTCCCTTAGACCAAGAGCAGCATGGCCAGGCGGATAGAGCCCAGGCCTCGGAGTCGGAGAACCTGGGGTCTAATTCCAGCTCCTCCCCCATCTGCTGTGTGACTTTGTGCAGTCACTTCACTTCTCTGGGCCTTAGTTGCCTCAACTGTAAAATAGGGATTAAGACTGTGAGCCCCGTGTGGGACAGGGACTGTGTCCTAACTGATCAGTTATTTATTTTATTTTGTTAGTATGCTTGGTTTTGTTCTCTGTCTCCCCCTTTTAGACTGCGAGCCCACTGTGGGGTAGGGACTGTCTCTATATGTTGCCAACTTGTACTCCCCAAGCGCTTAGTACAGTGCTCTGCACACAGTAAGTGCTCAATAAATACGATTGATTGATTGATTGATCAGTTTGTAGCTACCCCAGCGCATAGAGCAGTGCCTGGCTAATAGTAAGCGCTTAACAAATACCATAAAAAAGGTTCATATGAAAAGAAAGATAAGGAGAACAAAGAGAAAACATCTTTAGGCATTGCAAGCCCTAAACACCACACAACAAGAGACAAATCCATCTCTCTGAATGGCTTTTGTTCAGCATCTGCCCATGGCAGGGGGAAAGAGAGGAAAAAAAACAAAAAATAATCAGCTCCTCGTGGAGCAGGTGAATTCTGTGAGAATCATCACACTCACAGTGGGGCGTCATTTCAGTACCACACACATGCCATGGGAAAGTGGGGATACAATTTCCCCAGTGGATAAATGACAAGGAAAGGGCCTGAGGGCTTATAAGAAGGGACTGAAAGAGGCACAGCAGAGTAGGAAAAAATAAAATCCGGTGTCTCTACTGTTCCTCTATCTTAATGGACTGCAGGTTCCAACTGGAGAGTGGCCGGTTACTGCAGATTTCATTCATTCTCTTTATTTTATTTTGTTAATATGTTTTGCTTTGTTGTCTGTCTCCCCCTTCTAGACTGTGAGCCCACTGCTGGGTAGGGACCGTTTCTATATGTTGACAACTTGTACTTCCCAAGAGCGTTCTGCACACAGTAAGCGCTCAATAAATACGATTGATTGATTGATTGATTGATTCCCATATGCCTAAAGACAGAAGCAGCATGGCGTAGTGGAGATAGACCACAGGCCTGAGAGTCAGAAGGTCATGGGTCTCAATCCTGTCTCCACCAATTGTCTGCGGTGTGACCTTGGGCAAGTCACTTCACTTCTCGGGCCTCCATTACCTCATTTGTATAATGGAAATTAAGAGTGTGATCCCCATGGGGGACAGGGACTGTTTCCAATCTGATTAACTTGTATCTACCCCAGTGCTTAGAACAACGGTTGGCACATAGTAAGCACTCAACAAGTAACATCATAATAATTATTATTATTCTCTGGGCCTTGGTTACCTCATCTGTAAAGTAAAGATTAAGACTTTGAGCCCCATGTGGGACAGAGACTGTATCCAACTTGATTTGCTAGTATCCATCCCAGTGCTTAGTACAGTGCCTGGCACATAGTAAGTGCTTACCAAGTAACATCATAATTATTATTATTATTCTCTGAGCCTTGGTTACCTCATCTGTAAAATAAGGATTAAGACTTTGAGCCCCATGTGGGACAGAGACTGTATCTAACTTGATTTGCTAGTATCCATCCCAGCGCTTAATACAGTGCCTGGCACATAGTAAGTGCTTAACAAGTAACATCATAATAATAATTATTATTATTCTCTGGACCACGGTTACCTCATCTGTCAAATAAGGACTAAGACTTTGAGCCCCATGTGGGACAGAGACTGCATCCAACTTGATTTGCTAGTATCCATCCCAGCGCTTAATACAGTGTTTGGCACATAGTAAGCACTTAACGCAAACCACCAATTAAAAAATATAAAAATGGCTCACCCTCAGCTGGGACCACTCTATCAGGGGGAAAGGAAACTTCATTCTTGCCTGATTCAAGCAGAGATACAAGTGAGCAGGAAAAACACCTAGAAGCAGCAAGAGTTTGGAAAAAAAATGATTAAATAAATGGACCAATGCATTGTGTGTGAAAATTCGTATGAATTGGGTTTGAATGGCATGAATTGGCAGAGCACTGTGCTAAATGCATGGGAGCGTACCATATAACAATATTGTCTTGTCTTATGCTGTCGAGTCATGTCCGACCCATAGCAACCCCATGGACGTATCTCTCCCAGAGCCCCCCACCTCCACCTGCAATCGTTCCGGTAGTGGATCCACAGAGTTTTCTTGGGAAAAATCTGGAAGTGGTTTATCATTGCCACCTTCTGTGCAGTGAACTTGAGTCTCCACCCTCGACTCTCTCCCACGGCGCTGCTGCCCAGTACAGGAGAGTTTTGACTTGTAGCAGATTGCTTTCTACTTACTAGCCACTGCCCAAGCCAGGAATGGAATGCTTGACCCTCCCTCCTGTAGCCAAGACTGGTAGAGGACTGGAAACTCTCCAGATGTACCCCTGAGAGGTGAACAATATTGTAAACTCTGTATAATGGGGAATATCTCTTCTCCCTCTTTTTTCTTCAATCGTATTTATTGAGCGCTTACCGTGTGCAGAGCACTGCACTAAGCGCTTGGGAAGTACAAGTTGACAACATATAGAGACAGTCCCTACCCAAAAGTGGGCTCACAGTCTAAAAGGGGGAGACAGAGAGCAAAACCAAACATACTAACAACGAAATAAAATAAATAGAATAGATATGTACAAGTAAAATAAATAAATAAATAGAGTAATAAATATGTACAAGCATATATACATATATACAGGTGCTGTGGGGAAGGGAAGGAGATAAGATGGGGGGATGGAGAGGGGGACGAGGGGTCCTACTTAGACTGTGAGGGCAGGCTCTATGTCTGACCTGATTATCCTCTAGCTACTCCATTGCTTAGCACAGTGCTTAGCAAGTAGATATGAGCCCGTTGTTGGGTAGGGACCATCTCTATATGTTGCTACCTTGTGCTTCCCAAACGCTTAGCACACAGTAAGCGCTCAATAAATATGATTGAATGATTGAATACCATGTTATAAATTTCGAAATTATCATTATTAACCCATGGCAGAGGCTTGGGCCAATTACAAAGCAGTCAATCCCCTTGCCCCCTCCTATCTCACCTCACACTTGGCTCCTCTAATGCCAATCTTCTTGCTCTACCTCAATCTCACCTATGCCGATGCCAACCTCTGGCTCACATCCTACCCTTGGCCAAGAACACCCTACCTCCTCATATCTGATAAACAATGACTCTCCCCACCTTCCATCTCCTCCAAGAGGCCTTCCCTGACTTAGTCCCCCTTTCCTCTTCTCCCGCTTCCTTCTGCCTCACCTGGACTCACTCCCTTTATTCATCCCCCACTCCCAGCCCCACAGCTCCTATGTCCATATCTGTAATTTATTTATTTATATTAATGTCTAATAATAATAATAATAATGATGGCATTTGTTAAACATTTACTATGTGCAAAGCACTGTTCTAAGTGCTGGCGGGGGAAGATACATGGTGATCAGGTTGTCCCACATGGGGCTCACAGTCTTAGTCCCCATTTTACAGATGAGGGAACTGACGTTCAGAGAAGTAATAATAATAATAATAATAATGGCATTTATTAAGCACTTACTATGTGCAAAGCACTGTTCTAAGTGCTGGAGAGGTTACAGGGTGATCAGGTTGTCCCACGGAGGGCTCATCGTCCTAATCCCCATTTTACAGATGAGGTAACTGAGGCACAGAGAAGTGAAGTGCTCTGCACACAGTAAGCGCTCAATAAATACGATTGATGATGACGAAGTGACTTGCCCAAAGTCACACAACTAACAAGTGGCAGAGCTGGGATTTGAACCCATGACCTCTGACCCCCAAGCCCGTGTTCTTTCCACTGAGCCATGCTGCTTCTCTAGACTAGACTGTCTAGACTTCTCTAGTCTAGACTGTAAGCTTGTCGTGGGCAGGTAATGTGTGTGTTTATTGTTCTATTGTACTCTCCCAAGCACTTAGTACAGTGATCTGTACATACTACACGCTCAATAAATACGGTTGCCTGACTGACAAAGACTTCAAGCCACATAAGCTGCTGTTGGAGGAAATGGATTATCACGGTGGTGAAGAGATCGCTGTATGGTTTATCGGCATTCATTCGTTCATTCAGTTGTATTTATTGAGCGCTTACTGTATGCAGAGCACTGTACTAAGCGCCTGACCAGCTCCCTGCCCCTTCAGATGGATCTTCCTTTCCTCTGGCTTGAATGGCATTTCATTCTGCCCAGAAATAGACCGGGGGAACGTGCTGAATTTTGTACAGCGGAGAAATTCTCTATTGTCCTAACCAGGCCGTGACAGCGGTAATGACTACTGAGAGATTCTAGCAGACAACAGTCAGTGATTGGGGGAGACATTGTCTGGACTCCCCTCCAAGCCCATTTCAGCCTCCTCGAGATTATGCCCTTCATTAAAACATCGCTTAAGGGAGTTTACCTGCTCATCTCTGTCTTAGTCACGGTTGTTGGCATTAACCCCTGGTTAGGCAGAGAGAAGCCTGTGTCTTGGCTATTTTTTTTCCTTCTGTTCCTAGAATTAAGAAGGGTATCTATCAAGTGCATGCTCAATAAATACAACTGACGGACATTTGGACCAGTCGCTGGAACGGGTTTGTGAAAATCAGATTGGAGCCAATCTCTGTTCCACAAGAGGCTCACAATTTAAGAGGCGGGGAGAATCAGTGCTTAGCACAGTACCTACCGTGAAATATGCACGTAACAAATAGCACAAAAGAAATAGGTATCTTTTCCTCCATTTTAGGATGAGGAAACTGAGGCCCAGAAAAATAAAGTGACTTACCCAAGGTCACACAGCAAGATGGCTTAGATTCCATACCTCCTGACTCTCAGTTCTGTGCTCTTTTCATTAGGCCATGCTGCCAATCAAGAATATTTTAGTCCATTCCTTCTCACCGTACTGTCTCACTTCTCACTGTACCTTGATCTGCCTTTATTCAACCCCATGTATGTATTTCACACATATCTATTCTATTCTATTCTATTCTATTCTATTCTATTCTATTCTATTCTGTTAATATGTTTGGTTTTGTTCTCTGTCTCCCCCTTCTAGACTGTGAGCCCACTGTTGGGTAGGGACCGTCTCTATATGTTGCCAACTTGTACTTCCCAAGCGCTTAGTACAGTGCTCTGCACACAGTAAGAGCTCAATAAATATGATTGATTGATTGATTAAGTGCTATGTGCAGAGCACAGTGCTGGGCACACACTCAATAAATACCACTGTCAGATCAATTGTTTGAATATGTCTCCCCGTATCATTGCAAAGGAGAGACATGGGTATGATTATCTTGGTTCACGTAAGGAGGAAGTTACGTTACACAATGATACAAAACGGCCCTGCACGATTTCTATATCAAACTGTGTCCCAGAAACCAGCTTTCCAAACTCCCTGACAAGTACAGGCTCTCCAGATTTTGGTCATCACCCTCTCCTAGACTGAATCATTCTCATTCCTATCGAATAGGAGATGTCTGAACTCAGCGAGCAAGTAATTACATTTGCCCGGAATCATTTTCACACACGCAATTTCATGCTATGTCTTTAACACAATGTCTGCTTACAAAAGAGTTTATTCCAGATGACATAGTCAAAGTTGTACCTTTCCTTTTACAAATTTTATAATATTTAAGTACTTAACATGTGCCAGGTGCTGTTCTAAGCGCTGGAGTAACTAGTAGCTCATCATTCATTCATAGCTGTAGACTGTGAGTGCACTGTTGGGTAGGGACTGACTCTATATGTTGCCAACTTGTACTTCCCAAGCGCTTAGTACAGTGCTCTGCACACAGTAAGAACTCAATAAATATGATTGAATGAATGAATGAAAAGCTCACCTCCTCCAAGATGCCTTCCCAGACTGAGCCCCCTTTTTCCTCTCCTCCTCCGCATCGCCTCTGCCCTACTTCCTTCTCCTTCCCACAGTGCCTGCATATATGTTTGTACAGATTTATCACTCTATTTATTTTGCTTGTACATATTTACTATTCTATTTATTTTGTTAATGATGTGCATTTAGCTTTACTTCTATTTGTTCTGACAACTTGATACCTGTCTGCATGTTTTGTTTTGTACTTTCCTAAGTGCTTAGAATAATAATGATAATAATGATGACATTTATTAAGCACTATGTGCAGAGCACAGTGCTGGGCACACACTCAATAAATACCACTGGCAGATTAATTGTTTGAATAAGCGATTACTATGTCTCCCCCTTCTAGACTGTGAGCCCGTTGTTGGGTAGGGGCCGTCTCTATTTGTTGCCAACTTGTACTTCCCAAGCGTTTAGTACAGTGCTCTGCACACAATAATTGAATCCATTCAATTGCATTTATTAAGTGTTTACTGCAGGCAGAGCACTGTACTAAGTGCTTGGGAAAGTATGATACAACATTAAATGATGCAATAAACAATAAGCTCATCAACTTGGACACAGTCCCTGTCCCACTTGGGGCTCACAGTCTTAACCCCCACTTAACAGATGAGGTAAATGAAGCCCAGGGAAGGGAGGTGACTTGCCCAAGGTCACACAGCAGACAAGGGGCAATGCTGGGATTGGAACTCAGGTCCTTCTGACTTGCTACTGCTACTACTACTCTTTCCCAAGCACTGTTCTTAGCATAGTCCCTGTCCCACATGGGGCTCACAATATGCCCGCTGTTGGGTAGGGACCGTCTCTATATGTTGCCAACTTGTACTTCCCAAACGCTTACACAGTAAGCGCTCAATAAATACGATTGAATGAATGAATGAAAAGTAGGAGAGAGTAGGAATTAATCCTCATTTTACAGATGAGGGAAATGAGGCACAGAAGAGTGAAGTGACTTCCCCAAGGTAACAGAGCAGAGGTGTAACAGAGCCAAGATTAGAACCCAAGTCCTTCTGACTCCGAGGCCTGTGCGTTTTCCACTAGGCTGCTTCTCAATGACGTTGAGTGTCACCATGAGGCGAGGTCAAATCCTTCCTGTTTATAATAATAACAATAATGATGGTATTTGTTAAGCAATTACTATGAGCACTGTACTAAACGCCGGGGTGGATACAAACAAATCCTGTTGGATACAGTCCCTGATCCACGTGGGGCTCAAAGTCTCATGCCTCAATTTACAAATGAGTAAATCCTTCAGTTACCTCATCTGTAAAATGGGGATTAAGACTATGAACCCCATGCGGGACAACCTGATCACCTTGTAACCTCCCCAGCGCTTAGAACAGTGCTTTGCACATAGTAAACCCTTAATAAATGCCATTATTATTATTATTTCTCCATCTTCCTAACTTCCTTTCCCTCCTCCCTCCTATTCCCATCTGACAGTCTCCCCGCCACACTCCACAACTGCTTTTCCACACACATCCTTCCTGCTGGCTGGATAGCTTCTCATATATACACCTGTATATATGTATATATATTTGTACATATTTATTACTCTATTTTACTTGTACATATTTATTCTATTGACTTTATTTTGTTAATATGTCTTGTTTTGTTGTCTGTCTTCCCCTTCTAGACTGTGAGCCCGCTGTTGGGTAGGGGCCGTCTCTATATGTTGCCAACTTGTACTCTCTTCCTCCCTTCAAGGCCCTGCTGAGAGCTCACCTCCTCCAGGAGGCCTTCCCAGACTGAGCCCCTTCCTTCCTCTCCCCCTCGTCCCCCTCTCCATCCCCCCATCTTACCTCCTTCCCTTCCCCACAGCACCTGTATATATGCATATATGGTTGTACATATTTATTACTCTATTTATTTATTTATTTATTTATTTATTTATTTATTTTACTTGTACATTTCTTTCCTATTTATTTTATTTTGTTGGTATGTTTGGTTCTGTTCTCTGTCTCCCCCTTTTAGACTGTGAGCCCACTGTTGGGTAGGGACTGTCTCTATGTGTTGCCAATTTGTACTTCCCAAGCGCTTAGTACAGTGCTCTGCACATAGTAAGCGCTCAATAAATACAATTGATTGATTGATTCCCAAGCACTTAGTACAGTGCTCTGCACACAGTAAGCGCTCAATAAATACGATTGAATGAATGAATGAAATGAGGTGACTGAGGCCCAGAGAAGTGAAAAGACTTGCCCCAAGTCACACAGCAGACAAGTGAGGAAACCGGGATTAGAACCCATGACCTTCTGACTTCCAGTCTCAGGCTTTAGCCACTAGGCCATGATGCTTCTCTGTTTTTTCTCACGAGGCTCTGTCAGCTGGCCTTAGAACAGCAGAAGAGGCCTAGGATCCATCGTAAGTCTTTTTCATCATCAATCGTATTTATTGAGCACTTACTATGTGCAGAGCACTGTACTAAGCGCTTTTTCTCCTTCAACCAGCAGGTATGTATCCTTAAGTCCTGGGGGGACACACATATCTTGTCCTCCCTACTTCTCCTCTTCCTTTCTTCCACTGAACCACTCTCTTCAGGGAGAGAAAACCAAGAACAATTTTTCATCAGTGGGAGAGACATTCTGGAGCGCTCTGCTCACAAAAAGTGAGAATTAGAGAATAATTAGAGAAGCAATGTAGCTCAGCGGAAAGAGCCTGGGCTTTGGAGTCAAAAGTCATGGGTTCAAATCCCAGCTCCACCAATTGTCAGCCGTGTGACTTTGGGCGAGTCACTTAACTTCTCTATGCCTCAGTTACCTCATCTGTGAAATGGGGATGAAGACTGTGAGCCCCCCATGGGACAACCTGATCAGCTTGTAACCTCCCCAGCGTTTAGAACAGTGCTTTGCACATAGTAAGTGCTTAATCATCATCATCAATCGTATTTATTGAGCGCTTACTATGTGCAGAGTACTGTACTAAGCGCTTGGAAAGTACAAATTGGCAACATATAGAGACAGTCCCTACCCAACAGTGGGCTCACAGTCTAAAAGGGGGAGACAGAGAACAAAACCAAACATACTAACAAAATAAAATAAATAGAATAGATATGTACAAATAAAATAAATAAATAAATAAATAAATAGAGTAATAAATATGTACAAACATATATACATATATACAGGTGCTGTGGGGAAGGGAAGGAGGTAAGATGGGGGGGATGGAGAGGGGGACGAGGGGGAGAGGAAGGAAGGGGCTCAGTGTGGGAAGGCCTCCTGGAGGAGGTGAGCTCTCAGCAGGGCCTTGAAGGGAGGAAGAGAGCTAGCTTGGCGGATGGGCAGAGGGAGGGCATTCCAGGCCTGGGGGATGACGAGGGCTGGGGGTCGATGGCGGGACAGGCGAGAGCGAGGTACGGTGAGGAGATCAGCGGTGGAGGAGCGGAGGGTGCGGACTGGGCTGTAGAAGGAGAGAAGGGAGGTGAGATAGGAGGGGGCGAGGGGATGGACAGCCTTGAAGCCCAGGGTGAGGAGTTTCTGCCTGATGCGCAGATTGATTGGTAGCCACTGGAGATTTTTGAGGAGGGGAGTGATATGCCCAGAGCGTTTCTGGACAAAGATAAATGCCATCATTATTATTATGTGCTCAATAAAAACCACTGACTGATTGAAACATAGTTCAACTGCACTCTCCGATCCACAAGGAAGCTAGGAGCATGACCTAAATGACAGAGCATGGCCCTGGGAGTCAGAAGGTCATGGGTTCTAATCCCCGCTTCGCCACTTGTCTGCTGGGTGACCTTGGGCAAGTCACTTCACTTCTCTGGGCCTCGGTTACCTCATCTGTAAAATGGGGATTAGGACTGTGATGCCCCCATGGCACAGGGACTGTGAGCAATTTGATTTGCTCGTATCCAACCCTGGTGCTTACTACAGTGCCTGGAGCATACTCAGCGCTTAAAAAGTACCACAGCTACCTTGCCTTATGCGGCTGTGAAGGGGAGAATTGAACTGTCAAAACCTACAGTGGGTTTC
Organism: Tachyglossus aculeatus; assembly: GCF_015852505.1. NCBI lineage: Eukaryota > Metazoa > Chordata > Mammalia > Monotremata > Tachyglossidae > Tachyglossus > Tachyglossus aculeatus. The sequence continues at coordinate 5,415,447 of NC_052067.1, forward strand.
CCTCCAACTTTGTTTTGTGGTACATAACTGGAGGCCACATTCTGTAGATTTAAATAAAAGCAGAGAAACCACCACCACTTGCATGTTGTTAGTAATTAAACTGCCTGAACTCTATCCAAAAACTTGGGTGAGAAGAGTGTGTTCAACCTAAAAATAACCAGAGTATCCTTTTCAGAACTATCATAATTTATGTAACATTTAATCCCTGATTATAAAAAATAAACCCACCACCACCGACAACAAAAAAAAACACCATTATATTTTTGAAACTATAAATTATGTTTGTTTTCCTTCCCCTGGGAAAAAGCCAAACTGGATTTATACTTCTTATCATTCTTGACTACTTAGGTTCAGGCACTGGGGGGAAATGTACTCCTTTGTTCCTTCAGGAGAAGTAACTTCTACTCTCACGAGTGATACATTTCCGTACTTGGTGATCCAGAGATCATGGGAAAAAAATTAAACCCAAATATTGATTCTAGGAAGCAAAGCATCAAACAAGGGCTACAGAGGAAAGCTGGGAGGACTAATGCCAGAAGACCAGCCCTGTTTGAGACTAATAATAATGATGGTATTTGTTAAGCGCTTATTATGTGCCAAGCACTGTTAAGCACTGAGGGAGATACAAGGCTCACAGTCTTCATCCCCATTTTGCAGATGAGGGAACTGAAGCACAGAGAAGTTAAGTGACTTGCCCAAAGTCACACGGCTGACAAGTGGCGGAGGCAGAGTTAGAACTCATGACTTCTGCTCCCAGGGCCAAGCTCTGTCATTTAGGCCAGGCTCCTAGCTTCCTTGTGGATTGGAGAGTGCAGTTGAACTATATTTCAATCCATCAGTCAGTGGTTTTTATTGAGCACTTATTGTGAGCAGAGCACTCCAGAATGTCTCCCTGGCTGATGAAAAATTGTTCTTGGTTTTCTCACCCTGAAGAGAGTGGTTGAGTGAAAGAGAGGAAGAGGATAAGTAGGGAGGACAAGATATGGCTCTTTCCACTAAGCCATGCTGCTTATCTGCTATTGGGATAATCCATCCATCCATCAATCAGTCAATCGATCGTATTTATTGAGCACATACAGTTTGCTGAGCACTGTATTAAGCACTTTGGAGAATCCAATATAATAGAGTAGGTAAGCACAATCCCTGCTCACAAGAAACTTACCACTTAGACGATCCCTTCGCTAGGAATTTACTGATTAGATGATCCCTACCCACAAGGACCCCTCTCAGGGTCGCACCTGGAGAGTTTCCAGACCTCTACCAGTCTTGGCTAAGGAAGGGAGAGTCAATTAGAGGCCTACCCATTCCATCCCTAGCTTGGCCAGTGGCTAGTGAGTGGATGGCCATCTGCTACAAGTCAAAAGTCCCCCGTGCTGGGCAGCAGCGACATGAGTCGAGGGCAGAGACTTGAGTTTACTCCACGGAAGGCGGCGATTGTAAACCACTTCCAGATTTTGACCAAGAAGACTCTGTAGATCCACTATTAGAACAATTGCAGATGGAGAGCGGGGCGTTCTGGGAGAGATGCATCCGTGGTGTAGCTATGGGGTGGAAATGACTGGACGATATAAAACAAGACAAGACCCACGAGGAACTTACTGATTAGATGATCCCTATCCTCAAGGTAATTTACAGGGTAGAGAGGGAGAAGCCTCTTGGACAGAGGCTTTGGGAAGATCAGAAGACCAAGGGGCAGGTTGGAAAGCTGTAATCGGTGAAGCAGGTGGCAAATTTGTGATCAAGGCCAATCTAAGGGGTGAAAGAGAGAGCTGATTATGCCACTGTTTTTCCCATCACCCCCGCATACCTGGGTAATAATAATTATTATTATTATGGTATTTGTTAAGTATGGAGTCCTTCCCAGACTGAGCCCCCTCCTTTCTCTCCACCTCCTCCCCCTCCTCCTCCCCGCCGGCTTACCTCCTTCCCCTCCCCACAGCACCTGTATATATGTATGTATGTTTGTACATATTTATTACTCTATTTTATTTGTATATATTCATTATATTATAAATAAATACATAAATATAGAATAAATATTCTATTTATTTTATTTTGTTAATATGTTTTGTTTTGTTGTCTGTCTCCCCCTTCTAGACTGTGAGCCTGCTGTTGGGTAGGGATCTTTACCAGCAGTTAAGATAACTGAGAAGAAAATTAAGGAATGCCAGTTCCTGTCAGCACTGAAGAGAAAATATGTGTAGACTGTGAGCCCACTGTTGGGTAGGGACCATCTCTATATGTTGCCAACGTGTACTTCCCAAGAGCTTAGTACAGTGCTCTGCACACAGTAAGCGCTCAATAAATATGACTGAATGAATGAATGAACTTACTATGTGCCAGACACCGTACTAAGGTAGATAGACTGTGAGCCTGTTGTTGGGTAGGGACCGTCTCTATGTGTCACCAACTTGTACTTCCCAAGTGCTTAGTACAGTACCCTGCACACAGTAAGTGCTCAATAAATACGATTGAATGAATGAATGAATGAATGAACTTGGGTTGTACACCGTCCCTGTCCCGCGTGGGGCTCACAGTCTCAATCCCCATTTTACAGATGAGGTAACTGAGGCACAGAGAAGTGAAATGACTTGTGCAAGGTCACACAGCAGACAGGCAGCGGAAGTGGGGTTAGAAGCCATGATCTTCTGAATCCCAGGAGCGTATTCTATCCACTAGACCATGCTGTTTCTCTATGATTGCACCTGAAATAGCATCTCCTTCAAATACCAAGGTCAGGGAAGGTGTTTCCTTTCTCTGCTCCCTCTCCCTCCCCCTGGCCACCTCCCCTTCTCCCTTCTCTTTCCTTCTCTCCTTCTCCTCTCCTCCACTTCTCTCTTTCTCCCCTCTCCCAACCTTTCTTTCTCCTCTCCTAGATTTATCTCTTTCTCCTCTTCCCCCTTCTCTCATTTTCCCACCTCTTCTTCTCCCTCTCTCTCCTTTTCCTCTTCCTCACCTCTCTTTCTCTTTTCTCTCCCTCTTTTCACCCTTTCTCCTCCTCCCTATCCTTCTCTATGTTTGGAAGCATTCATGTTTATAGTAGAAAGCAATTTCCCTAAATAATAATAATAATAACAGTGGTATTTGTTGAGTGCTATGTGCCAAACACTGTTCTAAGCACTGGGGTAGATACAAGATAATCAGGTTGCCCCACATGGGGCTCGCAGACTTAATCCCCATTTTCCAGATGAGGTAACTGAGGCACAGAGAAGTTAAGTGACTTGCCCAAAGTCACACAGCTGACAAGCGGCGGAGCCGGGACTGGAACCCACATCCTCTGACTCCCAAGCCTGGGCTCTTTTCACTAAGCCACACTGCTTCCAAACTACCAAGGATTAAAAAAATAAAACTCGATGAGGATTTAGCCTGTTCTTTACCTGTGACAGGATAAAAAAGAAAATGCGGAAGTGAAAGCAAAATTCAAATCTCAACAACAATCGCACATTCCTAAGAGGAATACAAATATTTTCTCTTCAGTGCTGACAGGAACAGGCATTCCTTAATTTTCTTCTAAATTACCATCTTAACTTCTGGTAAAGATCCCCTAACAGTTTAATCCTCCCAAATAAACCAGAGAATAATTAATAATAATAATTATGGTATTTGTTAAGCACTTACTATTTGGCGGGTACTGTTCTAAGCTCTGGGGTGGATACAAGCTAATCAGGTCAGACATGAGCCCTGTCCTGCATGGGACTCACACTCTCAATCCCCCTTTTACGGATAGAGAAGCAGCGTGGCTCAGTGGAAAGAGTCCGGGCTTTGGTGTCAGAGGTCATGGGTTCGAATCCTGGCACTGCCACTTGTCTGCTGTGTGACTTTGGGCAAGTCACTTCACTTCTCTGGGCCTCAGTTCCCTCATCTGTAAAATGGGGATGAAGACTGTGAGTCCACGTGGGACAACCTGATCACCTTGTATTCCCCCCCAGCGCTTAGAACAGTGCTGCACACATAGTAAGCACTTAATAAATGCCATCATTATTATTATTATAAGGGAACTGAGGCACAGGGAAGTTAAGTGACTTGTCCAAGGTCACTCAGCAGACAAGCAACAGAGCCGGGATTAGAACCCACAACTTTCTGACTCCCAAGCCTGTCTCTAGCCACTAGGACATATTGTTTCTCAGAAGGCCACGCTGCAATGGGGCTGTTTTTAATTTCTATGCTCTTCCCTGCTCCCCTGGTTTGTCGACATCTTAACAGCTATCCCTCTCCTGGCTGCGGCCTGCTACCTAGTCTGAACGCTGCAGTGTTGTCTCAGCTCTCTAATTCCATCCCGCATTGTTTGAGACAAATTTTAAACACGTCTTTAACGTGTTTTTTCCTGTCTGCAAATACTAAAGAAGAAAACCGATCTACAAAGCCACGCTGTGGACTCTGGTCTGGCAGCTTTAAAATTCACCAAGAAATATGAGAATTCATAGAGGTCATGCATCTTACCTTCTTGAAATCACTGAAATGGAATCCTGAGGGTTTAGTAGAGTTATCAAAAAGCAGGACAAGTCTTTACTGCCCACAGTTCAGCTGGCTAAACTATGTCTTGACTCTGGATGGGTCACCGTTATCATCATCATCATCATCATTTTGGTCTGTGATTGCATTTTGATCTGTGACCTTTGGCCAATTGATATTCGCCCCACCTTCAACTCCACAGCCCTTGTGTACATATCCCTTCATTCAGTTGTATTTATTGAGCGCTTATTGCGTGCACAGCATTTTACTCAGCACCTGGAAAGTACAATTCAGCAATAAAGAGAGACAATCTTCTAGATTGAGAGCTCTAGAGATCTTTTAGATCTTCTAGATTGGAAGCCCACTGTTGGGTAGGGACTGTCTCTATATGTTGCCAACTTGTACTTCCCAAGCGCTTAGTACAGTGCTCTGCACACAGTAGGCGCTCAATAAATATGAAAAAAATCCAACTCCACCATCTGCACTTATTATGTGGAGTGCACTGTACTAAGCTCTTGGAGGAGTACAATACAACAGAATTGGTTGACACGTTTCCCGCCCACGATGAGGTGACAGTCAAAAGGGGAGACGGTAATTAAAAGAAATAAATAAGAGATGTGGACATAAGTGCTGAGGTGCAGAGGGTGGGGTGAATACCAACTACCCAAAGGGCAATGATCCAAGTCCAATTCTGATAATAATGCAAGTTTAAGAGCTTTATTTTATTACTTATGAATAGCTCAAAAATGAAACCTGTGCTTGGTCCAATAGATTTGCTTTTATTTCTGTAAGAAGAAGAGTTTGATTCTCCCAATAAATTCAGTCTCACGGCACTAGCTTTCTTTCTCCTCCCCGGCTGTGGAATCTATAAATCAAGCACACTCACCCAGAGAATACTTTGCTTAGCAGAGGGGCATATTCTCCCTAAAAATAATCATTCCTAAGAAATGAGAGTGTTCATTTTTACCGGTGTTAGAGGTAAGAAAAAAGTCAGTTTTGAGTCAGGCACTTCTTTGGACTCCTAGAAAATCCTGACCTACTTTTTTTTTCTGATTTGTGCCCCCTAGACTGTAATTTCAGGATTATGGTTGTGCTATTTTCTCTATGGGTATACAATTTTCAAAATAAAACATTTGCCCCTGGAGGAAGCAGTGTACGAATATGTGCTTAAACACCACACAGGTCAGAAAAAAATGCGGACCACAATTGGTACTTTGTTTCTCTCTGGTTCACTAGTCTGCCCTCTACCAAAGGTTTTCTGGGAATTTGTGATTCCTTGTAAAAATGAGGGTCAAGGTTATCATTAATGATAATAATAATATAATTTTAGTAATTAATAAGGGCTAACAAGGTGCCAAGCACTGTACTATGTGCGGGGGGAGATGCAAGATAATCAGATCGGACACAGTCCCTGTCTGACATGGAGCTCACAGTCCTTAGTAGGAGGGAGAGCAGGTATTGAATCCCCGTTTTACAGATGAGGAAACTGAGGTACCACAAGTTAAGCGGTGGGCCGAGGTCATGCAGCACTTGGTAGAGTTGGGGACTAGAACCCAGGTCCATGCTCTTTCTACTAAGCAATCCTGGTTCTCATGTTTTTTGTGGTCAATGGAAGGGGTTTAAGTCACTCTTGGGGAGGGTGATTTGATTACACCATAAGAAAGCCAGTTTGAAATAATAATAATAATAATCCATTTCCACATCTGTTCCTCTTCCTACTGTGGGGCACAGGGACTGTCTGACCTGATAACCCTCATAGCTTAGTGGAAAGAGCACAAGCTTGGGAGTCAGAGGTTGTGAGTTCTAATCCCGGCTCCGCCACTTGTCAGCTGTGTGACTTTGGGCAAGTCACTTAACTTCTCTGTGCCTCGGTAACCTCATCTATAAAATGGGGATTAAGACTGTGAACCCCATGTGAGATAGGGGCTGTGTTCAACCCCATTTGCTTGTATCCCTCTCCAGTACTTAGTACAGTGCCTGGCACACAGTAAGCGCTTAACAAATACCATAATTATTATTATTATTATTAAACAGTAAATGCTTAACAAATGTCATACTCATCATAATCACAAGGATCTATGCAGGCCTTCTCTCCTGCCTTTACTACTTTCCTCCCGCTAACATTTTCACTTCTTATTTATCAAAGTTTCCCATGGGGTCTCCATATCAGACAGATCCCAATACACGGCCTTCAATATTTTTGCCATTCTAAAAATAGCTGACCCTCAAAGTCTAATATTGATCTCCACCCTCCGCTAATCAATACTAATCTCTCAGATAAATTAGTCTTTATGTTGACCTCAACGAAAGTCATTACGTGTATACTAGCCAGGTGCCAAAACACATATTTAATTAATAGAGAAGGTAATCAAATGTCTATTTTACATCACTTCAAATTTTGGACTTCCAGCTCCAATACCCCGCTAAATATTAAATTTAATGATTAGAAGAGCAGTCATTTTGCGGTTAACCATTTTTTAGAACGTTTGGATTTCATCTCCAGTATCAGAAAATAATTTGATGTGTTGTTTGCTAGGGCTGGAACTCTGCAGCTTGGACTAGTGGAAAGAGCCCAGGACTGGGAGTCAGAGGTTGTGGGTTCTAATCCTGACTCCTCCACTTGTCTGCTATGTGCCCTTGGGCAAGACACACCACTTTCTCCGTGCCTCAGTTTTCTCAACTGCAAAATGGGGATGAAATACCCGTTGTCACTAATAATTAGACTGTTCCCTGCTCAAAGTGAACTAAGAACAGTGCTTTTTTTTCTCTTTTTTTAATGGCATTGTATGGTATTGGTTAATAATAATAATAATAATGGCATTTATTAAGCACTTACTATGTGCAAAGAACTGTTCTAAGTGCTCGGGAGGTTACAAGGTGATCAGGTTGTCCCACATGGGGCTCACAGTCTTAATCCCCATTTTACAGATGAGGTAATTGAGGCCCAGAGAAGTTAAGTGACTTGTCCAAAGTCACACAGCTGACAATTGGGATTTGAACCCGTGACCACTGACTCCAAAGCCCATGCTCTTTCCACTGAGCCATGCTGCTTCTCAATAATAATAATATAGTTTATTATAACATTTAATTAATGATTAATTAATATTATAATATTATTCTCTTTTAAGTGTTACTATGTGCCAGGTAATGTATTAAGTGCTGGAATAGATACAAGATAATCAGGGTTTTTTGTTGTTTATGTAAACATATTTACACCTTCCTTAACGCTCTGTTTTGGCTCAATTCATTTATTTTGACAGCGTTGTAAATATTTCCATGTGTCTTCCCTGTTAGAGTTGCAAGCGCCTTGTGGGCAGGGCATGTCCCTTTTTTATTCTGTGTTTTCCAAGCATCTACCACAATGCGGCACACCAAGTAGGCGCTCAATAAATACTCCAACAGCTACTACTACTCTGCTTCTTCAATTATCCTGTTTGAATAAACCTATTCCCGGAACTGCTCTTGCAGTACTTGGCTAGAAGCAAGAGTTAACAACTCCCCAGCTGTCCCCAAAGCAACAACCAAACAGATTGGATAATTGCCTATTCAGAAGTTTTCATTTTTAGCACAATAAGATGCTATTTCTCTTCACTTCTGGAGCTTCACTATTATCTGAAAGGGAAAATAAGACCCAGAAAAATATTTGGCTTACAGTCAGGTTGGAAGTTGAGTTTTACTTTGGGTTTATCTTTTACTTAGGGGTCAAAAAGCTCCGTGAACTTCTCATTCGTTTTCCCCCCAGAAGTATTGGTTTTGGTTTAATTTTGGCTCAGTGGAAAAGAGCATGGGCTTTGGAGTCGGAGGTCATGGGTTCAAATCCTGGCTCCGCCAATTGTCAGCTGTGTGACTTTGGGCAAGTCACTTCACTTCTCTGTGCCTCAGTTCCCTCATCTGTAAAGTGGGGGTTAAGACTGTGAGCCCCCCGTGGGACAACCTGATCACCTTGTATCCTCCCCAGTGCTTAGAACAGTTCTTTGCACATAGTAAGTGCTTAATAAATGTCATTATTATTATTATTATTATTTTAAAGATGGGAAAACTGAGGTGCAGAGAAGTAAAGGGACTTTACAAGGTCTCACAGCAGGCAGAAATCTGAATGGGATTAGAACCCAGGTCTTTCGACTTCTTGATGCATGGCCTTTCCCGCCAGATGCCACATTGACACTTCGTGGGGGTCCTCAACTTCACCAGGTGGTTAAAAGAGGGTAGAAATGTCACCTCAAAGCCAGGAAATGGGTAATCTACCAGAAAGAGTAGCAGTAGTGGTCATACTAATAGTAGTAGTAATAGTAGCAGTAATAATAATAATAATAATGGTATTTGTTAAGCGCTTACTACGTGCCAAGCACCGTTCTATGCACTGGAGTAGGTACAAAATAATCAGGTTGTCCCACGTGGGGCTCACAGCCTTCATCCCCATTTTCCAGATGAGGGAACTGAAGCACAGAGAAGTGAAGTGACTTGCCCAAAGTCACCCAGCTGACAAGCGGCGAAGCCAGGATTAGAACCCCCCCAACCTCTGACTCCCAAACCCGGGCTCATTCCACTAAGCCACGCTGGTTCTCAGGAGTAGTAAGAGTAGTAGCAGTAATAGTAATTGTGCTTTGCACACAGTAAGCACTCAATAAATACGATTGAATAGTATTAATAGTAGTAGTAGCAGTAGTAGAAATAAAAGCACTAGTGGTATTAGTAGCAACAGTAATAGTAGTAACAAAGTGACCTAAAGTAAATCAGCAGTAGTAAAATATCCTCCCTCCTCAAATTGCCCTCCCGCCCAGAAAAGCAGTGGGGCTCAGCGGAAAAGACAGAGGTCATGGGTTCAAATTCCAGCTCTGCCAATTGTCAGCTGTGTGACTTTGGGCATGTCACTTGACTTCTCTGGGCCTCAGTTCCTTCATCTGTAAAATGGGGATTAAGACTGTGAGCTGCACGTGGGACAACCTGATCACCTTGTAACCTCCCCAGTGCTTAGAATGGTGCTTTGCACATAGTAAGTGCTTAATAAATGTCATTATTATTATTATTATTTAATCTGCCAAACCCCACTTCCCCCCTTCAAAGCCCTTCTGAATGCTCACCTCCTCCAGGAGGCCTTCCCAGATTGAGCCCCCCTTTTCCTCTGCTCCTCCTCCCCTCCCCATTACCCCAAATCCCTCCATTTTCTCTACCCCCCTCCCTGCCCTACAGCACTTTTGTATATATGTATATGTTTATAATTGTAATTATATTTATTTTTATTAACGATGTGTATATTTATCTATAATCCTATTTATTTATAATGATTCTACTTGTGCCTGTTTACTTGTTTTGATGTCTGTCTTCCCGCTTCTAGAGTGTGAGCCCGTTGAGGGCGGGGATTGTCTCTATTTGTTGCTGAATTGCACTTCCCAAGTGCTTAGTACGGTGCTCTGCACACAGTAAGCGCTCAATAAATATGATAGAATGAATGCACAGAAATAGAAGCAGCAGTAGCAGTAGAGGAAGTAGCAGTAGTAGCAGTGTTCATTCAATCGTTCATTCAGTCATATTTATTGAGAATTTACTGTGTGCAGAGCGCTGTATTAAGCACCCGGGAGAATACAAAATAACAAATAAACAGACACATTCCTTGTCCACAATGGTTATGGCTTGTGGTCTGGGGAGGGCGGGGCGGGGGGGAGACAGACATTAATATAAATAAATAAATTAAAGATATGTATGGCTATGTACATTACAGATATATACATAAATACAGATATGTACATTAGAAGCAGTGTGGCTCAGTGGAAAAAGTCCGGGCTTGGGAGTCAGAGGTCATGGGTTCAAATCCTGACTGCCGCTTGTCAGCTGTGTGATTTTGGGCAAGTCACTTCACTTCTCTGTGCCTCGGTTACCTCATCTGTAAAATGGGGATTAATATTGCGAGCCCCACATGGGACAATCTGATCACCTTGTACCCTCCCCAGCGCTTAGAACAGTGCTTTGTACAAAGTAAGCGCTTAACAAATACCAAAATTATTATTACATAAATAGTAGTAACAGTAGTGATAGTAGTAACAGCATCAGGCTCAGCCACTTTCATTCATTCATTCAATCGTATTTATTGAGCGCTTACTGCGTGCAGAGCACTGTACTAAGCCACTTGTCAGCTGTGTGACCTTGGGCAAGTCATTTCACTTCTCTGGGCCTCAGTTACCTCATCTGTAAAATGGGGATTAAGACTGTGAGCCCCATGTGGGACAACTTGTCACCTTCTATCCCCCCTAGTGCTTAGAACAGTGCTTCGCACATAGTAAGAGCTTAACAAATACCACCATTATCATTATTACCAGTAGAATATATATTAGTACTCTCCCAAGGGCTTAGGATAATAATAATAATAATAATAATAATGTTGGTATTTGTTAAGCACTTACTATGTGCAAAGCACTGTTCTAAGCGTTGGGGTAGATACAAGGTAATCAGGTTGTCCCACGAGGGGCTCGCAGTCTTCATCCCCATTTTACAGATGAGGGAACTGAGGCCCAGGGAAGTGAAGTGACTTGCCCAAAGTCACAGCGCTGACAGTTGGCGGGGCGGGATTTGAACCCACAACCTCCGACTCCAAAGCCCGGGCTCTTTCCACTGAGCCATGCTGCTTCCCCTGCAAAGGATTGTGCTTTGCACACAGGAAGTGCTCAGTAAATTCAATTGATGGATTGATTGATTGTAGTAGTAATAGCATTGATTGAGCACACATTGGGTGCAATTTACTATTATTACTAATAATGATTGTGGTATTTGTGGCACTTAACTTTTGTGGCACTTGCTATTTGCCAACCCCTGTATGCTGAGGTAGATAACACATAAACCATCTGGGCAAAATTCCTATCCTACGTGGGACTCTCAGTCTAAAGGGGAGGGAGAACAGGTATCGATTTCCCATTTTAAAGACAGATAACTGAGGCACAAGGAAGTTGTCAGTCAATTGTGTTAATTGAGCACTTAATCATCATCATCATCAATCGTATTTATTGAGCGCTTACTATGTGCAGAGCACTGTACTAAGTGCTTGGGAAGTACAAATTGGCAACATACAGAGACAGTCCCTACCCAACAGTGGGCTCACAGACTAAAAGGGGGAGACAGAGAAAAAAACCAAACATACTAACAAAATAAAATAAATAGAATAGATATGTACAAGTAAAATAAATAAATAGATAGAGTAATAAATATGTACAAACATATATACATATATACAGGTGCCGTGGGGAAGGGAAGGAGGTAAGATGGGGGGGATGGAGAGCAGAGCACTGTACTAAGCACTTGGGAGAGCACAATATAACAATAAACAGGTACAATCCCTGCCCGCAGTGAGTTTACATTGTAGCACAAGATCACATGACAGGTAAATGGCAGAGCGGGAATTAGAACCCAGGTCCTCTGACTCCCGGCCTGGGCTCTTTCTACAAGGCCACGCTGCTGGTTGTATTATGCGTTCAGGAAATGACATATTCCCTGAGGAGCTCAGGATATGTGGGAGACAAACCTAAATAATACTAAGAGTGATTTACAGCAACATTAATGTGAATCAGGTCTCAGCTGGGTGTCTGATCTTTTCAGATCTGGAGAGGTATTCGATTCAAATGTTGATGTCATCATCCGGTTTCATCCTTCATTCTGATTCCCACCCTCATAGTCTCCTCACAACCTCCTCTATTCCCATTTGTGGACAACTCAAATTTTAAAGCTCCCAACCTAAAACTGTGGTAATGGTTCCAGTCTCACCATTAATTTTATTAGTATTTTTGAAGGCACACCTCCCCCAAGAAGCCTTCCCTGACTAAGCCCTCCTTTCCTCTTCTTCCACTCCCTTCTATGCCTCCATGACTTGCTCCCTTTATTCATCGCCCCTCCCAACCCCACACCACTTCTACCCCTATCCATAATTAATTTATTTAAACTAATGCCTGTCTCCCCTTCTAGACTGTAAGCTCATTGTTGGCAGGGAATATGTCTACCAACTCTGTTATATTGTTATACTGTTCTCTCCCAAGTGCTTAGTATAGTGCTCAACACACAGAAAGTGCACAATAAATAGGATTGATTTAATTCCAAATGTTTCTTTTAACCTCACTGAGAAACAATGCCTTGAAGTTAATAAACACGGCCCATTTCTACATCCAGATACCCATCCTAGAATGTATCATTATCATTATTATATTATTATTCATTCATTCAATCGTATTTATTGAGCACTTACTGTGTGCAGAGCACTGTACTAAGCGCTTGGGAAGTACAAGTTGGCAACATATAGAGACGGTCCCGACCCAACAGTGGGCTCACAGTGATTATCATCATTACTATGTTTGTTAAGTACTTACTATATGAGTCTGGCACTGTACTAAGTGCTGGGGTAGTTTCATGATAATCAGAATTTGCTGTAATTCAACATTCACCGGTGCTCACTCACACAATCCCCGGAATGAAAATTCTGCCGTGTTCACTTCTCAGTAATGGAGAGTTTCTCTCATTCTTTCTTTAAAACTGCCCTGATACGTGATATTTTGTAGAAATAACCTACCCTAAAAAGTCAATTTAAAAAAATCAAACAACTAAATATAGCTTCGGTGTCCTGAACGGTTTCTGGAAGATGGGTCTGTTTCAATCGGGTTTCCAAATCACGGTGACCCTCCAAGCCACAGAGCAAATCACCACTCCATTGTGGGTTTTATTTAATGATGTCTCACAGCTATGCCCTTCACCTAAATCTCTGCCTTTGAGCATCCTGTTTCTTTAGTCAAGAGACGCGATTTCTGGCTGGCTTTCCAATATCGAAGACGCTTCCGGATATATCATTAGGCAGTTCCAGACTTCACGGGGCATTTTAAAGCCCATTTTAGATGCCGACATGGATGAGCCAACATCTGCTTTTCACTGAATGGACCAGAGCTTGTTCTGTGTTAACCAACCCTGCTGCTTCTCCTGTCTTTTGGGTTAGAGTGGAAGCTACTCGAGGGTTGGAAGGTGGGTCTGACTCCTGGTAGGCTCTCCCAACCACTTTGTGTTGTGCTCTGCCCTCGGGAAGCATTCCAGAGATCTGATTGATTAATGATAATGGACTGATTGATTACCAGAGCGAAATGGGGTGGGAGAGCAAGCTGGGGGGTCAGGAAAGAGAGGAGGAGGTGCCGGGATCTCGGGAATCTCTAGTCTGGATGATATTCATTCATTCAATTATATTTATTGAGCACTTACTGTGTGTTGAGCACTGTACTAAGTGCTTGCAAAGTACAGTTCGGCGACAGATAGAGAAATCGGGGACCCAGCAATCCCAACCCAACAACGGGCCCATGTCACTGTCACTAGATAGTCGAGAAGTAGTCTGCAGCATTCATAATTACACTATTTCTGTAGATGAGCTATACATATCTATTGCTTATAAATTTTACATTATAAATTATGTATTTATATTCATATCTGTCTCCCCTATTAGACTGTAAGCTCTTTGGAGGCAGAGAATGTGGGGGAAGCAGCTTGGCTTAATGACAAGTGCACAGGCTTGGGAATCAGAAGTCATGGGTTCTAATCTAATCTAATGGGTTAGAGAAGCAGTGTGGCTCAGTGGAGTCAAAGGTCATGGGTTCAAATCCTGTCTCCACCACTTGTCAGCTGTGTGACTCTGGGCAAGTCATTTAACTTCTCTGGGCCTCAGTTACCCATCTGTAAAATGGGGATTAAGACTGTAAACCCCACGTGGGACAAACTGATCACTTTGTAAACTCCCCGGCGCTTAGAACAGCACTTTGCACATAGTAAACAAATACCATCATTATTATTATTAATCCTGTCTCTGCCACTCGTCAGCTGTGTGACTTCGGGCAAGTCACTAAACTTCTCTGTGCCTCAGTTACCTCATCTGTCAAATAGGGATTAAGACTGTTAGCCCCACTTGGACAACCTGATTACCTTGTATCCCCCCCACAGCATTTAGACCAGTGCTTGGCACATAGTAAGTGCTTAACAAATACCATCATCATCATGACCTTCTGATTCTCAGGCCTGTGCTCTATAACGACCAGGAGGTAGTCCTGGCAGAGCTCCTGGAGTAAAATAGGGAGCTAGAATGACAAATATATACGGGACCATTTCTTCACAAGGCTTTGTGGCCTGGGCATGTGGTTCCTGAGGAGAGGGAACAATCATTTGCTTATAAAGAATATTTTGATGCCTTTAAAAGCAGTAAAGCCCTTCTTTCCCAGCTCAGGACTCAGGACTTAATAACAATAATTTCTAAAAATTGCCTAGGGTAATATCCAAGGGTTTTATTTAAAATCGCTTTTCAATCTTTCCTAAGCCCTTCTGCATCATTTTCTCCCCTCCTGTTTGTAAAATGGAGGTTCCACCCTCTCCTCTGAGGATAAAATAAGGAGAGAGGGAGAGGCAGGAAGCAGCGTGGCTAAGTGGAAAGAGCCCAGGCTTGGGAGTCAGAGGTCATGGGTTCTAATCCCTGCTCCACCATTTGTCAGTTGTGTGACTTTGGGCAAGTCACTTAACTTCTCTGTGCTTCAGTTACCTCATCTGTAAAATGGGGATTAAGACTGTGAGCCCCATGTGGGACAACCTGATCACCTTGTATCCCCTCCAGCGCTTAGAACAGTGCTTGGCACATAGTAAACACTTAACAAATACCATCATTATTATTATATTGCCCAAGTGGAAACTGTTGGCTAGGAGGTAAAGATCGCTGATGGAGCTGGCATGGCCTGGGACCCAGGACACCTGATTTCCAAACTTGAATCGGGGTTGGAGAAGGGCAGGCTTTTCTGATGCTTCCTCTATGGTGGATTTAATTCTTGCCTATCCACTTCCTGGACGCACGCCCATCCTATTACATCCTAGTGAGAAGGACCTAGGCCAGAAAGACATTGAATAAAAGTATTTGCTCCATTTCCCTCCTTGGGCAAAACGTTTGGTTAGTTCCATTTAAATTGCCTGAATCCAACTAGAGAATTTCCGACAGGTAAGCGTCACCTGTTGAAATTGCCAACTTTCAACCTCTCTCTTGCTGTGTCAACATTCAGAAGAGAAGCTCTAAAAGCCGTTATTCAATACCTAAGTTCCCAGTACTATGAGATTGAAAGCATGGTTTCTTCTGTCATCAGTTTGTCACGAGTACCAAGCAGGAAGAATCTTAAATACATCTTTCAACATTTCAATGCTTCAGCAAATAGTCTCTCTATGAAATCCCAGGATACAGCATTTCCTGACATATGTGGTTTTGGTGATCTCTAGCAATTCAGCTAGGGAATATACATGGAAGTGCGGCAGAATCAGAAAGCCTGATATAAATGATAATTCCAGGAAAGGACAAGCCGGTTTATGGAAAAACCACAGAAAAAGCTGGTAAGAGGTGATCAGAGAAGCAGCATGGCTTAGTGGAAAGGCAGGGGCTTTGGAGTCAGAGGTCATCGGTTCAAATCCCGGCTCCGCCACTTGTCATCTGTGTGACTTTAGGCAAGTCACTTCACTTCTCTGGTCCTCAGTTACCTCATCTGTAAAATGGGGATGAAGACTGTGAGCCCCCCGTGGGACAACCTGATCACCTTGTAACCTCCCCAGAGCTTAGAACAGCGCTTTGCACATAGTAAGCACTTAATAAATGTCATCCTTATTATTATTATTATTATTATTATCAGACAGCATTGAGCTATCAACCCTGATTAACTTCTCACCCTTATAAGATTTCACTGAAAATTGAAAAGAAGGAAGTATATATTCATAAGAAATGTCTCCGAGAGACTAGAGGAGGATTAGGTTATCAGCTCATTGTTGCAGGGAATGTGTTTGTTACATTTTGTTGTGCTGTACTCTCCTAAGAACTTAGTACAGTGCTCTATACACAGTAAGTGTTCAATAAATAGGATTGATTGATTATTGAGAATTCTTATTCCAGTATCATGCAAGAGCACCAAAAAGCCCCAATTTAAAGCCATGTGATACAAAGAATGAAGAGGGATTTTTTAGGATACTCAACAAAGCACCTAAGAATACACCAGAATTAATCTAAGTGATATAATAATGATGGCATTTGTTAAGCACTTACTATATGCCAAGCACTGTTCTAAGCGCTGGGGTAAACACAAGGTGATGAGGTTGTCCCACGTGGAGCTCACAGTCTTAATCTCCATTTTACAGCTGAGATAACTGAGGCCTAGAGAAGTTAAGTGCCTTGCCCAAGGTCACACAGCAGACATGGGGCAGAGCCAGGATTAGAACCCATGACCTCTGACTCCCAAGCCCAGGCTCTTTCCTCTTCTGCCCTCAGGCAGCTTCATATTAAAGGTGATATTTGTTAAGCTAATCAAGCATCTTAATACCAATTGTAGTATTTGTATGTGCCAAGTACTGTACTAAGAGCCGGGGTGGATACAAACAAATAGGGTTGGACACAGTCCCTGTCCCAAAGGAGGCTCACAGTCTTCATCCCCATTTTACAGATGAGGTAACTGAGGCATAGAGAAGTGAAGTGACTTTAGTGAAATGATTTTAGGGATCAATGAAGCGTGTCTGGGCCAAACAACATATGCTCTTCCCAAGTTACTTAGTAAACCATCTCTCTACCTCTTAACGCAGGGCAGTAGTGTGAGTTTCATTTAACCTGTCAAGATCTGCCATCAACTCCAGAATTTCTAATTTAGGTTTTCCATAATTCTTTCAACTCCGAATAGCGGCCTGGAAAAGCCTTTCTGTAGTAATCCAGAAGTGGACCACCCTTAGGCTGAAATTCCCCTCACAACTTCTAGCTAAATACCAGAATTTTTATTTTTAAAGGGTTTTTAAGATGCCCCGAGCTTCCCTCTGCTTCCCAAGTTCCACTTTTCTTCCGCGTGGCCTTGGACAAGTCCTTCGCTTCTCTGTGCCTCAGTCACCTCACCTGTAAAATGGGAATTGAGACTGTGAGCCCCACATGGGACAAGGACTGTGTCCAACCCGATTTGCATGTATCCACACCAGTGCTTAGTACAGTGCCTGGCACATAGTAAGTGTTTAACTAATAATAATAATAATAATAATGATGGTGGCATTTATTAAATGCTTACTATGTGCAAAACACTATTCTAAGCGCTGGGGAGTTTACAAGGCGATCAGGTTGTCCCACGTGAGGCTCACAGTCTTACTCCCCATTTTACTGATGAGGGAACTGAGGCACAGAGAAGTTAAGTGACTTGCCCAAAGTCACACAGTTGACAAGTGGCGGAGCCGGGATTAGAACTCACAACCCCTGACTCCCAAGCCCGTGCTCTTTCCACTAAGCCACGCTGCTTCCTATTATTATTAGCAGTAGTAGTGGTAGAAGCAGCGTGGCTCAGTGGAAATCAATCAATCGTATTTATTGAGCGCTTACTGTGTGCAGAGCACTGTACTAAGCACTTGGGAAGTACAAGTTGGCAACATATAGAGATGGTCCCTACCCAACAGTGGGCTCACAGTCTAGAAGAGCCTGGGCTTGGGAGTCAGAGGTCATGGGTTTGAATCCTGACTCCACAACTTGTCAGCTGTGTGAACTTGGGCAAGCCACTTAACTTCTCCTTGCCTCAGTTACCTCATCTGTAAAATGAGGATTAAGATTGTGAGTCCCACATGGGACAACCTGATCACCTTGTATCCCCCACAGCTCTTAGAACAGTGCTTCGCACATAGTAAGCACTTAACAAATACCAGAATTATTATGATTATTATTAGGGGGCTGGAATTGGAGCCAGGCATAATCCCTCCCCAACCCCTGGCAACCCTAGATCAGGCCCAGGGGAGAGGGGTGTCATTGCCTCTGCCAAAATATAATTCTCCTCAACCCCACAGACCTTTATGTACATATCTTTAAATTATGTATTATAAATTATTTATTCACATTAATGCCTGTCTCATCCTCTAGACCATAAGCTCATTATGGGTGAGGAACGTGTCTGCCAGTTCTGTTGTATTGACTCTCCCAAGCGCTTAGTTCAGTGCCTGGCACAGAATGAGTGCCGAACAAACACGAAAAGAAAAAAAGATTGATGACGATGTAACCTGCCAGCCATAATTGGCTACCTCGGACCACAGCTTACTTCCTTGGGTGGTCCCATCAGAAAGAGCAAAAATTCTCCTCACAATAACCCAGTTCTGAAACAAACATTCTTAGTTGAACACAGGTAAAAACACAACCAATGAAATACCTCTAGGTCCATTACATTTTTTATGGTATTTGTTTAAAAGCTTACAATGTGCCAGGCGCTGTATTTTATGGCATTTGTTTAAATGCTTACAATGTGCCAGGCGCTGTACTAAGCGCTGGGATAGATGCAAGCTAATAATAATAATAATGGTATTTGTTAAGCGCTTACTATGTGTGAAGCGCTGTTCTAAGCGCTGGGGGGATACAAGGTGATCAGGTTGTCCCACGTGGGGCTCACAGTCTTAATCCCCATTTTTCAGATGAGGGAACTGAGGCCCAGAGAAGTTAAGTGACTTGCCCAAAGTCACACAGCTGACAATTGGCGGAGCTGGGATTTGAACCCCTGACCTCTGACTCCAAAGCCCGGGCTCTTTCCACTGAGCCACACTGCTTCTCTAATCAGGTTGGACCCTGTCCCTGCCCCATATGAGGCTCACAGTCTTAATGCCCATTTTACAGAGGAGGTACCTGAGGCCTGGAGAAGTGAAATGACTTGCCCAAGATCACACAGCCCGTAAGCAGAGGAGTCGGGATTAGAACCCAGGTCCTTCTGCTTCCCAGGCCTGTGCTAGAGCCAGTAGGCCGTGGTGCTTCTTATTATCTATAGTCAAAGAGATCTAATGGGCACTAACATGAAAAGAAGGAAAAATATTTTGGTCATTAAAAAAAGAACACTACAGAAATCAATAGGTAGGATCTAGTCCCTTTCCTTAGTGGCCATTCCTGGGGAAAGAAACCCATTAAAACAGCTCAATCAATAACCAAGTATGAATCACCCTTTTCCTTAGTCAGCCTGAGCTGAGCTTACCGAAATTGCAGACCAATGGCACTCTCGGAATTCCTCTTTAAAAAAGAAAAGATGCTTAGAAACATCACCTCATTTCACGACCAGCCTTTCTTTTTCACTTTTCCCCTTTAATGGAAGTGACTAATATGTTTCTTGAAAATCCAATTATGAGCGTCAAACGGGGCAGTTGATACTGTTAAGAGTTTCATTCTTGAAGATGAATGATCTTCTCTGGCTTTCCCTCTCAGGGCGGAAGTGCTGGGGATCAGAGAATTATTAAAGATCTTACTGTCAGCATTTATCTTTCATCTTAATTATGGATAAAGTTGGCTACGTCTCCCTGCCAACGGTGCAAGCTGTGAAATGAATGCGACTCCGAAGCGTGGCTTCGTCTCGATCGCGTCTTTTTTTCAGAAAGAAGCTGCAGATTTATTCTGCCTGTTTCTTGGAGAGAGATGGGGTTCGGGGGGGGTCTTTTTATTTCCACTACCTAATTAGAAATTCTTCGGTTTCTTAGAATTCATTCCTCCCAAATCCACCTTCCAACTGTAGCTCGTTCTCGACTCTCCCGTCTCCACGCCCTCACTCTTGGCATTTTCCAGGCTTAGAACTTCCTCCCCATGGCGGGAGCAGATAGAGCACAGGCTTGGGAATCAAAAGGTCATATGGAATTTCAAAACTGCAACAGGAATGGTGGGGAATCAGACACATCAGGGTAAGGCAGGAGATCAATCAATCAATCAATCAATCGTATTTATTGAGCGCTTACTGTGTGCAGAGCACTGTACTAAGCGCTTGGGAAGTACAAGTTGGCAACATATAGAGACAGTCCCTACCCAACAGTGGGCTCACAGTCTAGAAGGGGGAGACAGAGAACAAAACCAAACATACTAACAAAATAAAATAAATAGAATAGGTATGTACAAGTAAAATAAATCAATCAATAAATAGAGTAATAAATATGTACAAACATATATACAGGTGCTGTGGGGAAGAGAAGGAGGTAAGATGGGGGGGATGGAGAGGGGGACGAGGGAGGCCTAGATGACCTAGATGATCTCTAGGTGCTCACGGTGCCTATTTTCTTTATTAAGGAAATAATTAGGCACTTAGTACAGTGCTCTGCACATGGTGAGTGCTCAATAAATCCCACTGATTGATTCTTTCTCAGTTTCTTCCACCCCCCCCCCCCCCACACACACACACACTCAAGTGTATAAGAGAGAAATTGTAATAATAATTGCACGTGGGTCAGTGGAAAGAGCCCGGGCTTGGGAGTCAGAGGTCATGGGTTCTAATCCCAGCCCCGCCACATGTCTGCTGTGTGACCTTGGGCAAGTCACTAGACTTAGAGAAGCAGCGTGGCTCAGTGGAAAGAGCACGGGCTTTGGAGTCAGAAGTCATGGGTTCAAATCCCGGCTCTGCCAATTGTCAGTTGTGTGACTTTGGGCAAGTTACTTAACTTCTCTGGGCCTCAGTTACCACATCTGTAAAATAGGGATGAAGACTGTGAGCCCCCTGTGGGACAACTTGATCGCCTTGTAACCTCCCCAGCACTTAGAACAGTGCTTTGCACATACTAAGTGCTTAATAAATGCCATCATCATCATCATTATCACTTAATTTCTCTGAGCCTCAGTTAGCTCATCTGTAAAATGGGGATTAAGACTGTGAGCCCCACGTGGGACAACCTGATCACCCTGTATCCCCCCCCAGCGCTTAGAACAGTGCTTTGCGCATATTAAGTGCTTAACAAATGCCATTATTATTATTATTATTATTATTATTATTATTATTGTGGTATGTGGTAACTGTTTACAATGTGCCTACCAGTTTACTGAACACTAGGATAGATACAAGATAACCAGGTTAGATACAGACCCTGTCCCTTACCAGGCTCAAGTCCAAGAGGGAAGGAGAACAGGTTTGGAATCCCCATTTTACAGATGAGGAAACTGAGACACAGAGAAGTGAAGTGACTTGCCCAAGGTCACTCAGCAGGCAGGTGACGGAGCTGGGATTGAAACCGGGATTAGATTAGGAGCAATGTTGCCTAGTGGATAGAGCACGAGTTTAGGAGTCAGAAGAACCTGCATTCTAGTCCCAGCTCTGCCGTGTCTCTGCCGTGTGACCTTGGGCAAGTCACTTCACTTTTCTGTGCCTCAGTTCCCTCCTCTGTAAAATGGGGATTCCAAACCTGTTCTCCTTCCCTACTGTGAGCCCCTGTGGGACAGAGACTGTGTCCAACCTGATTGCCTGGTAACTACCCCAGCGCTTACAACAGTGCCTGGTACATAGTAAGCTCTTAACAAATACCATAAAAATCAACCATCCTTTAACTCACAAGCCCGTGTCCTTTCCACTAGGCTCTGCTGCTTCCCATTGACTCAGCAAGCTATTTCATCAGGTTGAATCAACACCTCAAGTGTATGCCCTCTAGTTATAGTAATTAATAATAATTATTATGCTATTTGTTAAGTGCTTACTTTGTGCCAACCACTGTTCTAAACACTGGGGTAGATACAAGGTGATAAGGTTGGACACAAACCCTGTCCCACATGGGGCTCACGGTCTTAATCCCCATTTTGAAGATGAGGGAACTGAGGCAGAGAGAAGTGACTTGCCGAAGGTCACACAGTGGACTAGTGGCAGAGCCAGGATTAGAACCCAGGTCCTTCTCACTCCCAGGACTGGACTCTATCCACTAGACTACGCTGTTCTCATAGGCCTTGCTGTTTCTCACCTAATTAAGGAATGGGTAAAACTTATGTGATTCTGAACTGTTGCTTTTTTATGGTATTTAATCTTACTGAGTGCAAAGCACTAAAACCTTGGGAAAATACACTGTAATAGAGTTGGTAGACATGACCCCTGTCCACAAAGAGCTTACAGTCTACTATATCTGTTAGATAATCACATGTATGCTTCTAGTAGGAAGCACACACTCTGTATAAGACCAACATGATCCCTGTGTTAACATCAATTCCTCCTCCTTTTCTTCTTCTTTTCATCCAGCAATCAAGAGGCGGAGCTGGGATTAGAAACCAGGGCCTTCAGAGAAGCAGCATTTCTCAGTGTAAAGAGCACCGGCTTTGGAGTCAGAGGTCATGGGTTCAAATCCCGGCTCTGCCAATCGTCAGCTTTGTGACTTTGGGCAAGTCTCTTGGGTCTGTACTGCCTAAGCGCTTTGTTAACCAACCCCAATAACAGGATTTAGAACCCAGGTCCTCTGACTCCCAGACGCAGGCTAGTTCCACTAAGCCACGATGTCTCAGGACTTAGTTGGTCTGAAATCTCACTTGCTCTATCTCCCTACCCTCCAAACACTTAAATTGTTACTCCACCAATCGATAAATACCAACCCACTCCCAGTACCTTGGTCTCTCCTATCTTGCCACCCACCTCTCGCCCAATATTCATTCATTCATTCAACCGTATTTGTTGAGCGCTTACTGTGTGCAGAGCACTGTACTAAGTGCTTGGGAAGTACAAGTTGGCACCATATAGAGATGGTCCCTACCCAACAGCGGGCTCACAGTCTAGAAGGGGGAGACAGACAACAAAACATATTAACAAAATAAAAATGGTCAATATCTGCCTCTGGCCCGGAATTCCCTCCTTCTCCACGTCCAACAGCCGATCACTCTCCCTACCTTCAAAACCTTATTGAAGGCACACCTCCTCCAAGAGGTCATCCCCAACAAAGTCTTTATTTCCTATTCTTCCACTCCCTTCTGCATTGCCCTTCCCATTGGATTTTCACCCTTTACTCACCCCTCCCTCAGCTCCGTATCATTTATCTCCCTAATTTATTTATACGTATATTAGGGTCTGTCTTTCCCTCTAGACTGTAAGCTCACTGAGAACAGGGAACACATCTACCGACTCTGTTACACTGTACTCTCCCAAGCCCTCAGAGAAGAGTTCGGCATGGCCGAAATGCTCAGTACATGCAGATGATTAATTGATAAAGTATTTGAAAATCTGTAAATTCAGAGGATCACGTTCATTCAGAGGAAGTCAAACCACCAAACCAGCGCTTGGAACAGTGCTTTGCACATAGTAAGCGCTTAATAAATGCTATTATTAAACCATGACCTATGTTGAGAGGTGACAAGTCTAGGTAGATCATAGGGCTGGCAGTGAAACCCACATTCTTATCCCAGTGCTGCCAATGGCCTGCTGTGTGACCTTGGGCAAGCCACACAAACTCTCTGTTTCTCTTTTTCTTCATCTGTAGAATGGGTGCTCCAGTAATTGTGCCTCCAGAGGTAACTGGTGTGAAGAATTTTGGAAACAATTTAATGTGCCGTATAATCAATCAGTAGTATGTATTGAGCTCCTACTGGGTATAGTATGTAATTCTTTCCCCTAGGCTGTAAATTATTTGAGGGTAAGAATCATGTCTACCAACTCTATTGTACTATACTCTCCCAAAAGCTTAGTCCAGTCCTCTGTCCAGGGTAAACACTCAATTAAATGCCACTGATTTGTTGCAGAGCACTTGGGAGAGTATGATGGAATCAGTTAACATATGTCCTGCCCTCAAGAAGCCTACAATCTTTTTGTGGGGAGAGACACTAAAGAATTTAGAGATAGAAGAGATAAGGAGAGGTGGCTATGCATATGACTTAGGACTTTAATATAGGGTAGGTGAGTCTTCAGATACAAAACTCTCACAGGTGGTTCTAAGTTCACGGGTACCAACTTGGCACACTACTGGTAAGTGGGGGACCATAACCTGGATTGAGAACTGTATACAATATATTGTATTAGTATTTTAATAATATAGTTATTATAGTTAGGTTTTTTGTGAAGTTGTTCTTTCTGCCATCATGAAAAGATGGCTATCCTTTCCCAAGTCATCATCATCATCATCAATCGTATTTATTGAGCGCTTACTATGTGTAGAGCACTGTACTAAGCGCTTGGGAAGTACAAATTGGCAACATATAGAGACAGTCCCTACCCAACGGTGGGCTCACAGTCTAAAAGACTGTGTAAAAGCTCACAGTCTAAAAGTCCTCAGTACAGTGCTTTTCACACAGTAAGCACTCAATAAATATCACTGATTGAATGATATTCTAGACTGTGAGCCCGTTGTTGGGTAGGGACCGTCTCTATATGTCATCAACTTGTACTTCCCAAGCACTTAGTACAGTGCTCTGCACACAGTAAGCGCTCAATAAATATGATTGAATGAATGAATGAATGAATGATGGATTGATCGATGTTTGGCTGGGTGGATGTGTAGATGGAGTAATCTCCGCTGCATCAGCTCTGAGCAGAATATCTAGGGTCAGTTTCTTAAAACTTCGGAAATCTCTGGCTTTTGAGTCATCGGAGAAAAGCCCTCACTACAGCTCAAGCCAGACCAGCCAATTTAGTTCAGAGATGGGTGCTGAGATATGAGGCTATTTCGGATCCAGTTTTTGCTTTTCCATAGAAATCCAATTTTTTTAATTGTAATTTTTTTTTTGAAGTGTGTGGGAAAGCATCATATTTTCAGTTCCTTCTTTCACTTGTCAGGTTCCATTGCGTCAATGGCCAATTGACAATTGGCGGAGTTGGGATTTGAACCCATGACCTCTGACTCCAAAGCCTGGGCTCTTTCCACTGAGCCACGCTGCTTCTCAACTTCTGCACTTAACTTCTCTGTGCCTCAGTTACCTCATCTGTAAAATGGGGATTGACTTTGAGCCCCCTGTGGGACAACCTGATCACCTTGTAACCTCCTCAGTGCTTAGAACAGTGCTTTACACATAGTAAAAAATAAATATCATTATTATTATTATTACCTCCTAGATTCGTGCTCTCTCCACTAGACAATGCTGCTTCTCTGTTCATTCATTCACTGATTCAATTGTATTTATTGAACGCTTACTGTGTGCAAAGCATTGTACTAAGCATTTGGGAGAGTCCAATGCAACAATAAACAGACACACTCTGTTGTGATTTTTCCCTTCCCATACTAGCCAGGCCTAATGCTCCTTGTTTGTTCCTTGTTGGCAGGGCTCATGTCTACCAACTCTATTGTATCATACCCTCTGAGGCACACAATATTAATAATAATAATAATAATAATAATAACATTTGTGAAGTGTTTCCTATATGCCAGGCACTGTACTAAGCACTGGGGTGGATACAAGTAAATCGGGTTGGACACGGTCCCTGTCCCACATGGGGCTCCCAGTCTTAATCCCCATTTCACAGATGAGGGAACTGAGGCACAGAGAAGTGAAGTAATAACAATAATAATAATAATTACGGTATTTGTTAAGCACTTACTATGTGCCAAGCACCGTTTTAAGCATTGGGGTGGATACAAGTAAATCGGGTTGGACCCAGTCCCTGTCCCACACAGGGCTCACAGTCTCAATCCCCATTTACAAATGAGGTAACTGAGGCACAGAGAAGTGAAGTGACTTAGTCTAAAAGTCCCCTTCTAGACTGTGAGCCCGCTGTTGGGCAGGTACCGTCCCTATATGTTGCCAACTTGTACTTCCCAAGAGCTTAGTACAGTGCTCTGCACACAGTAAGCACTCAATAAATACTATTGAATGAATGAATGAATGAATGACTTACCCATGGTCACACAGTAGACAAGTGGAGGAGTAAGGATTAGAACTCAGGCCCTTCTGACTCCCAGGACTGGGATCTATCCACTAGGTCATGCTGCTTAGTACAGTGCTCTGAGCTCTAGAAAGTGCTCAATAAATTCCAGTGATTGGTGGATTAGTGAGTAGGATGACATTTATTTTTCTTTGGCTACAATGCCTATCTTCCCCTCTCTCCCAGTACATTGGTCTTCTAGGACTTCATAGTAATGATGGGATTTATTAGACACTTATGAGGCAAGCACTGCTTGAGGAGATATTCATTCATTCAATCGTATTTATTGAGGACTTACTGTGTGCAGAACACTGTACTAAGCACTTGGGAAGTACAAGTTGGCAACATATAGAGACAGTCCCTACCCAACAGCGGGCTCACAGTCTAGAAGGATATAAGATCCTCTAGACCGTAAGTTTGTGGTGAGCAGGAAATGTGTCCTCCAACTCTGTTGAATTGTATTCTCCCAAGCACTTAGTAATAACGATGATAATTATTATTACTATGATAATGGCATTTGTTAAGCACTTACTCTGTACCAGGCACTGTACTAAGCCCTGGGTGGATTCAAGTAAATCGGATTGGATACAGCCCCTGTCCCACATGGGGCGCACAGTCTGAATCCCCATTTTACGCATTCATTCATTCATTCAATGGTATTTATTGAGCACTTTCTGTGTGCAGAGCACTGTACTAAGCGCTTGGGAAGTACAAGTTGGCAACATATAGAGACGGTCCCTACCCAACAACGGGCTCGCAGTCTAGAAGGGGGAGGCAGACAACAAAACAAAACCGGTGGACAGGTGTCAAGGTGTCAGAATAAATAGAATTAAAGCTAAATGCACATCATTAACAAAATAAATAGAACAGTAAATATGCACAAGTAAAATAAATAGAGTAATAAATCTGTGCAAGCATATATACAGGTGCTGTGGGGAGGGGAAGGAGGTAGGGCGGGGGGAATGGGGAGGAGGAGAGGAAAAAGGGGGCTCAGTGTGGGAAGGCCTCCTGGAGGAGGTGAGCTCTCAGTAGGGCTTTGAAGGGAGGAAGAGAACTAGCCTGATGGATGTGAGGAGGGAGGGCATTCCGGGCCAGGGGGAGGACGTGGGATGGGGGTCGACGGCGGGACGGGCAAGAACAAGGTACAGTGAGGAGGTTAGCGGCAGATGACGCCCAGAGAAGTGAAGTAACTTTCCCAAGGTCACACAGCAGACAAGTGGCAGAGCTGGGATTAGGACCCATGATCTTTTGAGTCCCAGGTTTGTGCTCTCTCCACTATGCCAGGGCTGCTTCCCTATTATGTGCCAAGCACTGGAGTAGAATATTCTGCACAGAATAAGCACTCAATAAATACAGTTAATTGATTCCTTTTCGAATGCAACTGAACAAATGGAATCTTTTTCCAAGAGAATGCTGTCGTGGGGTTCAATTTATATTTTTGTTTAATGCTATGGAAATTCCTTTTCTGTGCCCTATGAACCAGATTGTCATAAGAACTATAAGGAAGATAATCACAGTATCAGTCAGATTCCTGAACACCGCATGTTTTTTCCCCACAAAGTGCTAATTTAGCACAGCTCGAGTCATCTAAGCGTATGTGGAATATTAAATTGGTTGGCATGCTAATATTATGTTTCTTTTAGCCGTTTGATAGTCCACGTGTACTGGATTAACTCCAACTGCGCTTAATTATTGCATCGGAAGAAACACAAACACACGCTATAATTAGGGCCCCGAAAGATGTTTTGCAAAGTGTAAAAATACTAGACTTCTTAGTGGGGGCTGGAATGTTCCTATCAGGTTCGTTTTCTTAGTCCGAATTTTCCTCCGAGCCCCTGTTTTCATTTTTATTTCCCATGACCCTGAAACCTTTTCCAAATCAATCAGTCAATGGCATTTATCAAAACTGCTTACTGCACACAGAGCCCTAAACACTCGGGAGAGTCCAACACAAAAATGCCCTACTGAGAGCTCACCTCCTCCAGGAGGCCTTCCCAGACTAAGCCCCCTTTTTCCTCTCCTCCTCCCCATCCCCCCTGCCCTACCTCCTTCCCCTCCCCACAGCACCTGTATATATATGTTTGTACAGATTTATTTCTCTATTTATTTTACTTGTACATATTTACTATTCTATTTATTTTGTTGATGCTTTGCATCTAGCTTTATTTCTATTTATTCTGATGACTTGACACCTGTCCACATGTTTTGTTTTGTTGTCTGTCTCCCCCTTCTAGACTGTGAACCCGTTGCTGGGAAGGGACCGTCTCTATATGTTGCCGACTTGTCCTTCCCAAGTGCTTAGTACAGTGCTCTGCACACAGTAAGCGCTCAATAAGTACAAATGAATGAATGAATGAATAGTCTAATGGATAGAGCCCTGGCTTGGGAGTCGGAAGGATCTGGGTTCTAATCCCTTCCCTGCCACTTGTCTGCTGTGTGACCTTGAGTAAGTCACTTCATTCATCCAATGGTATTTATTGAGCGCTTACTGTGTGCAGAGCACTGTACTAAGCACTTGCTTCACTTCCCTGTGCCTCAGTTCCCTCAACTGTAAAATGGGGAATAAAGACTGTGAGCCCCATGTGGAACAGGGACTGTGTCCAATCTCATAAACTTGTATCTACCCCAGCATTTAGTGCTGTGCCTGCTACATAGTAAGTGCTTAACAAATGACATAAAAAGAAAACTAAACAGTCAAATGTTTTTAAATGATTAATGATTAAATTTACATCCTAGAGAGGTACTCTAAGCACTTGGTAGACACCAAGAGTTGGTAGACACCTTCCCTGCCCGCAAGGAGTTTACAGTTTAGAGGGAGATGCTAAACACTTGGGAGAGCACAATATCCAGAGTTGGTAGATCAATCAATCAATCGTATTTATTGAGCGCTTACTGTGTGCAGAGCACTGTACTAAGCGCTTGGGAAGTACAAGTTGGCAACATATACAGTCCCTACCTAACAGTGGGCTCACAGTCTAGAAGGTAGATGAGTTCAGTGTCCACAAGAAGCTTACAGTCTAGAGGGAGACTCTAAATAATAATAATAATGATGATGATGATGGTATTTGTTAAGAGCTTACTATGTGCCCAGCACTGTTCTAAGTGCTGGGGCAGATACAAGGTCATCAGTTTGTCCCACGTGGGGCTCACACTCTTAATCCCCATTTTACTGATGAGGTAACTGAGGCACGAAATGAAGTGACTTGTCCAAAGTCACAGAGCTGACAAGTGGCAGAGCCAGGATTAGAACCCATAACTTCTGACTCCCAAGCCCGTGCTTTTTCTGCTAAGCCACTCTGCTTCTTTTATAATTATGGCATCTGTTAAGTGTGTACTATGTTCCAGGCACTGTACTAAGTGCTGGGATGGATGGTATTTGTTAAGGGCTAGTATGTGTTCTAGACTTTGTTCTAGACTGTGAGCCCACTGTTGGGTAGGGACCGTCTCTATATGTTGCCAAATTGTACTTCCCAAGCGCTTAGTACAGTGCTCTGCATACAGTAAGTGCTCAATAATCAATCAATCAATCAATCGCATTTATTGAGCGCTTACTGTGTGCAGAGCACTGTACTAAGCGCTTGGGAAGTACAAGTTGGCAACATATAGAGACAGTCCCTACCCAACAGTGGGCTCACAGCCTAAAAGGGGGAGACAGAGAACAAAACCAAACATACTAACAAAATAAAATAAATAGAATAGATATGTACAGGCAAAATAAATAAATGAATAAATAAATAAATAAATAAATGAATGAATGAATGAATGAATAAATAAATAGAGTAATATTCATAAATAAATAGTATTGTACTCCCCCAAGCACTTAGTACAATGCAATGCACACAGTAAGTGCTTAATAAATACCATTTATTGATTAGCTAATCATTTTAATTTCCTCCAGGAGGCCTTCCCACCTCCTCCAAGAGGCCTTCCCAGACTGAGCCCCTTCCTTCCTCTCCCCCTCATCCCCCTCCCCATCCCCCCATCTTACCTCCTTCCCTTCCCCACAGCACCTGTATATATGTATATATGTTTGTACTTATTTATTACTCTATTTATTTATGAATGAATGAAAGGGCTTACTATGTGCCAAGCACTGTTCTAAGCATTGAGGTAGATACAAGGTAATCATGCTGTCCCACCTCAGAATCACCCAGATCCAGTTGCAATTTACTTAGAGCAGTTGCCAAAACAGAGAAGCTTCCTTCTTGGTTAAAAAATAATATCAGCATTATACACGGGAGGAGCATCCAGGCATTATGTTGCCAACTTGTACTTCCCAAGCACTCTGCACACAGTAAGCGCTCAATAAATACGATTGAATGAATTTAACAGACAACCGGTTAACAGTTCCCACGGACAATCTATATGAGATACTTTCACTGAGAGCCAATAATATAATTACCAACCTTCGTGCATTTGCTATCCTGCCTATTTACGCTTCCTCCTCACAGAGTTAGCGGGAACCTTTTTATAGCTTAGCAACAAACGGCGGTGCGAGTTTGATCCCCCATTCTCATTATCACAAAAAAAAATTCTAATAATGTGCTTTTAACTGCTCAGAGACAAATGGTCAGCACCTCCTCACGATTCATCAGCTTGCTGTACATTAAGTCGCCGATCATTTCAAAGATTTTTCCCTCGGGCCCTCAGCCGAGGCTGGGATTTTGCGGCCTCTGCGGGGGCGTTGTTTATTAGCGACAAAGATGCGAGGATCTCAGCGGTGCAAATGTGAATGAGTTTCTTCTTACCCGAGGCAAGCTTTTCCCAAGCCGCCGAGGATATTGGAATAATTATTTAAGTTCTAAACATCTAATGGATCTAATTTGGAGGCTTATTGCACCAGGTAGCAAAGAGGAGAAAAGAAATAAACTCATCTTTGGTTCGAGCTTGATATCCACCCATTCGTTCAGTTATATTAATTGAGCGCTTACTGTGTGTGAAACACTGTACTAAGCGCTTGGGGGGAGTACAATATAACAATAAACAGACACAGTCCCTGCCCACAGTGAACCCCAACCTCAGCCCTATAGAATTTATGTACCTGTCTGTAATTCATTTATATTAATGTCTGTTTCTCCTTCTAGACTTTAAGCTTCTGGTGGGCAGGGAGAGTGCCAATTCTGTTGAGTTGCACACTCCCGAGCCCTTAGTATGGTGCTCTGCGCACAGTAAGCGCTCAGTAAATATGATCGAATGAATGAATTGATTGAGTTTGGCTCTGAGAATGAGGGTTGATGGGACCAAGAGGAATAAAGGTGCTGTGGCTTTGTGAAGTCACATTTAACCTGGGCAAACAATTCCCCCCTGTATTAAGTGCTTGGGAAGGAATGATAGAGTTAGTAGACAAGATCCCCACCCTCATTAGTTTAGTCTGGTGGGGGAAACTGATATTAAAATCAATTATAGATCTTGTTTTGTATCATGCCGTCCAGTCGTCTCTCCCAGAACGCCCCACCTCCGTCTGCAATTGTCCAGGTAGTGGAGCCACAGAGTTTTCTCGGTAAAAATCTGGAATTGTTTTACTGTTGCCTTCTTCTGCATAGTAAACTCGAGCCTCTGCCCTCGCCTCTCTCCCGGGCCACTGCTGCCCAGCATGGGTGAGTTTTGGCTTGTGGCAGATGGCCTTCTACTCACTAGCCACTGCCCAAACTAGGAATGGAATGGACAGGCCTCTGCTTGGCTCTTCCTCCCGTAGTCGAGACTGGTAGAGGACCGGAAACTCTCCGGGTGCCTGAGAGGATAATTATAGGTAGAGGAAGCAACAAAATATAAAACTAAGTTCATAAGTGTTATTGGGGTGGGTTATCAAAGCACTTAGGCAGTACAGACCCAAGAGCATAGGCGATGCAGAAGTTGTCTGCCGTGTAACCTTGGACAAATCACTTAACTTCTCTGCACCTCTGTTACCTCATCTGTAAAATGGGGATTAAGGCTGTGACTGTGAGCACCATGAAGGACGTGGACTGTGTTCATCGTGACTATCCTGTACCTACCTTAGCACTTAGTCCAGTGCCTGGCACATAGTAAGCGCTTAACAAATACCATTTTTTTTAAAAAAATTAGTTCCCCAACAGGGGAGGAATACCAAAATTAGTATCCTACTGTAGATTTTCCCTTGGTCACAGTTCCTTCTCCATTAAAGGCCTGGATATTTTTACTCCCCTAGACTGCAAGCTCATTATGAGGCATGGAGTGTGTCTGTTTATTGTTACATTGTAATAATAATAATGATGATGATGATGATGGCATTTATTAAGCGCTTACTATGTGCAAAGCACTGTTCTAAGTGCTGGGGAGGTTACAAGGTGATCAGGTTTTCCCACGTGGGGTTCACAGTCTTCATCCCCATTTTACAGATGAGGGAACTGAGGGCCAGAGAAGTGAAGTGACTTGCCCAAAGTCACACAGCTGACAGTTGGCGGAGCTGGGATTTGAACCAATGACCTCTGACTCCAAAGCCCGGGCTCTTTCCACTGAGCCACTCTGCTTCTCTGATTGTACTCTCCCAAGCACTTAGTACAGTGCTCTGCACACAGTAAGTGCTCAATAAATACAACTGACTGACTGACCCAATCAAGCTCCCCCCAGTTCTCTCTCATACCCCCTCTCTTCAGGGAACTTCCCCCTCCTTCATCCCCAAAGAAATCTTTTTAGGAGCTGACACGGCAGGCTGTTGCCCTATTAAAGTTAGCACAAGGCATGCTGTGACTACTGGATTAAATCAAACTAGCTTGGCCAGGCAGACATTTCTGGGCTTTAGTTCTGTTTCCATTCTCCTTGGGCCACATAAACAATCACTACTACATGGGGAAAGAATACTTAAATCATACCCAAAAGCACTCTCTTACTTCCACAATACACTCAAAAGCAACCCAACAAGGCTTTCTTAGCAAAATATTGTGTTAATCTCTTATTTTTACAAGGGCCTTGCCTGTTATAGGGAGAGAACACACCACTCCGCAATCCAACGCAATGATGCAAGATTGTGAAAACCCTCTCTCAGGCTCATTTAATCTACTTAATGGTATTTGTTATTTGCCAGGCACTCTACTAACTGCTGGAGTAGATAAAAGCTAATCGGGTTGGACGCGGTCCATGTCCCATATGGGGCACACAGTCTTCATTCCCATTTTACAGATGAGGTAACTGAGGCCCAGAGACGTTAGAAGCTTTCCTACATATGTTGCAAAGCCCAGAGAGGATATTTGAAATGTTCGCTTTGTGAATTGGATTTGCAGACGACTCAGGTTTACCTTTCACAGTCTTGGAAACTCCTGAAAGGGCCAAAAGGCTGAACATCATGACTATCAGCTGAGCAGCCGATTCTCCCTGATAGGTAAAGCCACCGGCAGATTGTGCCTCAGATAGTAACAACTGAGGTATTTGTTAAGCGCTTACTTTGGGCCGAGCACTGTATTAAGCGCTGGGTTGAATACAATCAAATCGGGTCAGACACTGTCTCTGTCCCACATGGGCCTCACAGTCTGAATCCCCATTTTACCGATGAAGTAATTGAAGCTCAGAGAGGGAAGTGACTTTCCCAAGGTCACACAACTGACAAGTGGCAGATCTGAGATTAGAACCCAGCTCCTTTTGAGTCCCAGGACCATGTTCTATCCACTAGGTCATTCTTGGATGCACTCCTCAGCCTTAGAAGGGGACCTGAACAATGCAGGGTCTCCAGAAACAAGATATGAGATGCCCCTTGGGTGGCAAACAATAGATAATACCAGGATTGGTAGAGTGGGGAGAAGAGAGTGAGAGAAATTCTAATACTCACCAGAGCGAAGCTTTAACAAATTGGTCAGAATCCCCTTCAATTTGAAGTCATTTCCCACCACTCGCTGGAAAAATAAAGGTAGAACTAATCAGAAACAACCTCCTGTTTTAGCAAAGCAAGAAAAGTGCAAAGCAAGGAGAGGCAGTATCGTCTAGTGGAGAAGCATCATGGCCTAGTGGATGGAGCACGGGCTTGAGAGTCAGAAGGTCATGGGTTCTAATATGTGCAGAGCACTGTGCTAAGCAAACAGACTCGTTCCTGCCCAGAGTGAGCTCACTGTCTTGAGTGGGAGATAGACATTAATATAAATAAAGAGATAAATTTAAAAATGAATCAATGAATTACAGATCAATGCAGTTATATTTATATGGGCTATGGGGGTGGGAGGGAGGATGAATGAAGGAGCAGATAAGAGGTGCTCAGAAGGGTGAGGGAGAAGGGAAGAGAAGGGCTCAGTCAGGGAATGGGTGCCTTCAAAAAGACTTTTAGACTGTGAGCCCACTGTTGGGTAGGGACTGTCTCTATGTGTTGCCAATTTGTACTGCCCAAGCGCTTAGTACAGTGCTCTGCACATAGTAAGCGCTCAATAAATACGATTGATTGATTCAATAAGGCTTTGAAGTGGGGGAGAGCAATTATCTGTCTGATATGAAGAGGGAGGGTTTTCCAAGCCGGAGGCAGGATGGGGGCGAGAGGTTGGCAGTGCTTTAAAGCTGATGGTGAGGAGTTCCTGCTTGATGTGGAGGGGGATTTATTTTGTCAATGATATGCATTCTCCCTTCAAGGCCCTACTGAGAGCTCATCACCTCCAGGAGGCCTTCCCAGACTGAGCCCCCTCCTTCCTCTTTTAGACTGTGAGCCCACTGTTGGGTAGGGACTGTCTCTATATGTTGCCAACTTGTACTTCCCAAGCGCTTAGTACAGTGCTCTGCACACAGTAAGCGCTCAATAAATATAATTGATTGATTGATTGATTCCTCTCCCCCTCGTCCCCATCTCCATCCCCCCAGCCTTACCTCCTTCCCTTCCCCACAACACCTGTATGTATGTATATATGTTTATACGTATTTATTACTCTATTTATTTATTTTACTTGTACATATTTATTCTATCTATTTTATTCTGTTAATATGTTTTCTTTGGCTCTCTGTCTCCCCCTTCTAGACTGTGAGCCCACTGTTGGGTAGGGACCGTCTCTATGTGTTGCCAAATTGTACTTCCCAAGCGCTTAGTACAGTGCTCTGCACACAGTAAGCGCTCAATAAATACGATTGAATGAATGAATGAATGAACCACTGGAGTTTCTGGAGTGGGGAATTCAAAGTGATTCCTTGAAGCAATCAATCAATCAATAGTATTGATTGACCACCAACTGTGCCTAGATCACTGGACAAGACACGATCCCTCTCCTCAATTATTAGTAATGATATTTACTACATGCCATATTCACCTGACCCTCAGCCTCACATCACGTATGTACAGATCAGTAAATTATTTATTCCTATTAAAGTCTGTCTCCCCCTCTACACTATAAAATCTCTGTGGACAGGGAATGTATCTACCAACACCATATTCTACCAACTGTTAAGTATAGTGGCATCTCACTGTGTAATGTACTGTAGACTGTGAGCCTGTTGTGAGTAGGGATTGTGTCTACTTAATAATAGATAATAATAGATAATAATAATAATAGTAATAATAATAATAATAGATAATAGATAGTAATAATAATAATGACACTGATGGCATTTATTAAGCGCTTACCATGTGCAAAGCACTGTTCTAAGCACTAGGGAGGATACAAGGTGATCAGGTTGTCCCACTTGGGGCTCACAGTCTTAATCCCCATTTTCCAGATGAGGGAACTGAGGCCCAGAGAAGTTGTTAGAGAAGCAGCAGAGAAGCAGCGTGGCTCAGTGGAAAGAGCCTGGGCTTTGGAGTCAGAGATCATGGGTTCAAATCCCGGCTCTACCACGTGTCAGTTGTGTGACTTTGGGCAAGTCACTTCACTTCTCTGGGCCTCAGTTACCTCATCTGTAAAATGGGGATTAAGACTGTGAGCCCCAAGTGGGACAACCTGATCACCTTGTATCCTCCTCAGCGCTTAGAACAGTGCTTTGCACATAGTAAGCGCTTAATAAATGCCATCATATCATATTATTATTAAGTGACTTGCCCAAAGTCACACAGCTGACAGTTGGCGGATCCATCTGTCTCAGAACAACCCACCTCCATCGGCAATCGTTCTGGTAGCAGACCCATAGAGTTTTCTTGGTCAAAATACAGAAGTGGTTTCCCATTGCCTTCAACTGGAGTCTCCGCCTTCGACTCTCTTCCACTCCGCTGCTGCCCAGCACAGGTCAATTTTAAGCGCTTAGTACAGTGCTCTGCACACAGTAAGCGCTCAATAAATACGATTGATTGATTTAACTTGTAGCAGATTGCCTTCCACTCGCTAGCCACTGGCCAAGCTAGGAATGGAACGGACAGGCCTCTGCTTGACTCTCCATCTGGTAGCCAAGACTGGGAGAGGACTGGAAACTCTGCAGGTTCCAATCCTCAGGGGGACTTGGAAAAGTATAATATGACAATATAACAGACATATTTCCTGCCCACAAGGAGCTTACAAGTAGCGTGAAGAAGCTGCGTGAGAAAGCAGCGTGGCTCAGTGGAAAGAGCACGGGCTCAGTGGAAAGAGCAGGGGCTTTGGAGTCAGAGGTCATGGGTTCGAATCCCGGCTCCACCACATGTCTGCTGTGTGACCTTGGGCAAGTCACTTAACTTCTCTGAGCCTCAGTTCCCTCATCTGGAAAATGGGGATTAAGACTGTGAGCCCCCCGTGGGACAACCTGATCACCTTGTTTCCCCCCAGCGCTTAGAACAGTGCTTTGCACATAGTAAGCGCTTAACAAATACCAAAATTATTATTATTTCCCCAAACTGACCCCACCTCCCCCTTCATCATCCCCTCGCCCTTTCATGTTTCTAGACTGTGAGCCCACTGTTGGGGAGGGACGGTCTCTATATGTTGCCAACTTGTACTTCCCAAGCACTTAGTACAGTGCCCTGCACACAGTAAGCACTCAATAAATACGATTGAATGAATGAATGAATTATTATTTGGAATCAGAGGTCATGGGTTCAAATCCCGACTCCGCCAATTGTCAGCTGTGTGACTTTGGGCAAGTCACTTAACTTTTCTGGGCCTCCGTTCCCTCGTCTGTAAAATGGGGATGAATCAATCAATCAATCAATCAATCGTATTTATTGAGCGCTTACTATGTGCAGAGCACTGTACTAAGCGCTTGGGAAGTACAAATTGGCATCACATAGAGACAGTCCCTACCCAACAGTGGGCTCACAGTCTAAAAGGGGGAGACAGAGAACAGAACCAAACATACCAACAAAATAAAATAAGTAGGATAGAAATGTACAAGTAAAATAAATAAATAGAGTAATAAATATGTACAACCATATATACATATATACAGGTGCTGTGGGGAAGGGAAGGAGGTAAGACGGGGGGATGGAGAGGGGGACGAGGGGGAGAGGAAAGAAGGGGCTCAGTCTGGGAAGACTGAAGAGCCCCACGTGGGACAACCTGATTACCTTGTAACCTCCCCAGCGCTTAGAACAGTATTTTGCACATAGTAAGCGCTTAATAAATGCCATTATTATTACTATTATTATTACAATCTAGATGCAGAGACAGACACTAATAGAAATAAATAAATTACAGATACGGACATTAGTACTGGAGGGCTGAGTGGGTGGGGAGGAGTGAATAAAGGGAGTAAGTCAGGGCAATGCAAAAGGGAGTGGGAGAAAAGGAAACGAGGGCTTAGTCAGAGAAGGCTTTGAAGGTAGGGGGAATTACTGTTTGTTGTATATGAAGAGGGAGGACGTTCCAGTTCAGAGGCAGGATGTGGGCGAGAGGCCGGCAGTGAGAGAGATGAGATGGAGGTACAGTGACAAGGTAGGAATTAGAGGAGCAAAATGTGCGGGCTGGATCGGAGTAGAAGAGCAGAGAGGTGAGGTAGGAGAGGGCGAGGTGATTTAAAGACGACGAATCACCACTGATCATTCAGCAAACTGGTCTTACCACCATAATATAATTATCATTATGTGGTATTATAACAGCCACGATTGAACTACAGTCTAACTCTCAGGCTTACCTGCTTTCTGAAAGCCCTTTTCCCCAAACGGCCAGAGCGTGAATTCCTCAGGGAGCTCTGATGTTGATAATAATAATGATGGCATTTATTAAGCCCTTACTATGTGCCAAGCACTGTTCTAAGAGCTCGACAGGTTACAAGGTGATCAGGTTGTCTCATGCGGGGCTTAAAGTCTTAATCCCCGTGTTGATCTGAGGGAAAGACCATTGCTCTGGGAAGCAGGAGAGCTGGGTTCTTGTTTCTGTTATTATTATTATTATCACCTTCATCAATATCATTATTATTTGTTCTTGTTGTTAGCACTTACTATGTGCCAAGCACTAGAGCAGATCCAAAATCATCAGGTCTCACATGGGCCTCACAGTCTAAGTAGGAGAGAGAACAGATTTTTCTTTTTTAATGGTATTTGTTAAGCACTTACTATGTGCCAGGCACTGTACTAAACGCTGGGTAGATACATGCTAATCAGGTTGGACACATTCTATACCTCATGTGGCATTATTTATTCTGATGGTTTTGACACCTGTCTACATGTGGGATTATTTATTCTGATGGTTTTGACACCTGTCTACGTGTTTTGTTTTGTTGTCTGTCTCCCTCTTCTAGACTGTGAGCCCGTTGTTGGGTAGGGACCGTCTCTATACGTTGCCGACTTGTACTTCCCAAGCGCTTAGTACAGTGCTCTGCACAAAGTAAGCGTTCAATAAATACGATTGAATGAATTAATGAATTTGACAAATGAGGGAACTGAGGCCCAGAGAAGTGAAGTGACTTGCCCAAAGTCACACAGCAGTGGTGAAGCCGGGATTAGAACCCATGACCTTCTGATTCCAAGGGCTGGGCTCTAGCCACTATGCCATGCTGCTTCCCGGTGTCTAGACAGCAGGGTGCCATTGAGCTATATAAATGGTGAGCACACCCCCCGGTTAATAAAGCTGGTTTTAACCATTCTCCCCATGAAAAGGAAAAAATAATAATAAACTGATCAATTTAATAAGGGCCTGGCTGGGTTGTAATCGGGACTTGACAATAACAATAATAATAATAATGGTATTTGTTAAGCACTTACTATGTGCCAGGCACTGTACTAAACACTGGGGTAGATACAAGCTAATCAGGTTGGACACATTCTATACCTCATGTGGGATTATTTATTCTGATGGTTTTGACACCTGTCTACATGTGGGATTATTTATTCTGATGGTTTTGACACCTGTCTACGTGTTTTGTTTTGTTGTCTGTCTCCCCCTTCTAGACTGTGAGCCCGCTGTTGGGTAGGGACCGTCTCTATACGTTGCCGACTTGTACTTCCCAAGCGCTTAGTACAGTGCTCTGCACACAGTAAGCGCTCAATAAATACGATTGAATGAATTAATGAATTTGACAAATGAGGGAACTGAGGCCCAGAGAAGTGAAGTGACTTGCCCAGAGTCACACAGCAGTGGTGAAGCCAGGATTAGAACCCATGACCTTCTGATTCCAAGGGCTGGGCTCTAGCCATTATGCCATGCTGCTTCCTGGTGTCTAGACAGCAGGGTGCCATTGAGCTATATAAATGGTGAGCACACCCCCCGGTAAATAAAGCTGGTTTTAGCCATTCCCCCCATGAAAAGGAAAAAATAATAATAAACTAATCAATTTAATAAGGGCCTGGCTGGGTTGTAATCGGGACTTGACAATAACAATAATAATAATAATGGTATTTGTTAAGCACTTACTATGTGCCAAGCACAGTTCTAAGCACTGGGGTAGATACAAGGTAATCAGGTTGTCCTGCGCGGGGCTCGCAGTCTTCTTCCCCATTTTACAGATGAGGGAACTGAGGCCCAGAGAAGTGAAGTGGCTTGCCCAAGTGGCTTGTCACACAGCAGACAAGTGGTGGAGCCGGAACTGGAACCCACATCCTCTGAAAACCAAGCCTGGGCTCTTGCCACTAAGCCACGCTGCTTCTCTAATATTATTATGAATAAGTAAGCACTCAATAAATACGATTAAATAGTAATGATAGGCTTATTTTTTAAGCACTTACTATGTGGCAGACACTGTTCTAAACACTGGAGTGGTTACAAAACAAATCAGGTTGGACATTGTCCCTGTCCCCCATGGGACTCAGTGTCAATCCCCATTTTATAGGTGAGGTAACTGAGGCCCAGAGAAGTGAAGTGACTTGCCCAAAGTCACCCAGCAGATATGGTGGAGCAGGGATTAGAACCCATGTCCCCCTGTCTCCCAGACCTGTGTTCTACTCAGTATGAGATGTTACTTCTCTTCAATTTTACAGGATTGGGAAACTGAGGCATGGTGAAGTCTAGTGACTTTCATTCATTCAGTCATATTTATTGAGCACTTACTGTGTGCAGAGCACTGTGCTAAGCGCTTGGGAAGTACAAGTTGGCAACATATAGAGATGGTCCCTACCCAACCACGGGCTCACAGTCTAGAAGGGGGTCCTACAGCAGTCAAGGTGTGGAGAAAGGATTAGAAGGATTAGAGATTAGATTAGATTAGATAGATAGATATAGATAGATAGATAGATAGATAGATTAGATAGATAGATAGATAGATAGATAGATAGATAGATAGATAGATAGATAGATATAGATTGATTAGAGGATTAGCTATGTTGACAATTTGTACTTCCCAAGCACTTCGTACAGTGCTCTGTGCACAGGAAGTGCTCAATAAATACGATTGATTGATTAGAGAAGCAGCGTGGCTCAGTGGAAAGAGCACGGGCTGGGGAGCCAGAGGGCCTGGGTTCTAATCCCGCCTCTGCCGCTCGTCAGCTGCGTGATCTTGGGCAAGTCACTTGACTTCTCTGGGCCTCAGTTCCCTCATCTGTAAAACGGGGATGAAGCTGGGAGCCCCACCTGGGACAACCTGATTACCTTGTATCTACCCCAGCGCTTAGAACAGTGCTTGGCACATAGTAAGTGCTTAACAAATGCTATTATTGTTATTAATATTATTATTAGAGAATATTTAGAATATTTAGAATAATTAGAGAATATTAATATCAGAGAAGCAGCATAGCTCAGTGGAAATGAGCCCGGGCTTTGGAGTCGGAGGTCATGGGTTCAAACCCCGGCTCTGCCAATTGTCAGCTGTGTGACTTTGGGCAAGTCACTTTACTTCTCTGTGCCTCAGTTACCTCATCTGTAAAATGGGGATTAAAGACTGTGAGCCCCACGTGGGACAACCTGACCACCTTGTAACCTCCCCAGCGCATAGAAAAGTGCTTTGCACATAGTAAGTGCTTAATAAATACCATTATTATTATTATTATTGTTATTATTATTATTATTATTCTTGGGTCTCTGACTCCCAAGACTTGTGCTCTTTCCACTAGGTGTCGCTGTTTACCTGGTTCACCTCCCTGCCTCATTTAGGAGACAGAATAATAATAATAATAATAATAATAATAATAATAATAATAATAGCATTTATTAAGCGCTTACTATGTGCAAAGCACTGTTCTAAGCGCTGGGGAGGTTACAAGGTGATCAGGTTGTCCCAAGGGGGGCTCACAGTCTTAATCCCCATTTTACAGATGAGGTAACTGAGGCTCAGAGAAGTTAAGTGACTTGCCCAAAGTCAATCATTCATTCATTCAATCGTATTTATTGAGTGCTTACTGTGTGCAGAGCACTGTACTAAGCGCTTGGGAAGTACAATTTTGCAACATATAGAGACGGTCCCTACCCAACAGCGGGCTCACAGTCTAGAAGGGGGAGACAGAGAACAAAACCAAACATAGAAACCAAATAAAATAAATAGAATAAATATGTACACAGCTGACACTTGGCGCAGCCGGGATTTGAACCCCTGACCTCTGACTCCAAAACCCGGGCTCTTTCCACTGTGCCACACTGCTTCCAATGAGCAGAAAGTTCCACTGAGCAACTATCGCATCATCTTCATTTGTAATAATAATAATAATTGCATTTATTAAGCACTTCCTACCCACAGTGAGCTTGCAATCTGGAGGGAGCATACAGCAGTTACAGAGAAAATCTGTAGGGTGAAACTGTTGCAAACTAGCCCACAGGCACAAAAGTCTGTGTTTTACTTTTAATAACCACCAGAAAATACTCGGTATAAAAATGTCCAGAGCGACTGAGTAGTCTGGTGGAAAGAACACAGGGCTAAGAGTTAGGAAGACCTAGGTTTTAGTCCTGCCTCTGCCTCTGGTCTGCTGAGCCCCCTTTTTCCTCTCCCCTTCCCCATCCCTCCCTCCCTACCTCCTTCCCCTCCCCACAGCACCTGTATACATGTTTGTACAGATTTATTTCTCTATTTTACTTGTACATATTCACTATTCTATTTATTTTGTTAACACTGTGCATTTAGCTTTAATTCTATTTGTTCTGACGACTTGACACTGGTCCACATGTTTTGTTGTCTGTCTCCCTCTTCTAGACTGTGAGCCCGTTGTTGGGTAGGGACCGTCTCTAGATGTTGCCAACTTGTACTTCCCAAGCGCTTAGTACAGTGCCCTGCACACAGTAAGTGCTCAATAAATACGATTGAATGAATGAATGCTGGGTGACCTCGAGCAAGAAGTTAACCTCTCTGTGCTTTAGTTCCCACGTCTGTAAAATGGGGATACGAAAATCTGCCTCTCGTTTCCTTCTAGGGATGTTTTGAGGACAATTTGTGATAATTGATGTGAAAGCACAAAGGAAAAATGAAAGCATGGGACAAGTAAAATCAATCAATCGTATTTATTGAGTGCTTACTGTGTGCAGAGCACTGTACTAAGCGCTTGGGAAGTACAAGTTGGCAACATATAAAGACAGTCCCTACCCAACAGTGGGCTCACAGTCTAAAAGGGGGAGACAGAGAACAAAACCAGACATACTAACAAAATAAAATAAATAGAATAGATATGTTCAAGTAAAATAAATAGAGTAATAAATATGTACAAACATATATACATATATACAGTAAAAATATTATTATGTGGAAACTCCAATACATTAAATATTAATGACCATGAAGTTCACTTAAAAGAGAATAAACTATAAGGACACTCCATTAGGGAGGACGTTTAGCTTGGATTTCTGCTTTTAAAGTGCATGTTTTCCACCCTACAAAAGCCAAAGATACAAAATCATGCGAACCTATAGGAGAGGGAACATGCCTTTGTCCTCTCCAATTTCAAAGATTAAAAAAAATAAATATGCAAATAGAGCACAATATTGTTTACCCACTTGAATATTTCAGAAAGTTCTTTAATTCCATTTTGCAGTTAACTGCTTGAAACAGCCTCTGGATCAACAGTGCATATAGAATACATCAAATTTTGCTTTAAGCCCTATAATCTAATCATTCATCTTCTGTTAAGCTTTTAAGTCTGTTCTTTTCTCCTAGGAAATGATCGCTTAAATTCCCAAATACAAAATATGGGGGGCTTCTCCAGAAAGCACTATCCCCATCTGGGATCCCCATCTTCCCTCGTCCCTCACAAAATCACCTTTTATCGCTTCTTTCCGTTCATGTCTTCATTATTTAAACGATTTCCACTGATCATTTAGGCCTAATCTTAATCTTTCAGTGATCGTTTTCTGCTAGGCTATTATCCCTCTTTTTACCTGGAATATTTTAAGGGAAACTGGATTCGGGAATCAATTGTGGATACACCCCGGGCCTCGGAGTCAAAAGGTCATGTGTTCTAAGCCCCACTGATCTGCTGGGTGACCTTGGGCAAGTCACTTCACTTCTCTGAGCCTCAGTTATCTCAGCTGTCAAATGGGGATTGAGACAGTGAGCCCCATGAGGGACAGGGACTGCGTCCAACCCAAGTGAGCCCGCTGTTGGGTAGGGACCGTCTCTATATGTTGCCAACTTGTACTTCCCAAGCGCTTAGTCCAGTGCTCTGCACACAGTAAGCGCTCAATAAATACGATTGAATGAATGAGTGAATTTGCTCGTATCCACCCTATTCATTCATTCTTTCAATCGTATTTTTTGAGCGCTTACTGTGTGCAGAGCACTGTACTAAGTGCTTGGGAAGTGCAAGTTGGCAACATATAGAAACGGTCCCTACCCAACAGCAGACTCACAGTCTAGAAGCGCTTAGTACAGTGCCTGGCACATAGTTAGCCCTTAACAAATACTACAAGTAATTAAAATTATGAATTTCACACCACAGAGCTGCTCTGCGTTCAGAATTCTTTTGGTGGCTGGCTTGGTAGGAGTCCTGCAACACTGGGGATTTGATTTCTCCAACTGGAGAGCCTCCTTAATAATCACTACGATCAATCAGCGATATTTATTGAGTGCTTACCATGTGCAGAGCACTGTACTAACTGCTTGGAAGAGTGCAATACAACAGAGTTGGTAGACGCATTCCCTCCCCACAGTGAGCTTACCTCTTCCGCGAGACCTTTCCCGACTTCAACCCCATCCCATCTTTCCATCAACAACTTTAACTGATAAATTCATTTAGACTGTGACTTTTAGACTGTGAGCCCACCGTTGGGTAGGGACCGTCTCTATATGTTGCCAATTTGTACTTCCCAAGCGCTTAGTCCAGTGCTCTGCACACAGTAAGCGCTCAATAAATACGATTGATGATGATGATTAATTAATTATTATGGTATTTGTAAAGCCCTTACCTTGTACCAAGCACTAGGGCAGATCAAAAATAATCAGGTTTTACCAAGTCCCTGTCCCACATGGGGCTCACAGGCTAGGTAGGAATGACTAGGCTTTAAATGCCATTTGACAAATGAACAAACCGAGGCACAGAGAAGTCATAAGGTCACACAGCAGATAAGTGACAAAGGCAGGATCAGAACCTCTGACTTCAAAGCCCAGACTCCTTCAACTTGGGAAGCCCCACTTGGGACAACCTGACTACTTTA
Source organism: Tachyglossus aculeatus (assembly GCF_015852505.1). Lineage (NCBI taxonomy): Eukaryota > Metazoa > Chordata > Mammalia > Monotremata > Tachyglossidae > Tachyglossus > Tachyglossus aculeatus. The sequence continues at coordinate 5,460,301 of NC_052067.1, forward strand.
TACCTACCCCCAGCGCTTAGAACAGTGCTTGGGACATAGTAAGCATGTAACAAATACCATAATTATTATTATTACTGGTCCAGAGCTTCAGAATTTCACATCTGCTCCTGCCCTGCACAGAAGAGCAAGACCTAGCTGACAAAGAGCCAGGAGGAGAGCGTGCTCGATCAATCAATCAATCAATCGTATTTATTGAGCACTTACTGTGTGCAAAGCACTGTACTAAGCGCTTGGGAAGTACAAGTTGGCATCATATAGAGACGGTCCCTACCCAACAGTGGGCTCACAGTCTAAAACTCTCGCAAAACTCTCGACTTCTTTTATAATCATCATAATAATAAGCACTCACTATGTGCCAGGCACTGTACTAAGTGCTGGGGTGGATACAAGCAAATAGGGTTGGACACAGTCCCTGTTCCACGTGGGGCTCCTGGCCTCAATCCCCATTTTCCAGATGAGGTAACTGAGGCTCTGAGTAGTGAAGTGACTTGACCAAGGTCACACAGCAGATAAGTGGCGGATCCAGAATTAGAACCCTAGACTGTGAGCCCGCTGTTGGGTAGGGACCGTCTCTATATGTTGCCAACTTGTACTTCCCAAGCGCTTAGTACAGTGCTCTGCACACAGTAAGCGCTCAATAAATGCGATTACTTGTACATATTTATTCTGTTTATTTTATTTTGTTAATATGTCTTGTTTTGTCATCTGTCTCCCCCTTCTAGACTGTGAGCCCGCTGTTCGGTAGGGACTGTCTCTATATGTTGCCAGCTTGGGCTTCCCAAGCGCTTAGTACAGTGCTCTGCAGATAGTAAGCGCTCAATAAATACGATTGAATGAATAAATGAATGAATTGAGAACCCATGACCTTTTGACTCTGAGGTCCATGCTCTAGTCACTAGGCCATGCAGCGTGGCTCAGAGAAGCGGTGTGGCTCAGGGGAAAGAGCCTGGGCTTGGGAGTCAGAGGTCGTGGGTTCAAATCCCGCCTCCCCCACTTGTCAGCTGTGTGACCTTGGGCAAGTCACTTCACTTCTCTGGGCCTCAGTGACCTCATCTGTAAAATGGGGATGAAGACTGTGAGCCCCACATGGGACAACCTGATCACCTTGTCTCCTCCCCAGTGCTTACAACAGTGCTTTGCACATAGTAAGCGCTTAACGAATACCCAAATTATTATTATTATTATTATTATTATTACTTCCCGCTATCAGAGAGGGCCTTGGAAAAATCCAGCTCCACCATTCTAAAGCTTTTAAACTGTGAGCCCACCGTTGGGTAGGGACTGTCTCTATATGTTGCCAATTTGTATTTCCCAAGCGCTTAGTACAGTGCTCTGCACATAGTAAGCGCTCAATAAATACGGTTGATGATGATGATAAAACACTGCCAGTCCTGAAAGCCTAAGATGGACAGTAGATGCTGCTACTCTCACATAGTCTTTCGTTCCTTAAAATCATCCTCCCAATTTAAAACTTAAGGCATTTTTATGCCCCATAATAATTTGCCTCTAAGAACCATTATTTTAGTAGAAAATGAGATCTCCGCTCTCATAACGACTCCAGGATTGGCACTGAGTAGACACATTTAGTGCAAGGAGTGATCGTTAATTTATTTTTCCTGACATTTCAAGGGAGCTTAATGAGCTCCACAAACATTATTTCCCAATTCATTTTCATGGTATCCTCAGCAAGTGATGAATGGGTGGGAAGAGTTCCTACAATTTCAGTTCCTGGGCTGAAAATCCCAGCTCTCTCTCTCTGCAAGGAATTCAATGTTTGCACGGGGCCAGGAGTCAGAAAGATCTGGGTTCTAATCCCGACTCCACCATTCATTCATTCGTAAATTCATTCAGTCGTATTTATTGAGCTCTTACTGTGTGCAGAACACTGTACTAAGCACTTGGGAAGTATGTCGGCAATGTATAGAGATGGTCCCCTTTTCTGCTGTGAGGCCCTGGGCAAGTCAATTTACTTCTCTGTGCCTCAGTTAGCCCATCTGTAAAAGGGGAATTAAGACCGTGAACCCTATGTGGGATATGGACCCTGTCCAACCCGATTAGCTTATACGGCGCTTAGTACAGTGCCTGGTAAATACTGAAGAGCTTAACGGAAGAGAAGCAGTGTGGCCTAGTGGATAGAGCATGGGCATGTGAGTCAAGAAGACCTGGGTTCTAATCTTGGCTCTGCCCCTTGTCTGCTGTGCAACCTTGGACAAGACCCTTCACTTCTCTGGGCCTTAGTTACCTCATCTGTAAAATGGGGATTAAGACTGTGAGCCCCATGTGGGACAGGGACTGTGTCTGATCCAATCACCTTGTATCTACTCCGGCGCTTAGTACAGTGCCTGGCACATAGCTCTGCCCCTTGTCTGCTGTGCAACCTTGGACAAGACCCTTCGCTTCTCTGGGCCTTATTTACCTCATCCGTAAAATGGGGATTAAGACTGTGAGCCCTATGTGGGACAGGGACTGTGTCTGATCCAATCACCTTATATCTATTCCAGCGCTTAGTACAGTGCCTGGCACATAGCCGTGCCCCTTGTCTGCTGCGCAACCTTGGACAAGACCCTTCGCTTCTCTGGGCCTTAGTTACCTCATCTGTAAAATGGGGATTAAGACTGTGAGCCCTATGTGGGACAGGGACTGTGTCTGATCCAATCACCTTGTATCTACTCCAGCGCTTAGTACAGTGCCTGGCACATAGCTCTGCCCCTTGTCTGCTGTGCAACCTTGGACAAGACCCTTCACTTCTCTGGGCCTTAGTTACCTCATCTGTAAAATGGGGATTAAGACTGCGAGCCCCATGTGGGACAGGGACTGTGTCTGATCCAATCACTTGTATCTACTCCGGCGCTTAGTACAGTGCCTGGCACATAGCTCTGCCCCTTGTCTGCTGCGCAACCTTGGACAAGACCCTTCACTTCTCTGGGCCTTATTTACCTCATCTGTAAAATGGGGATTAAGACAGTGAGCCCTATGTGGGACAGGGACTGTGTCCGATCCAATCACCTTGTATCTACTCCGGCGCTTAGTACAGTGCCTGGCACATAGCTCTGCCCCTTGCCTGCTGCGCAACCTTGGACAAGACCCTTCACTTCTCTGGGCCTTAGTTACCTCATCCATAAAATGGGGATTAAGACTGTGAGCCCTATGTGGGACAGGGACTGTGTTCGATCCGATCACCTTGTATCTACTCCAGCGCTTAGTGCAGTGCCTGGCACATAGCTCTGCCCCTTGCCTGCTGCGCAACCTTGGACAAGACCCTTCACTTCTCTGGGCCTTAGTTACCTCATCCATAAAATGGGGATTAAGACTGTGAGCCCTATGTGGGACAGGGACTGTGTTCGATCCGATCACCTTGTATCTACTCCAGCGCTTAGTGCAGTGCCTGGCACATAGTAAGCACTTAAATACCACATTTTTAAGATACCATAAAAATAAGAAAAAAAAATACGCATTAGTTGCCTTCCACCCTTATGCTTCTAGACTGTAAGCTTGTTGTGGGAAGGGAATGTTGCTTTTATCCTGCTCTGTTCTACTCTCCCAAGCGCTTAGTCCAGTGCTCTGCACACAGTAAGCGCTCAAGAAATACTGACTGACATTTTCTTGACCTTTTCTCTTGAAAGACATCACTCCCCCAGTCTCTAAGGCTCCTTAGCCACTTGTAATTTCAGAGAGTAGCGTGGCGTAGTGGGTAGACCGCAGGGCTGAGAGCCAGGAGACCTGGGTTCTAATCCTGGTTCCGCCTGCTGTGAGACCTCGGGCAAGTCACTTCACTTTCATTCATTCAGTCGCATTTATGGAGCGCTTACTGTGTGCAGAGCACTGTACTAAGCGCTTGGGAAGTACAAGTTGGCAACAAATTCGCCTCTCGGTACCTCAGAGAAGTAAAGAGAGGTGAAAGAGAAGCAGCGTGGCTCAGTGGAAAGAGCGCTGGCTTGGGAGTCAGAGGTCATGGGTTCGAATCCCACCTCCCCCACATGTCTGCTGTGTGACCTTGGGCAAGTCACTTCACTTCTCTGTGCCTCAGTGACCTCATCTGTAAAATGGGGATTAAGACTGTGAGCCCCACGTGGGACAACCTCATCTCCTTGTGCTCCTCCCAGCATTTAGAACAGTGCTTTGCACATAGTAAGTGCTTAACAAATACCAACATCATTATTATTATTATTAAATACCTGCTCTCCCTCCCCTTTTGACGGTGAGCCCCGAGTTGGACAGGGACTGTGCCCAATCTGATTATCCTGTTGAAATTGCTTCTTCATTCATTCTTTCAATTGTATTTACTGAGCACTTATTGAGTACAGTGCACTGTACTAAGTGCTTGGGAGGGTGTGGTACAACAATAATCGACACATTCCCTGCCCACAAAGAGCTTACAGTCTAGAGAAGCACACTATGCTTATGGGAAGCAGCTGAGCTTAGTGAAAGAGCATGTGCTTTTTGTTTATTATTTTATTTATTTACTTACTTATTTTATTTATTTATTTATTTATTTATTTATTTATTTTGCTTGTACATATCTATTCTATTTATTTTATTTTGTTAATATGTTTGGTTTTGTTCTCTGTCTCCCCCTTCTAGACTGTGAGCCCACTGTTGGGTAGGGACTGTCTCTATATGTTGCCAACTTGGACTTCCCAAGCGCTTAGTACAGTGCTCTGCACACAGTAAGCGCTCAATAAATACGACTGATTGATTGATTGATAGATTGATTGGGAGTCAGGGGTCGTGGGTTCTAATCCTGCCTCTGTTACTTGTCAGCTTTGGGCAAGTCACTTAACTTCTTTGTGGCTCAGTGACCTCATCTGTAAAATGGGGATGAAGCCTGTAAGCCCCATGTGGGACAACCTGGTTATCTTGTATCTATCCCAGTGCTTAGAGCAGTGCTTGGCACACCGTAAGTGCTTAACAAATGCCTCCATTATCATTATTATCAGCTGTGTGACTTTGGGCAAGTCACTTAACTTCTCTGTGCCTCAGTTACCTCATCTGTAAAATGGGGATTAAGACTGTGAGCCCCACGTGGGACAACCTGATAACTTTATATCCCAGTGCTTGGAACAGTGCTTGGTACATAGTAAGTGCTTAACAAATACCATTATTATTACTATGATTAGAGGACCTTAATTTGTACTTCCCAAGCGCTTAGTACAGTGCTCTGCACATAGTAAGCCCTCAATAAATATGATTGATGATGACTTTAACAATACCTTAACAACCTGGCATGGCGGGATGTGCTTTCCTGAATTGCCTAACAGCGTTCCAGCCAAAACGGGGAGTGAAAATAGGCATTCTAGTCCAACAGAGAGTAGACGGACGCGTCGTTCGAAACATCTGAATTAATGCACCTCGTCTCTCTCCACTCAAACCATAAATCAAGGAAATCTGGAATTCAAGCCCAAATGCCACGAAATATCAGTGCTTATTGTATTAGGCCGGCAACTGTGTAAATCGAAGTAATGGATGCTTAGAGGTATAATCTTTCTCTGGTTAATCACCGCTAAAGCCCTTATTTCAATACATACAAAACAGACAGATGGTTTTGAACATGAATTCAACTCAGACCCTGATGATTGCCAGTACTGTCCTGCTATTTTAAAACAGGGGTAAAGCATCCTCTGGCATACACAAATACCACTCAAGAATTACTTATATTTCTGGTATTGTTCTAATCAGTATTTTTATTATCATTCATTCATTCATTCATATTTATTGAGTGCTTACTGTGGCAGAGCACTGTACTAAGCGCTTGGGAAGTACAAGTCGGCAACATATAGAGACGGTCCCTACCCAACAACGGTCTCACAGTCTACAAGGAGGAGACAGAAAACAAAACAAAACATGTGGTCAGGTGTCAAGTCATCAGAATAAATAGAAGTAAAGCTAGATGCACATCATTAACAAAATAAATAGAATAGTAAATAGGTACAAGTAAAATAAATAGAGTAATAAATCTGTACAAACATATACAGGTGCTGTGCGGGGAAGGAGGTAGGGCGGTGGGGATGGGGAGGGGGAGAGGAAAAAGGGGGCTCAGTCTGGGACGGCCTCCTTATAGTTTTGGCTATGACAATAATAATCATAAATAATAAAGTAATTTGTTAGGCACTTATTATGTGCATGGCCCTTTTCTAAGCATGAGGGTGGATAATAATAATAATGATGATGATGGAATTTATTAAGCACTTACTATGTGCAAAGCACTGTTCTAAGTGCTGGGGGAGATACAAGGTGATCAGGTTGTCCCACGGGGGACTCACAGTCTTAATCCCCATTTTACAGGTGAGGTAACTGAGGCCCAGAGAAGTGAAGTGACTTGCCCAAAGTCACACAGCTGACAATTGGCAGAGCGGGGATTTGAACCCATGACCTCTGACTCCAAAGCCCAGGCTTTCCACTGAGCCACACTGCTTCTCTATGGATAAGAGTGTATCAGATGAGACACAGTTCCTGAACCACATGGGGCTTACTGACTAGGGAGGAAGACAGGGAATTGAATCCCCATTTTAATTTACAAATGGGGAAACTGAGGCTTGGAGAAGTTAAGTGGCTCAGTGGAAAAGAGCCCGGGCTTTGGAGTCAGTGGTACGCTTAGTACAGTGCTCTGCACATAGTAAGCGCTCAATAAATGCGATTGATGATGATGATGATGATGGGTTCAAATCCCAGCTCTGCCAACTGTCAGCTGTGTGACTTTGGGCAGGTCACTTCACTTCTCTGTGCCTCAGTTCCCTCAGCTGTAAAATGGGGATTGACTGTGAGCCCTCCGTGGGACAACCTGATCACCTTGTAACCCCCAGCGCTTAGAACAGTGCTTTGCACATAGTAAGCACTTAATAAATGCCATTATTATTATTATTATTATTATTATTATTATTATTATGTGACTCACCCAAGGTCACAGGGTAGGTAACTGGCAGAGTGGAGATTAGCACGCAGGTTCCTTTTTTTTTTTTAATGGCATTTGTTAAGCACTCCCCCCAGGCCCCACCAGACTGTTCTCCACCTTAGATTGTGAGCTCTTTGTGGGCAGGGCATGTCACTGTTTATTGTTATATTATACTTTCCCAAGCGCTTAGTACAGTGCTCTGCCCACAGTAAGCGCTTAATAAATACAATTGAATGAATGAATACTAAGTGCCACACACTGTACTAAGTATGTGAGCCCATTGTTGGGTAGGGACCGTCTCTATCTATTGCTGATTTGTACTTCCCAAGCACTTAGTACAGTGCTCTACACACAGTAATAATAATAATAATAATGATAATGGCATTTATTAAGTACTTACTATTGCAAAGCACTGTTCTAAATGCTGGGGAGGTTACAAGGTGATCAGGTTGTCCCACGGGGGACTCACAGTCTTGATCGCCATTTTACAGATGAGGTAACTGAGGCCCAGAGAAGTGGAGTGACTGGCCCCAAGTCACACAGCTGACAATTGGCAGAAATGGGATTTGAACCCATGATCTCTGACTCCAAAGCCGGTGCTCTTTCCACTGAGCCACGCTGCACTCAATCAATACGATTTAAAGAATGAATGAATAAAAGGTAAACAGGTTGGACACAGTCGCTGTCCCACACAGGGCTCACAGTCTTAGTCCCCATTTTAAGATGACGTCACTGAGGCCCAGAGAAGGGAAGTGACTTGCCCAGGGTCACCCGGCAGACAAGAGGCGGAGTCAGGATTAGAACCCAGCTCCTTCTGACTCCCAAGCCTTGGCTTTACCCACTAGACCAGGCTGCTCCTTAGGGTCAGGATCTTTTTACTTCCTTCCTCTCCCCCTCGTCCCCCTCTCCATCCCCCCATCTTACCTCCTTCCCTTCCCCACAGCACCTGTATATATGTATATATGGTTGTACATATTTATTACTCTATTTATTTATTTATTTATTTATCTTACTTGTACATTTCTATCCTATTTATTTCATTTTGTTGGTATGTTTGGTTCTGTTCTCTGTCTCCCCCTTTTAGACTGTGAGCCCACTGTTGGGTAGGGACTGTCTCTATGTGTTGCCAATTTGTACTTCCCAAGCGCTTAGTACAGTGCTCTGCACATAGTAAGCGCTCAATAAATACGATTGATTGATTGATTGATTGATTGATTTGGCCCCCATGATTGCTCAGGGATAATGTTAAGGAGCCTTGAGAGGTGGATGCTTGGCTACTTTGTGTCCAAAGTCGAATAAATATTAAAAGGACAAGACTTTTAAATCAAACTCTAGATTGTGAGCTCGTTGTGGGCAGGAAGTGTGTCAGTTTGTTGTTGTGTTGTACTCTCCCAAGCACTTAGTACAGTGCTTGGCACACAGTAAGCCCTCAGAAAGAACACGGGCTTGGGAGACAGAGCACATAATAATAATAGCGATGGCCTTTATTAAGCGCTTACTATGTGCCAAGCACTGGTCTAAGCACTGGGGGAGATACAAGGTGATCAGGTTGTCCCACGCGGGGCTCATAGTCTTCATCCCCATTTTACAGAGGAGGGAACTGAGGCACAGAGAAGTGGTGTGACTTGCCCAGAGTCACACAGCAGACAAGTGGCAGAGCCGGGATTTGAACCCAGGACCTCTGACTCCAAAGCCCAGGCTCTTTCCCCTGAGCCACGCTGCTTCTCTAACAGAGGGTTCTAATCCCGACTCGCCACTTGTCTGCTGTATGACCTTGGGCAAGTCCCTTCACTTCTCTGTGCCTCAGTTCCCTTTTCTGCAAAATGGGGATGAAGACTGTGAGCCCCACGTGGGACAACCTGATGACCTTGTATCTACCCCAGTGCTTAGAACGGTGCTTGGCACGTAGTAAGCGCTTAACAAATACCAACGTTATAATTGTTATTAAATATGATTGAATGAATGAATAAGGGGAGATTAATGTGTTGGAAAACTGAAAAGATAAACCAAGACTCCTTCAGTTCTTGGGGGGTCTTATGTTCTCAAACCACAGCAGGTTTGGCTGGAATAAATAATGATAATAATGGAATTATTATTATTAATAATAGTAATTGTGGTATGCGTTAAGCGATTACTATGAGCCAGGCCCTGTACTAAGCGTTGGGGTAGCTGCAAGCTAACCAGGTTGGACCCAATCCCTGTACCACATAGGACTCACAGTCTTCATAGAGAAGCAGCTTGGCTTAGTGATTCGAACCCAGTCCTGGGAGTCAGAAGATCATGGGTTCTAATTCCGCTCCACCACCTGCCTGCTGTGTAACCTTGGGGAAGTCACTTCGTTTCTCTGTGCCTCAGTTCCCTCACCTGTAAAATGGGGATTGAGACTGTGAGCCCCACGTGGGACAGGGAACCCAATTTGCTTGTACCCATCCCAGTGCTTAGTACAGTGCCTGGTACTTAGCGAGTGCTTAACAAATACCATCATTATTATTTTTAGAGAAGCAGCGTGGCTTAGTGGAAAGAGCCCGGGCTTGGGAGTCAGAGGCTGTGGGTTCTAATCCTGCTCTGCCACTTACCAGTTGTATGAATTTGGACAAGTCACTTAACTTCCCTGTGCCTCAGTTACCTCATCTGTAAAATGGGGGTGAAGACTGTGAGCCCCACGTGGGACAACCTACCTTGTATCTACCTCAGTGCTTAGAACAGTGCTTGGTACATAGTAAGTGCTTAATACCTTCATTATTATTATTTGAGAAGCAGCGTGGCTCAGTGGAAAGAGCCCGGGCTTTGGAGTCAGAGGTCATGGGTTCAAATCCCAGCTCTGCCAGTTGTCAGCTGGGTGACTTTGGGCAAGTCAATTCACTTCTCTGTGCCTCAGTTACCTCATCTGTAAAATGGGGATTAAGACTGTGAGCCCCATGTGGGACAATCTTATTACCTTGTAACCTCCCCAGCGCTTAGAACAGTGCTTTGCACATAGTAAGTGCTTAATAAATGCCATTATTATTATTATTATTATTTATCCACATTTTACAGATGAGGTAACAAGCACAGATAAGTGAAGAGACTTACCCAAGGTCACACAGCAGACAAGTGGCAGAGCTGGGATTAGAACTCGGGTCCTTCTGATTCCCAGGCCCAGGCTCTATCCACTGGCCATTCTGCTTCACAGTAAAGGTCGGGTTTGATCCTATATATCACGGTTGGATTTCTATATCTAGAACACTGTTCTGTTCTTTGATGCCTAACAATACTCAAAATAATAATAATCATTATTTCACTTTAATCAAAGTCACACAGTAATAATCAGCATCATAACAGTAATTGTGATATTTATTACCATTCAGAGAAGCAGCGTGGCTCAGTGGAAAGAGCCTGGGCTTGGGAGTCAGAGGTCATGGGTTCAAATCCCACCTCCACCAATTAGCTGTGTGACTTTGGGCAAGTCACTTCACTTCTCTGGGCCTCAGTTTCCTCATCTGGAAAATGGAGATTAAGACTGTGAGCCCCCTGTGGGACAACCTGATCACCTTGTAACCTCCCCAGTGCTTAGAACAGTGCCTTGCACATAGTAAGCGCTTAATAAATGCCATCATCATCATTATTATTATTATTATTATTATTATTATTATTATTATTATTATTAAGCTCTTACTCTGTGCCAAGCACTGTACTAAGCATTGATATAAAATCAGCAGGTTTTGGATAGAATCCCTGACCGGTGTAGGGCTCATATAAAATGGAGGAAGAACAGGCATTTTACCCCCATTTTATGGATGAGGGAACTGAGATCCCTAAGAAGTTAATAATAGAATAATTGCGGTATTTGTTAAGCGCTTACAATGTGCAGAGCACTGAACTAAGCCCTGGGGTAGATGCAAGATCAGGGTGGATGTAGTCTATGACCTACATGGGGCTCAGTCTAAGGGGGAAGGAGACTAGGAATTTAAACCCTATTTTAAAGTGGGGAAAACAGGCACAGAGAGGTTAAGTGACTTTCCCAATGGCCCACAGCAGGCAAGCAAAAGAGGCAGGATTAGAACCCAGGTGCTTCGTCTTCCTGGCCCATGCTCTTTCCACTAGGTCACACCGCACAGATCGCTTGTCCACAGCCTCTCTCTGGCCTGGAACTCCCTTCCCTTCATAAACGACCAGCGATCACTCTCCCCACCTTCACAGCCTTATTAAAATCCCATCCCCTCCAAGAGGTCTTCCCTGATTAAGCCCTGATTTCCCCGGTTCCCTCTCTCTTCTGCATCACCGCGGAAGGGAATGAATGAATGAATCGGGGAAGATTAATGTGTTGGAAAACTGAAAAGATAAACCAAGACTCCTTCAGTTCTGGGGGTCTTATGTTCTCAAACCGCAGGAAGTTTGGTTGGAATAAATAATACAATAAATTCCATTATTATTATTAATAACAGTAATTGCGGTATGTGTTAAGCAATTATACTATGAGCCAGCCCCTGTAGTAAGCGCTGGGGTAGATGCAAGCTAATCACGTTGGACCCAATCTACGTACCACATAGGACTCACAGTCTTCATAGAGAAGCAGCATGGCTTCGTGATTAGAACCCAGTCCTGGGAGTCAGAAGGTCATGGGTTCTAATCCCGCTCCACCACCTGCCTGCTGTGTAACCTTGGGGAAGTCACTTTGTTTCTCCGTGCCTCAGTTCCCTCACCCGTAAAATGGGGATTGGGACGGTGAACCCCATGTAGGACCCGCGTTGGGGTCTGTTGCCCATATGCACTTGACATTCGGCCCACCCTCAGCCCCACAGCACATATACCTTGTCTTTTTTTTAATGACATTTATTAAGCGCTTACTATGTGCAAAGCACTGTTCTAAGCGCTGGGGAGGTCACAAGGTGATCCGATTGTCCCACGGGGGGCTCAAAGTCTTAATCCCCATTTTACAGATGAGGTAACTGAGGCCCAGAGAAGTTAAGTGACTTGCCCAAAGTCTTGTCTTGTGCCGTCGAATGGTCTCCGACCCATAGCGACGCAACGGACGCATCTCTCCCAGAACGCCCCGCTCTCCATCCGCCATCGTTCTGGTAGTGGATCCATAGAGTTTCCTTGGGAAAAATCCAGAAGTGGTTTCCCATCGCCTCCTTCCACGCAGTAAACTTGAGTCTCCACCCTCGAATCTCTCCTGTGCCGCTGCTGCCCAGCACAGGGGAGTTTTCATTCATTCATTCATTCAATCGTATTTACTGAGCGCTTACTGTGTGCACAGCACTAGACTAAGCGCTTGGGAAGTCCAAATTGGCAACGTATAGAGACGGTCCCTACCCAACAGTGGACTCACAGTCTAGAAGGGGGAGACAGAGAACAAAACATATTAACAGAATAAAATAAATAGAATAAATATGTACAAGTAAAATAAATAGAGTAATAAATCCGTACAAACATATATACATATATACAGGTGCTGTGGGGAAGGGAAGGAGGTAAGGCGGGGGGGATGGAGAGGGGGAGGAAGGGGAGAGGAAGGAGGGGGAGTTTTGACTTGTAGCAGATTGGTCTGCCAAGCTAGGAATGGAATGGGTCGGCCTCGGCTTGATTTTTCCACCCGTAGTCGAGACCAGAAGAGAACTGGAAACTCTCCAGGTGCCACCCTGAGAGGGTGATTTATGTACCTACCCACAATTTCTTTTATTTCTATTAATGTCCGTCTCGCCCTCTGGACTGTAAACACCTTGTGGTCAGGGACCGCGTCTCCCAATTCCGTTGCACTGCCCTCTCCCAAGTGCTTAGTAGAGTGCTCGCACACAGTGAGTGCTCAATAAATGCGATCGATTGCTTCTGCTCCGGTGGGGTTCTTCTACACGAGACCTGTCCCGTGGGGAGCGTGGGAAAGATAGGGAGTATGTGCACACAAACCGTACCCAACGGCTCAAGGCCAAACAGACTCAACAACAGGAGATAAAGGGACCAGGGCAAGAAAAACAAGCTTGCACCTGCAAAGCTCGGAGGCAACCTCAAGGCCATATCCACAGCCAGCGATGGTACATATTTATTACTCTGTTTGTTTATTTATTTATTTATTTTACTTGTACATTTCTATCCTACTTATTTTATTTTGTTGGTATGTTTGGTTCTGTTCTCTGTCTCCCCCTTTTAGACTGTGAGCCCACTATCGGGTAGGGACTGTCTCTATGTGATGCCAATTTGTACTTCCCAAGCGCTTAGTACAGTGCTCTGCACATAGTAAGCGCTCAATAAATACGATTGATTGATTGATTGATTGATTGATGGTTGGCAACGGGTGGCTGGGGGCCAGCCAGAGCAAACGCTTCGTGATGGACAGAGCTGTTGCTGGGCTAGTGGCTGGAGGGTGGCGAGTGAGTGTGCTACATGGCCTGAGAAAATCCTGCCTCCGGGCAACGGGGGGTATAAGAGACGAACAAGACAAGGGGGGGACACGCACACGCACACACACACACACACCGGTACTCTCTCTCCCTCCTTCTCTCTCTCTCTCTCTCGTTCTCTCTCTCTTTATTAACCGTGTAATCGCTGATAGCAAATAAACGGCAACCAAGCTTTGGACCTCTGGCTGACTCTTCCTGGTGTGAACGCGCGGCCTGCGTCCGGAGACGTCCGAAGACCCGGAGAGGGTAAGAACCCGAGAGTTGCCCCCGAAACACCGGGGAGCAACGCTGTCCCTGTTTTCAAACTTACCTGTTGGCATCTCGATTTCGGTGTAACCTTTGCTTCAGAAGGGCAACCCGCCTTTCAATTACCGCCCACAAGACAGACCTGTCAGTCAGTCAGACAATCATATTTATTGAGCACTTACTGTGTGCAGAGCACTGTCCTAAGGGCTTGGGAGAGTCCAATACAACAATATTCATTCATTCAATCGTATTTATTGAGCGCTTACTGTGTGCAGAGCACCGTCCTAAGGGCTTGGGAGAGTCCAATACAACAATAATCATTCATTCATTCATTCAATCGTATTTATTGAGCGCTTATTGTGTGCAGAGCACTGTCCTAAGGGCTTGGGAGAGTCCAATACAACAATATTCATTCATTCAATTGTATTTGTTGAGCGCTTACTGTGTGCAGAGCACTGTACTAAGCGCTTGGGAGGTAAAAGTTGGCAACATATAGGGACGGTCCCTACCCAACAATGGGATCACAGTCTAGAAGGTCTAGAATATAACAAGCACACTCTCTGCTCATAATGAGCTTCCAGTCTAGAGGTTTGGTAATCCCTAGAGGAGTCTGCATCCTGCAGCCAAGGTATTTGTACTTCCCAAGCGCTTAGTACAGTGCTCTGCACACAGTAAGCACTCAATAAATACGATTGATGATGATTTGTTAAGTGCTTACTATGTGTCAGGCACTGTACTAAGCTCAGAGGTAGATAGGAGCTAATCAGGTCGGACACAGTCCATGTCCCACATGGGGCTCACAGTCTTAGTCCCCATTTTACAGTTGAGGGAACTGAGGCCCAGAGAAGTGAAGTGACTTGCCCAAGATCACACACACTGGCAGAGCTGGGATTAAGCACTTACCATGAGCCGGGCACTGTACTAAGCATTGGGGTAGATACAAGGTAATCAGGTTTGACACAGTCCATTTCCCACATGGGGCTCACAATCCCCATATTACACAATGGGATTGTGAGCCCCATATTACAGATGAGGTAACTGAGACCCAGAGAGGTGAATTCACTTGAAGGTCACACAGCAGACACATGACAGAACCAGGATTAGAACCCATTCCCTTCTAACTCCCAAGTCCGTGCTCTACCCACTAGACCACGCCGCTTTCCATGTGAGAAGCAGCGTGGCCCGGTGGAAAGAGCACGGGCTTTGGAGTCAGAGGTCATGGGTTCAAATCCCGGCTCTGCCAGTTATCAGCTGTGTGACTTTGGGCAAGTCACTTAACTTCTCTGGGCCTCAGGTCCCTCATCTACAAAATGGGGATTAATCAATCAATCAATCGTATTTATTGAGTGCTTACCGTGTGCAGAGCACTGTACTAAGCGCTTGGGAAGTACAAGTTGGCAACATATAGAGACAGTCCCTACCCAACAGTGGGCTCACAGTCTAAAAGTCTAAAAGATTAAGACTGTGAGCCCCCGTGGGACAACCTGATCACCTTATAACCTCCCCAGCGCTTAGAACAGTACTTTGCACATAGTAAGCGCTTAATAAATGCCATCCTTATTTATTTTTTATTATTATTTCTGATCCAATCGCTTCCCTCCCCCTCTTCCTTCCACTGTACATACCGTGCTCACCTCGCCTCACATTTATAACATTTCAGTGTTGTTTTATCTGACAAATACTTCCTGCTGAGCCGCTCACTGAGTCACCCGAGAGAAGTCGTCTAGATTACCGCTGCGGCCCTGATGCTATTATTTCATCTCCTTCGGGGCTTCGCACTGTCACGCTCTTCCTCACGGCTGGGAAGGAGCAGAGCCGTTTGTTTTAATAACGTGAAGCGGTCGGGGACGCCACTTAATTTAGAACTGGCTAAATAAAATTATATTGTAGTGGGGAAAGACAACATGCATTGGGTCTCTCGGCACTAACTGAAGCATCTTTAAGGGTTTGGATCAACACAAAACACTCTCAGCTGTCGGAAGAACACTCCCTATAGCCAGAAGCAGCGTGGCTCAGTGGAAAGAGCCCGGGTTTTGGAGTCGGAGGTCCTGGGTTCAAATCCCGGCTCTGCCAATTGTCAGCTGTGTGACTTTGGGCAAGTCACTTCACTTCTCTGTGCCTCAGTGACCTCATCTGTAAAATGGGGGTGAAGACTGTGAGCCCCCCGTGGGACAACCTGATCACCCTGTAACCTCCCCAGCACTTAGAACAGTTCTTTTAGACTGTGAGCCCACTGTTGGGTAGGGACTGTCTCTATATGTTGCCAACTTGTACTTCCCAAGCGCTTAGTACAGTGCTCTGCACACAGTAAGCGCTCAATACGATTGATTGATTGATTGCTTTGCACATAGTAAGCACTTAATAAATGCCATTATTATTATTATCATCATCAATCGTATTTATTGAGCACTTACTATGTGCAGAGCACTGTACTAAGCGCTTTGGAAGTACAAATTGGCAACATATAGAGACAGTCCCTACCCAACAGTGGGCTCACAGTCTAAAAGAGGGAATGGCAAACAGGAAGCTTTTAGGATGCCATTTTCTGTCCCACACTGAAAATATTAATAATAATAATAATGGCATTTGTTAAGCGCTTACTATGTGCCAAACACTGTTCTAAGCACTGATATATCTTTACAAAGAGAGGAAAGTTTTTGAGACGGATATAACCATTGCCAAATCAAGATGAACGCTCATTTTCCCACCCTTGGAAGTCAGTCAATTGTATTTATTGAGTGCTTACTGCATGCAGAGCACTTTATTGGGTACTTGGGAAGAGTGCAGTGTAACAATATAATGGACACACTTCCTGCCCACAGTGAGTTTACAGTCTATGTACTTGATCTTTTATTCTGCCCACTTCCTTTCCTCCCCATGATTCCATTCAAGAGCAAATGGTGCCATCTTCCTGTCAGGCAGAAACTCCTCACCAGTAGTTTTAAGGATTTAAGAAGCTCTCCCCACTTATATAACAATAATAATGGTAATTGTTAAGCACTATGTGCCTCGCAATAATAATAATGGCATTTATTAAACGCTTACTATGTGCAAAGCACTGTTCTAACCACTGGGGAGGTTACAAGGTGATCAGGTTGTCCCACGGGGGGCTCACAGTCTTAATCCCCATTTTACAGATGAGGCAACTGAGGCCCAGAGAAGTGAAGTGACTTGCCCAAAGTCACACAGCTGACAGTTGGTGGAGCCGGGGTTTGAACCCATGACCTCTGACTCCAAAGCCCGGGCTCTTTCCACTGAGCCACGCTGCTTCTCTATTGTTCTAAGTGCTGGGGTAGATACAAGGTGATCAGGTTGTCCCATGTGGGGCTCATAGTATTAATCCCTATTTTACTGATGAGGTAACTGAGGCCCAGAGAAGTTAAGTGACTTGCCCAGAGTCACGCAGCTGATACGTGGCAGAGCCGGGATTAGAATCCACAGCTTCTGAATCCCAATCCCTCACACCCATGAGAAGCAGTGTGGCCTAGTGGATAGAGCACAGGCCCGAGAGTCAGAACTACCTGAATTCTAATCCCTGCTCTGCCACGTGTCTGTTGTATGACCTTGGGCAAGTCACATCACTTCTCCGTGCCTCAGTTTCCTCATCTGTAAAATGGAAATTAACACTGCGAATCCCATGTGGGGCAAGGACTGTGTCCAACTCTTTTTACTTGCATCTACCCTAGCGCTCGGCCTCTCAGGGCCACACCTGGAGAGTTTCCAGTCCTCTACCAGTCTCGGCTATGGGAGGGAGAGTCAAGCAGAGGCCTGTCTAGTCCATTACAAGTGAGCCTGCTGTTGGGTAGGGACCATCTCTATAGCGTTGCCAACTTGTACTTCCCAAGCGCTTAGTACAGTGCTCTGCACACAGTAAGTGCTCAATAAATACGATTGAATGAATGAATGAATGAATGAATGCCCAGTGGCTAGTGAGTGGCAGGCCAGCTGCTACAAGTCAAAACTCCCCTGTGCGGGGAAGCATCGACGTGGGAGAGAGTCGAAGGTGGAAATTCGAGTTTACTGCACTGAAGAAGGCGATGGGAAACCGCTTCCGGATTTTTACCAAGAAAACCCTCTGGATCCACCACCGGAACGACTGCAGTTGGAGAGTCGGGAGTTCTGGGAGAGATAAGTCCTTGGTGTCACTATGGGTGGAAATGGCTTGATGGCATAGGACAATACAAGACCCTAGCGCAGGAGAAGCAGCATGGCTCAGTGGAAAGAGCCCGGGCTTTGGAGTCAGAGGTCATGGGTTCAAATCCTGGCTGCCTCACTTGTCAGCTGTGTGACTTTGGGCAAGTCACTTCACTTCTCTGGGCCTCAGTTCCCTCATCTGTAAAGTGGGGATGAAGACTGTGAGCCCCCGTGGGACAACCAGATCACTTTGTAACCTCCCCAGTGCTTAGAACAGTGCTTTGCACATAGTAAGTGCTTAATAAATTCCATCATTATTATTATTAGTAGTAGTAGTAGTAGTACAATGCCTGGCACATAGTAAGTGTTTATCAAATACCACCATTATTTTCCTCACTGCTCTACCACTGCAACCCTTAGAGAAGCAGCTTAGAGAAGCAGCATGGCTCAGTGGAAAGAGCATGGGGCTTACAGACTAAATAGGAGGAAGAGCAGATAGTATTATATTAGATGGTAAGTTCATTGTGGGCAGCGAATGTTTGCTACATCATACTCCCCCAAGCCCTTAGGACAGTGCTCTGCATACAGTAAGAACTCAATAATTACAACTGACTAGCTGACTCCCCCAAGCACGGTACAGTGTTCTGCACACAGTAAGCGCTCAATAAATACAACGGGACCAACTGACACTCCCAAGTGCTTAGTACAGCTCTCTGCACACAGTAAGTGCTCAATAAATACAATTGACTGACTCTCCCAAGTACTTAGTACAGCTCTCGGCACATAGTAAGCACTGAAGAAATATAATTGACTCCCCAAACACATAGTATGGCGCTCCGCACACAATAAGTGCTTGATAAAAACCAGCAATGGATCGGTTGAGTGATTAGAACTCAGATCGCCCAGTTCCCATTTCCGAACTTTCCACCGGACCCCCAGGAGGGCTTCACAAAGATAGTAGCAAGGAAGGCAAATGGATTCCTCGGGCCGATTTCTCCAACAGAATCTCCCCGGAGAGGCTGGCAGGCTGATCGCACTTGCAGGAGATGTGCTATTTTGCTCCCTCAGAGTGACAGCGTGCCGATAAATCCTGTTGGGTAGGGACTGTCTCTTTATGTTGCCAACTTGTACTTCCCAAGCACTTAGTACAGTGCTCTGCACACAGTAAGCGCTCAATAAATACGATTGATTAATTGATTGATTCTGTTGCAGCCTCCCCATTCTTTTAGAACCAGAATTTATGGTCTCAAAATCTCCAGCGTGGCTCAGCGGGTGACTGATAGTGGAGTTCATAGCCTTTCCCCTCTAAGTCACATGTTTCAATCTACCCTAGTTGGACAGGGACTGAAATTTCTTTCCCCCAATAGCTGGTGGTTTACCTGCCGGACATAAATTGAATTCCTCAACTTACCTAGCGGGCCTAAAATGACAGGGATGGGGGTAGGATGGGGTGAGAAACATATCTGGAGCAAAGGCCCAGTACCCCATTTAAAATAGTACCATTATTTTTCCAACTCTGATTCCTTGGAACAGCTAGTTTCTCCCTCCTTTTAAGCTCTCTGCTCTTCCGGGGTAATCAATCAATCAATCAATTGTATTTATTGAGTGTTTACTGTGTGCAGAGCACTGTACTAAGCGCTTGGGAAGTACAAGTTGGCAACACATAGAGACGGCCCCTACCCAACAGTGGGCTCACAGTCTAGAAGACAGTCGAGCCTAATCAATCAATCAATGGCATTTATTGAGCTCTTACTGTGTGTAGAGCACTGTATTAAGCGCTTGGGAGAATACAACAGAGTCGGGAGACATGTTCCTTACCCACAATGAACTCACAGTGAGTGCTTAACAAATACCATAATTATTATTATAATTACTATTATGTGCGAGGCACTGGACTAAGTGGTGGGATAGAGACAAGCTAATCAGGTTGGACACAGTCCCTATCCCACATCATCATCATCATCATCGTCAATCGTATTTATTGAGCGCTTACTATGTGCAGAGCACTGTACTAAGCGCTTGGGAAGTACAAATTGGCAACATATAGAGACAGTCCCTACCCAACAGTGGGCTCACAGTCTAAGTAGGAGGGAGGACAGAGATGAAATCTGCATTTTGTAGTTGAGGAAACTGAGGTACGGAGAAGCAGAACTACTTGCCCAAGGCCACCCCGCAAGCAAGTACTGGCGCTGGGATTAGAATCCAGATCCTCCGGTTCCCAGGCCTGGGCTCTACCCACTTGACCACACTGCTTCCCACATGCCCACGTACTTTATGGGCACTTGTGTAAATGGGTCTTGGGTAGCAGCGTGGCTCAGTGGAAAGAGCGCAGACTTGGGAGTCAGAGGTCATGGGTTCGAATCCCGGCTCCGCCACTTGTCAGCTGTGTGACCGTGGGCAAGCCACTTAACTTCTCTGAGCCTCAGTTACCTCATCTGTAAAATGAGGATGAAGACTGTGAGTCCAACCTGATCACCTTGTATCCCCCCCCAGCTCTTAGAACAGTGCTTGGCACATAGTAAGCGCTTAACAAATACCAACAGTATTATTATTTTACGTGAACTTAGAGAAGTAGTGTGGCCTAGTACAGTTCTCTGTCCACAGTAAGTGCTCAGTAAATGCCACTGATTGAGTGGTTGATCCCCTGTTGAAGTTGCTGCCTCTTTAAGTGTTTCCAGTGCTTTTTTGCCATTGAGGCAATTCCGTGAGCCCACTGTTGGGTAGGGACCGTCTCTATATGTTGCCAACTTGTACTTCCCAAGCGCTTAGTACAGTGCTCTGCACACAGTAAGCGCTCAATAAATATGATTGATTGATTGATTGATTGACTTTAGCTCTTATTTCATTGCTTCTACTTTATCTCTTCCATCTTCATGACTCTCTGAGCGGTGAGTCTTATTCGTGGCTGGGTTGGATTCTTCATCTATGTTATGGCGCTTCTTGACTCAGAGTGATTGAACTGGTGTAGTTTTTGTCATTATACGTACCACGCTCCCTGATTTCTTACTCCGATCCGGCCCGCACACTTCTTTCCTCTAATGTCCACCTACTCACTGTACCTCCATCTCTTCGATTTCGCCGCCGACCTCTCGCCCATGTCCGGCCTCTGGCCCGGAACGCCCTCCCTCTTCATATAATAATAATAATGATGGCATTTATTAAGTGCTTACTATGTGCAAAGCACTGTTCTAAGCGCTGGGGAGGTTACAAGGTGATCAGGTGGTCCCACGGGGGGCTCACAGTCTTCATCCCCGTTTTACAGATGAGGGAATTGAGGCACTGGGAAGTTAAGTGACTGGCCCAAAGTAACACAGCTGACAATTGGTGGAGCTGGGATTTGAACCCATGACCTCTGACTCCAAAGCCCGGGCTCTTTCCACTGAGCCACGCTGCTTCATATCTGACAGATGATCACTCTCCCCACCTTCAAAGACTTAATGAAGCGATGTCCCCTCCCAGAGGCCTTCCGTGACTAAGCTCTCATTTCCTCTTCTCCTACTCCCTTCTCTGTCATCCTCAAACTTGGATTTGCTCCCTTCTTAACTACTATTATCATCTATCGTATTTATTGAGCGCTTACTGTGTGCAGAGCACCCCTTCAGCCCTTACATCCATATCCGTCATTTATTTATTTATAACAATGTCTGCCTCCCCCTCTAGACTGCAAGCTCGTTGTGGGCAGGGAAAGTGTCTACCAACTCCGTTCTATCGTACTCTCCCACGGGCTTAATACAGTGAGCGCTCCGTAAATATAATTCATTGACTGATCGATTGGTTGATGCTGCCCTGGAGAACTAACACCAACTCTCCCAAGTACTTAGTACAGTATTTTACACCCAAAAAGCACTCCATAAATACAATTGAATGAATTAATGTAAATTGGCTAACCTGCCAACCCTCTAAATAAATGGAGGGTTCAATAGGAGCATTATTTCTTCCTTCAGTGTCCTAGGAAATTCTTGTTTAGAATTGGGGGAAGACACATTACCAAGCCAACGCTTTCAAAAGGCCGTTTAATGTCCTCTTGAAATTTGAGAAGCAGAGTGGTCTAGTGGAGAGAACACGTACTTGGGAGTCAGAAGGACCCGGGTTCTAATCCCAGCTCTGCCACTCATCCATTCATTTGTATTTATTGAGTGCTTACTGGGTGCAAAGCACTGTACTAAGCACTTGAGAGGCCGATACAAAAATAAACAGATACATTCCCTGCCCACAACAAGTTCATCTGCTGTTTGACCTTGGGCAAGTCATTTCATTTCTCTGAGCCTCAGTTCCCTTATCTGTAAAAGGGGGATTAAAACTGTGTCCCATATGGGCCGGAACTGTGTCCAACCTGATTTGCTTGTACCCTCCTCAGCGCTCAGTACAGGTACATAGTAAATGCTTGACAAAAACCACGGTTGTTATTATTATTGAAACTATGTCAGGTGGCTGTTTAAAATGGTTTATTTCTATAAGATTCATCTCCCCTCTTCTCTTGCTTCCTTTTTGCATATGTCTACCTTCATTTTTTTTTTCTCTCTCTCTCTCCCCCTTTCTCTCTCCTAATGGTATTTGTTAAGCACTTATCATGTGCCAGGCACTATCTAAGCTCTGGGTTAGATACAAAGTAATAAGATTGGACACAGTCCTTGCCCCACAAGGGGTTCACAGTCTTAATCCCCAGTTCCAGATGAGGTAACTGAAGCACAAAGAAGTTAAATGATTTGCCCTGGATGACACAGTAAACAAACGGCAGAGCCAGGATTAGAACCCAGAGCTCCCGGACCCATGCTCTATTGGTTTGGCCCACATACAGACATGCCATAGTTTACCCTCCATTGGGTTCACAGTAGGCTGATGATATTGCGTAGGATAATAAATGGGGTTTATTGAGTGCTTACTTTGTGCAGAGACCTGTTCTAAGTTTAAGTGACCATGAACTTTGAAACTATGATGGTTCAATAAGATGATAAGGGATGGGGGAGAGAAGAGAGAGACACAGAAAGAGAGAGGGAGACATGAGAAAATGGAAACCAAAAGCTATCTGGCATGTATCATACTCTCTATTAAAGGGAAGATAGTAGTAGTAATAGCTGAAGTAGCTGCAACATTTATTGAGCACCCAATCAACCATATTTATTGAGCTCTGACTGTGTGCAGAGCAGGATGGTGTACTGGATAGAGCACCAGCCTAGGAGTTAGAAGGTCATGAGTTCTAATCCTAACTCCCCCACTTATCTGCGGTGTGACCGTGAGCAAGTCATTTCACTTCTCTGGGCCTCAGTTACCTCATCTGTAAAATGGGGATGGAGACTGTGAGCCCCACATGGGACAGGGATTGAGTCCAACTCGATTTGCTTGTATCCACCCCAGCACTTGATGCAGTGCCTGGCACATAGTAAGCACTTCACAAATGCCATTATTATCATTACTAAGCACCCGCTTGGTACATTTCACTGGATTAGCTGGTTGGTAAGAAGAGAACAAAGAATTGTAAGCTCCCTGCCTGCAAAGAACTTTCCCTCTAAGGGAATTGACAAACATAATTGCTTGTTATGGGCAGGAATGTATCTGTTCATTGTTATATTGTACTCTCCCAAGAGCTTTATGCAGTGCTTTGCACGTGGTAAACACTCAATGAATGTGACTGAATGAATAATAATATTTACAAGTTGTTGGCAACTTGTACTTCCCAAGCACTTAGTTCAGTGCTCTGCACACAGTAAGCGCTCAATAAATTTGATTGAATGAATTTACAACTCCCAGTGGCCAAAATAAATAAGTGGGTACAGATATCCTTGATAACTAGATTTCTTCTTCCAGTTTGGCTGTCCTTCAAAACCTCTTATTCATTAATTCATTCAAGCGTATTTATTGAGCGCTCATTGTGTGCAGAGCACTGTACTAAGCCCTTGGGAAGTACAAGTCGGCAACATATAGAGATGGTTCCTACCCAACAACGAGCCCCCCACCCAGTTCATATGAACCAGGACCCCCTTCTAGACTGTGAGCCCGTTGTTGGGAAGGGACCTTCTCTATATGTTGCCGATTTGTACTTCCCAAGCACTTAGTACAGTGCTCTGCACACAGTAAGTGCTCAATAAATACAATTAAATGAATGAATTAATGACCTTCCTTGAACAGGGGATGCTCAATGACAAGCCCTTGGGAAGTACATGTCGGCAACATATAGAGATAGTTCCTACCCAACAACGAGCTCCCCACCCAGTTCATATGAACAAGGACCCCCTTCTAGACTGTGAGCTCGTTGTTGGGTAGGGACCGTCTTTATATGTTGCCGACTTGTACTTCCCAAGCGCTTAGTACAGTGCTCTGCACATAGTAAGCGCTCAATAAATACGATTGAATGAATGAATTAAAGTAATAGAAGTCAAACCACGCCACTGATCACCAAGGTTACTGGGGAAAGTTTTTTAATTAATTTTACCAGCAGGCAAAGGAGTGCCACATACGTATTTACTTACTCCACTACACTCAGGGTTCAATACCAGTCTGTTGTCAAAGGAGCCCATTCTGCCAATGCTGCTTCTTTCAGCTTCCAAGTGCTGTTCTGCTGCTCTCTGCATGCCTTCTCACAATTCAAAACAAGCACTTTTTTTAAAAAAATGGCATTTATTAAGTGCTTACTGTGTGCCAAGCACTGTTCTAAGCGCTGGGGTTGATACAAGGTGACCAGGTTGTCCCACATGGGGCTCACAGTCTTAATCCCCATTTGACAGATGAGGTAACTGAGGCTCAGAGAAGTGAAGTGACTTGTCCAAGGTCACACGGCACATTTTACTTGCCTTGTCACAGCTGTGGCTTTACGGGGCAGTAATTGAATTGTCCAGGCCCATTACTGGGTAGAACAAGGAGAGAAAGCCCCACCTCCCTCCATGTTCCATCTCCCACAGGCCCAAAATCACTGGTCTCAAGTAAAGCCCATCAGCGCCTTCACCAAGCTTTCTTCTTTGTTGTTGTTCGTGGGATCATCATCATCATCATCAATCGTATTTATTGAGTGCTTACTATGTGCAGAGCACTGTACTAAGCACTTGGGAAGTACAAATTGGCAACATATAGAGACAGTCCCTACCCAACAGTGGGCTCGGATCACAAACAGTCACTAATAAGGCAACTTGTTGTGGGTTCAACACATCAACAACCAACTGGTGAAGTCTTTGCTACTAGCATATGTGTAATAATAATAATAATAGTAATGATAGCATTTGTTAAGCGCTTACTATGTGCACAGCACTGTTCTAAATGCTGGGGTTGATACAAGGTGATCAGGTTGTCCCACGGGGGGCTCACAGTCTTCATCCTCATTTGACAGATGAGGTAACTGAGGCTCAGAGAAGTTAAGTGACTTGCCCAAGGTCACACAGCAGACATGTGGCAGAGCCGGAATTAGAACCCATGACCTCTGACTCCCAAGCCCGGGCTCTTTCCCCTGAGCCACGCTGCTTCTCTAATGTAAATCAGTCAATCTACTGATCTTCCAATCATCATCATCAGTAGCACATATCAACAGATCAACTGTGAGCCCGTTGGGTAGGGATTGTCTCTGTTGCTGAATTGTACTTTCCAAGCTTTTAATACAGTGCTCTGCACACAGTAAGTGCTCAATAAATGCGATTGAATGAATGAAGGCATTTGTTGAGTGCTTACTGTGTGCAGAGTACTGTGCTCAGTTCTTGGAAGAGTACGACAGAGTTGGAAGAGATGTTCCCAGCCCAAAGGGACCTTAACTGTCCGTTGTGGGCAGAACACTATACTAAGCGCTTGGGACAGTACAATAGAGTTAGCATCAATCAAACCATCAGTTATATCATCATCATCATCAATCATATTTATTGAGCGCTTACTGTGTGAGAGCACTGTACTAAGCGCTTGGGAAGTACAAATTGGCAACATATAGAGACAGTCCCTACCCAACAGTGGGCTCACAGTCTAAAAGACTTACTATTTACTAAGACCTTACTGTGTGGAGCACACCCTTACTGTGTGCCAAGCCCTGTATTAAGCACATGGGAGAGTACAATATAACAGAGTTGGTAGACACACAAAAAGCTTATAATCTGGAGTACTAAGCAATGTCGATACTGGGTTAAACCAATGATCCATCTTGCCCTGTGTTCTATCTCTATCAGTGGCAAAATTAGTAGTTGTAGTACTTATTGAGCACTTACTATGTGCAGAGCACTGTACTAAGTGCTTGGGAGAGGACAAATAACATACTTGGTAGACATGTCTCTTTCCTACAAAAGTTCACAGTCAAGAAGGGGAGCTTACAGCCTCTCAAAACCCTACAGCTGGCGTGGCTCGGTACTAGAAATTTGGGGCCCCATAAAACAGAAAATGCACAGACCCTTCCATCTTGGAAAAATCTTAAAATCCATAGGGATTTGAAATCAAGTTCCCTGAAGCGGATTAATCTAACAGTTTTATTAGCGATCATTTGTATTCATCATTTTTATCGGTTTCACTGCTGAACACTCTATGGGGATAAAGGATGGATTTTAAAATCAGAACTGCTATTACACCCTGCTTCTTTTAGCAGCTTAGAGAGTGAAAAGCAGACCACTACAGCACAACTTCTAGATGCTTAACTGCTCCATTCCCGCTTCCCTGCTCTGATGCCCAAGGCCAGGAAATAATAATAATAATTGTGGTATTTGTTAAGCTCTTCTTTGGGCCAGGCACCGTACTAAGCGGTGGGATGGATCCAAGCAAATCGGGTTGGATACAGTCTCAATCCCCATTTTACAGATGAGGAAGCTGAGGTAAAGAGAAGTGAAGGGACTTTCCCAAGGTCCCACAGCTGACAAGTGGCAGAGCTGGGATTAGAACTCGTGGCTTTCTGATTCCCAGGCTCGGGATGTGTCCACTCTGCCATGCTGATTTGCTTCGTGAGCTATGGATTTTCACCTCCCCTACACCCGATTATCTGCTAAAAACAGGCTGGGGTTTGTCTCCTGGGCTCAGAGCAAGTTGGGCAGAGGGAAGGCTCTCTTGATTTGAATTTCAGAGCACATTATGCCCTGCCTGCAAGTTCATCTTTCACTATTATGGCATTTATTTAGAGAAGCAGTGTGGTTCAGTGGAAAAAGCCCGGGCTTTGGAGTCAGAGGTCATGCTTTCAAATCCTGGCTCCGCCAATTGTCAGCTGTGTGACTTTGGGTGAGTCACTTCACTTCTCTGTGCCTCATTTCCCTCATCTGTAAAATGGGGATTAAGACTGCAAGCCCCCTGTGGGACAACCTGATCAACTTGTAACCTCCCCAGTGCTTAGACCAGTGCTTTGCACATAGTAAGTGCTTAATAAATGCCATTATTATTATTATTTATGAAGCCTAAACTATGTGCTTGAGGGTTAAATGAAAGATGATCAGTCTCTGTCCCACACAAGTCTCATGATCCTCTTCTGTCCCTTGAGGATAGAAGGACATTTTAGATCCTCAGTTTGTGGATGAGGAAGTGGTCTTGTCTTGTGCTGTCGAGTCACCTCTGACCCATAGCAACGCCATGGACTCATCTCTCCCATAACGCCCCACCTCTGTCTGCAATCGTTCCTGTAGTGGAGTTTTCCGGGTAAAAGTCCAAAAGTGGTTTATCTTTGCCTCCTTCTACGCAGCCAACTTGAGTTTCCACCCACGACTCTCTCCCGTGACACTGCTGCCCAGCACAGGGGCGGTTTGACTTGTAGCAGCTGGCCGGCCACTCACTAACCACTGACCAAGCTAGGAATGGAATGGACAGGCCTCTGCTTCACTCTCCCTCCCGTACTCAAGACTGGTAGAGGACTGGAAACTCTCCGGGTGCATATCGGTTGGTATTTTTTATGGTATTTGTTAAGCACTTACTATGTTCCAGGCACTGTGCTAAGCACTGGGCAGGATACAAGCCAGTCAGGCTGGACACAGTCCATGTCCCACGTGGGGCACACAGTCTTAATCCCCCATTTTACAGATGAGGCCACGGAGGTCCAGAGAAATGAAGTGACTTGCCCAAGGTCACAGAGCAGATAAGTGGCAGAGCAGGGATTAGAACCCAGGTCCGTGCTCTATCCACTAGACTACACTGCTCCTCAGATTAGTGACGTGCCCAGCGTCACACACCAGGCTTGTGGCCAAGCTGGGGCTCTTGGCAATCTCCCGTTTCCTCTTCCCTCCACGTCCTACTGAAACCTCAAACTCGACATGACCCAAACCGAACTCCTCATCTTCCCTCCTAAACCCTATCCTGCCTTTTTCCCGTCATTGTTTCTTTGTCTAGAATCAGCCCCTTCCTCCTCCATCCAAACCTCCCCCATGTTGGTCTAAGCAGTTGTCACGGCCCACCATGCTTACTGCATCAGCCTCCTTGCTGCCTTCCCTGCCTCCAGCCTCTCACCTCTCTGGTCCTTAATCCTACACTCTGTGGCTCGGTTCATTTTCTAAAAGATCGCTCTGCACATCGCCCCTCACTCCTCTGGAACCTCCAGTGGATGCCCTTCCCTCTCAGCGTCGGACGTTAAGCCACTTCCAAAGCTCTCTTCCCTTTTCTTTCTCCTCCGTCCTCTCCCGCTGCCACCGATCCGCAAACTCCTCTCCTTCGTTGCCAACCACTCACTGCTCTTCCATCTTGCCTCTCTTACTGTCTATCCCTTGCTCGCATTCATCCAGTTGTATTTATTGAGTGCTTACTGTGTGCAGAGCACTCTACTAAGTGCTTACATCTCCCTCCTACTCAGAAATCCCTCCGCTTCCTATTCCTCCCCTTCTCCCTATCTTCAAAGCCCTACAAAAATCACACCTCCTCCAGGAAGACTTCCCTGTCTAAGCTCTCATCTCCCCACCCCATTTCCCTCCCTACTGAGTCACCTAAATTCTTGAGTCTTGAGTCCTTGCATGTGTGTCAATCCCATCTCCTTCCTCTCACAGCATTTAAACCCGGTAATTTATTTAAGTGTCACTGTAAACTCCTGGAGGATGGGGTCCAGGCTTACTAACACCATTGTTCTCCTAATAATAATAATAATAATGAGGGCATTTATTAAGCACTTACTATGTGCAAAGCACTGTTCTAAGCACCGGGGAGTTTATAAGGTGATCAGGTTGTCCCACAGGGGGGCTCACAGTCCTCATCCCCATTTTACAGATGAGGGAACTGAGGCAAGAGAAGTTAAGTGGCTTGCCCAAAGACACACAGCTGACAAGTGGCAGAGCCAGGATTTGAACCCATGACCTCTGACTCCAAAGCCTGGGCTCTTTCCACTGAGCCACAATGCTTCTCTAGCCATGCTGCTTCCCAAGCAATTAGTATGGTGCTTTACACCGAATAAAAGCTCTATAACTACTATCGATTGATTGATTAGAACCCAGATCTCCTGACTTCCAATCCCAAGAACTTTCAGGCCCATGTATCCTTTTTATTCCTCAATAGACACAGAAAGGCAGGAAAGCGAGATCAAGATTTTCAAGCCCAGAAAATGCAGTTGGAAAAGAGAACTCTGGAGCACTTTACTGCTAAAAAAAAAATAAAATAAAACAACCACTGAGCTGCTCAGCCACAGAGAAAATAGGACTTTACTAATTTGAATCATAAATCCGTTCTTGGTTAAATGTCAGAATTAAAGGTTTTCTAACTAAGGTTAACAACCTTGACTAAGAAGGTGAAGAACTTTGAATTGCATATTTAATGAAATTTTGGGACCTAATGAATGGTGACCGCTTCCTGAGATAGATTTCATTTCCTTCTTGGCCCCTTCAGGTGAATAAAAAGATAGTTTGAAAAAAAGCAATGAGCATGAGCCCTCTAAGGGTAATGATTTGGAATAAATAATCAATGCTGCAATTCAGGCCGCTTCAACAAAAAGTGGTTCCTCTTTATAAAGATTAATTATTCAAGCAAAAGAGTTCATTATGGATGATCTCTTTTAATTGATAACCAGTGGCTCGCAAACTAGAAGTTTTCCTCTGTGAAATTGGATAAAGAAGTTTTTCTGTGGAGGGAAAGAGAAAGGTAAACGATGGGTGCATTTGTCAATAATTCTTTGAGTCCAGACCTGTTCTACAGTATTGCCTTGCATCAGTCAATCGATGATCTTTATTGAGCATTACTATATGCAGAACCCTGCATTAAACTCTTGGGAAGGTACAGTAGGACAGCATTGGTTAAGGAGGATTAAGGTGGAGAGGAGGACAATGACTTGAACTTGAACTTACGTTCCTCCTCCTTAACCGACAAATGGTCAGAGGTCAGAAAGAAGATTTTCACAAATACGATTGATGATGATTTTCACAATCAATCAAAGCACTTGGAAGAGTACATACAATAGTTAATAAATAGGATCCCTGCCCTAAAGAAGCAGAGTGGCTTAGTGGCAAGAGCCCCTGGGTTTGGGATTCAGAGGATGTGGGTTCTGATCCCGACTCTGCCACTCGTCTGCTGTGTGACCTCGGGCAAGTCATTTTACTTTTCTTTGCCTCAGTTACCTCATCTGTAAAATGGGGGTTAGAACTGTGAACCCCAGGTGGGACAACCTGATTACCCTGTATCTACCCCAGCGCTTAGAACAGTGCTTGGCATATAATAAGCACTTAAATACCATAATAATAATAATAAAAGATCTTACATTCTACTGTGTGTGCGATGCACTGTACTGAGCGTTTGGTAGAGTACACTAGTCAATAGGATCCCTGCCCTAAAGGAGTTTACAGTCTACTCTGAGCAAAGCACTGTACTGAGCCCTTGGGAAGAGTACAATAGAGCTAATAGACCCAAGATTCCTCCCTTAAGCAGAGGAAATTCCTGTTGAAACTGTACATCCCAACATCACCTAAATGTACTATTAGAATCTTTGCTAAAATAGAGAAGTTGTGCAAGGCTCCAACCAATGTTAGTCAGTCAGTCAAGAGCCCATTGTTGGTTAGGGATTGTCTCCTTTTGTTGCTGAATTGTATTTTCCAAACGTTTAGTACAGCGCTCTGCACTCAGTAAGCGCTCAATAAATACTATTGAATGAATGAATGGCATTTATTGAGCGCTTACTGTGTGCTATACTCAGTGCTTGGGAGAGTACAATATAACACGAGCCCCTTCCTTCTTCTCCCCCTCCTCCCCCTCCCCATCCCCCCACCTTACCTCCTTCCCCTCCCCACAGCACCTGTATATATGTATATATGTTTGTACATATTTATTACTCTATTTATTTATTTTACTTGTACATATTTATTCTATTTATTTTATTTTGTTAATATGTTTTGTTTCGTTGTCTGTCTCTCCCTTCTCCCTGTGAGCCCGCTGTTGGGTAGGGACTGTCTCTATATGTTGCCGACTTGTACTTCCCAAGCGCTTAGTACAGTGCTCTGCACACAGTAAGTGCTCAATAAATATGATTGAATGAATGAATGAATAACACTATAATAGACACATTCCTTGCCCTTAATGAGCACTTACAGTGTGGCTCAGTGGAAAGAGCCCGGGCTTTGGAGTCAGAGGTCAGGGGTTCAAATCCCGGCTCCACCGACTGTCAGCTGTGTGGCTTTGGGTGAGTCACTTCACTTCTCTGTGCCTCAGTTACCTCATCTGTAAAATGGGGATTAAGACTGTGAGCCCCCTGTGATACAACCTGATCACCTTGTAACCTCCCCAGTGCTTAGAACAGTGCTTTGAACATAGTAAGCACTTAATACCAACATTATTATTACTATTCATTCATTCAACCATATTTATTGAACACTTACTGTGTGCAGAGCACTGTACTAAGCGCTTGGGAAGTACAAGTTGGCAACGTATAGAGACGGTCCCCACCCAACAGTGGGCTACTGCATGCAGGGCAGTGTGGTCTAATGGATACAGCACTGGGCCTGAGTGTCAGAAGAGAAGCAGCATGGCTCATTGGAAAGAGCCCGGGCTTTGGAGTCAGGGGTCATGGGTTCAAATCCCGGCTCTGCCAATTATCAGCTGTGTGACTTTGGGCAAGTCACTTAACTTCTCTGTGCCTCAGTTCCCTCATCTGTAAAATGGGGATTAAGACTGTGAGCCCCTCGAGGGACAACCTGATCACCTTGTAACCTCCCCAGCGCTTAGAACAGTGCTTTGCAGATAGTAAGCGCTTAATAAATGCTATTAAAAAAAAAAAAAGAAGGACCTGGTTCTAACCCCAGCTCCCCAACCTGTCTGCTGTGTGACCTTGGGCAAGTCATTTCACTTCTCTGTGCCTCAGTTACCTCATCTGTAAATTGAGAATTAAGACTGTAAGCCCAATGTTAGACATGGACTGGGTCCAACCTGATTATCTTGTATCTACCCTAGTGCTTAGTAAAGACCCTGGCACAAAGTAAACACTTAACAAATACTGTAAAAACTAAAAACAAACACAATAGAGTTAGTAGGCATACTCCCTGCCCACAAAGAGCTGACATCTTAGAGGGGCAGACAGATATTAATGAAAATAGTTTACAGATATGTATATAAGAGCTGTGGGCCTGAGGTTGGGGTGAATATCAAAATACCCAAAGTCTAGTTAAATGTGATTTGCATTCCTGAAGATCCAATAAATAAGTCAAAGGAGATTCCAATTTTATTCATTTGGAAGTTCAGGAGTGCAAACTTAACTTGACCTCCGTTTGCCATGTTAAGCTCTCTGAAAGATGTCATCGGGGCAGAAACTGGGAAACAAAAAAGGAGAAAAGAATAAAGAATAGGGGGAGAAAGAGGCTTCTTTTGAGCAGCAAAAATTACAATGGAAATACGAATCATTAGGTTAAAAAAAACAAATCCTAGAAATAATTTTAACATTTGAATGGCTCCATTAGTTTGAATTCTAAGTCAGCAGGCATAATAAGGTTTAAACAACAAATTCATCTGTGACATGAGAAATTTATACTTTTAGCTCAGTGTCATAATTTTCAGTCAGATGAGCAGCAAATTAATAAATTAAAACATTCAATTCCACACCGAACGTTTAAGGGAAATGCATGCATAATTCTCATTACAGGGATAAAAATGAACAATGTATCTTCCAGAGAACAGAATTGTTCATTTTCCTCTATTCTTGACATGTGGATTGAGGGTTTTTCATCTCCCTCTCAGGACTGCGTTTTAAAGTTCCGATGTCACCTGGGATTGCTACATGAGAATAATTTCACCTGTCACACAGTAGGTGGAACATTAAATAAAAAGACTTTTCAGTATTAATAAGATCTGAAGTGGCATTTACTTCTCGAATGCCAGGCGCCGTTGCTTAGAACAAAGGGGGGAAAAAAATGAAGCCTCTTTTCTGAAGGAGTGATCTGGAGTGTTAAACACACAATCCCTCCCTCAAGTGAAATTTGCTCTCTATATCGCTTATTACCTTCTTCTACCAAAGGACAGTCGTTTTTTAAGTAGTATTCCCCCGAAAAGGACCACCTACATCAAATGGATACTCCTTGCAGTTACTTTTAAAGCTCTCAATCACCTTGCCCCCTCCTACCTCACCTGGCTTTTCTACTCCAATCCAATCCAAACACTTTGCTCGTCTAACACCAACCTACTCATCATCATCATCACCAATTGTATTTATTGAGTGCTTACTGTGTGCAGGGCACTGTACTAAGCTCTTGGGAAGTACAAGTTGGCAGCATATAGAGACAGTCCCTACCCAGCCCTGGGCTCACAGTGTAAAAGGGGGAGACAGAGAACAAAACCAAACATACTAACAAAATACAATAAATAGAATACCTCCATCTCATCCCTGGAATCTCCGTGACTTTCAGCACTTAGAACAGTGCTTTGCACATAGTAAGCGCTTAACAAGTGCCATTATTATTATTATTATTATCTCTCCCGCCGCCAACCTCTCGCCCACATCGTGCCCTGGCCTCGAATGCCTTCCCTCTTCACATCCAACAGACAATCACTCTCCCCACCTTCACTGTCTTCCCTTACGCTGCCGAGTCGTCTTCAACCCATAGCGACTCCATTGACACATCTCTCCCAGAACGCCGCACCTCCATCTCCTTCGTTCTTGTAGTGGATCCAGAGTTTTCTTGGGAAAAACCCGGAGACGGTTGACCGCTGCCTTCTTCCGCGCAGTCAACTCAAGTCTCCAACCTCGACTCTCTCCCTTGTCGCTGCTGCCCAACACCGGGGAGACTCAAAGACTTGGAGAAGATTGCCTTCCACTGGATAGCCCAAATATTTTAAAAAATGGCATTTTTATTAAACACTTACTATGTGCAAAGCACTGTTCAAAGTGCTGGGGAGATTACAAGGTGATCGGGTTGTCTCATGGGGGGCTCACAGTCTTCATCCCCATTTTACAGATGAGGTCACTGAGGCACTAGAAGTTAAGTGACTTGCCCAAAGTCACATAGCTGACAAGTGGCGGAGCCGGCATTTGAACCCATGACCCCTGACTCCAAAGCCCGTACTCTTTCCATTGAGCCACACTGCTCCTAGCCCAAGCTAGGAATGGAATGGAGATGACTCTGCTCGACCTTCCCTCCTGGATCCGAAATTGGTAGAGGACTGGAAACTTCCAGGTGCCATTCTGAGTGGGGCCTACTTTCATAAACAAGTGCTTAGTACAGTGCTCTGCACACAGTAAGCGCTTAATAAATACGATTGAATGAATGAATAAGCCTTACTATGACTAAGCCCTGACTAATCCTTTTTTTCCCCCTCCCTTCTGCATCAACCTGACTTGCTCCCTTTATTCATCGCCCCCTCCCAGCCCCGGCATTTATGTCCAGATCGTCATTTATTTATTCATATTAATGTCTGCAACCCCCTCTAGACTCTAAGCTCATTGCCGGCGGGGAACGTGTCTACCAACTCTGTTATATTGTAATCCCACAAACGTTTAGTACAGAGGTCTGCCCTCAGTAAGTGTTCAATAAATATGATTGATTGATTGACCCTAACAGAACCTCAACAGCTCATCTAGAGCTGTTCTAGACTGTGAGCCACTGTTGGGTAGGGACCGTTTCTATATATTGCCAGCTTGTACTTCCCAAGCGCTTAGTACAGTGCTCTGTACACAGTAAGTGCTCAATAAATACAGTTGATTGACTGATTGATCTAGAGAAGCAGCGTGATTTAGTGGAAAGAGCCTGAGCTTGGGAGTCAGAGGTCGTGGGTTCTAATCCTGGCTCTGCTACTCGTCAGCTGTGTGACTCTGAGCAAGTCACTTCACTTCTCTGTGCCTCAGTTACCTCATCTGTAAAATAGGGATTAAGACTATGAGCTCCATGTGGGACAACCTAATTGCCTTGTATCTAAGCCAGCGCTTAGAACAGTGCTTGACACATGGTAAGCGCTTAGCAAATACCAACGTTATTATTATTATTATCTGCATACTCTGCACTCTGGCATTCACCAAATGGATTTGACTAGAAAGTTGTTTCAGCATGGACTAATGGAAAGGACACAGGATTGGGAGTCGGGAGCTATGGGTTCTAATCCTAACTCTTCCACGTGCCTGCTGTGTGACTTTGGGCAAATCACTTACCTTTTATGTGCCTCAAGTTCCTCATCTGCACAAGGGGATGCAATCCTTGTTCCTATTCTCCCTTAAGACGGTAATCCCCATGCGAGATGGGAATTACATTCATTCATTCAATCGTATTTATTGAGCACTTACCGTGTGCAGAGCACTGGACTAAGTGTTTGGAAGAGGAAAATGCAACAATAAACAGCCACCTTCCCTGCCCACAACAAGATTACGACTGACTTGACTGTATTTTATCCAACTCTGAACTTAACCCAGTTTTTGGCACCAAACAAATACCATAATTTTAGTCATGGGCCTGTCCAATAGACTGGGAAGAGTGGTTTAGATGGACTCATGTCCCTCCCATAATTCAAGGAGGTAGAGTGATAGTGCCTGATTATTAGGATGGTATTTGTTAAGAGCTTACTATGTGCGAAGCACTGTTCTAAGTGCTGTTTTAAACACTGATCAAAATCGTTCAACTGTATTTACTGAGCGCTTACAGTACGCTGAGCACTATACTAAGCCCTTGAGAGATTATGATAGAAGAATAAACAGACATATTTCCTGTCCAGAATGAGCGTGCAGTCTAAAGAAGCAGCGTGGCTCAGTGGAAAGAGCCCAGGCTTTGGAGTCCATGGGTTCATGGGTTCAAATCCCAGCTCCACTAATTGTCAGCTGTGTGACCTTGGGCAAGTCACTTAACTTCTCTGTGCCTCAGTTCCCTCATCTGTAAAATGGGAATTGAGACTGTGAGCCCCAGGTGGGACAATCTGATCACCTTGTATCCTCCCCAGAGCTTAGAACAGTACTTTGCACATAGTAAGCGCTTAACAAATGCCATCATTATTATTATTACTATTATTAGAAGGTGGGGTTCAAAGACACAATTGATTGGATGGATTGATTCCCCCTGACTGTGAGCCCACTGTTGGGTAGGGACTATCTCTATATGTTGCCAACTTGTACTTCCCAAGCGCTTAGTACAGTGCTCTGCACACAGTAAGCACTCAATACGATTGATGATGATGATGATTGGATCCCAATTTTAATTTTAGCTTAGGGCTGAAAAACCAAAAGGAGAATTCAAAGCAACACCAGCTATGTGAGAAGCAGCGTGGCTCCGTGGAAAGAGCCCGGGCTTTGGAGTCAGAGGTCAAGTGTTCAAATCCCAGCTCTGCCAATTGTCAGCTGTGTGACATTGGGCAAGTCACATAACTTCTCTGTGCCTCAGTTACCTCATTTGTATAATGAGGATTAAGACTGTGAGCCCCCTGTGGGACAACCTCATCACCTTGTAACCTCCCCAGCGCTTAGAACAGAGCTTTGCACATAGTAAGCACTTAATAAATGCCATTATTATTATCTACGTGAAATGTGAGGCAGTACCATTTTGACTTTTATTTAGCTATTTTTGTACCCCATTTGATCAATCAATCAATCAATTGTATTTATTGAGCGCTTACTGTGTGCAGAGCACTGTACTAAGCGCTTGGGAAGTACAAGTTGGCAACATATAGAGACAGTCCCTACCCAACAGTGGGCTCACAGTCTAGAAGGGGGAGACAGAGAACAAAACCAAACATATTAACAAAATAAAATAAATAGAATAGATATGTACAAGTAAAATAGAGTAATAAATATGTACAAACATATATAGATATACACAGGTGCCGTGGGGAAGGGAAAGGGGTAAGACAGGGGGATGGAGAGGGGGGCAAGGGGGAGAGGAAGGAAGGGGCTCAGTGTGGGAAGGCCTCCTGGAGGAGGTGAGCTCTCAGTAGGGACTTGAAGGGGGAAGGTTTACCTGGGGTACGAAGAATGCTTTTGGTTGCCACAGATGTCAGAAGCCAAGATTTTGTCTGAGGGAGTCCAGGGTGTGAGGCTTTGGCAGCAAAGGCCTAAGCAGAGAACCTGGTGGACAGGATGTGGAGGAGAAGCCAAAGACAGCTGGCAGTAATTAGCGGCAATCAGAGGCCGACAAAAACAGAGAGCAGGAAGGGTGGGCTACCCTCTCTTGCCCTTCTGGACTGATGAAATAAATGTGGTGGAAAAGATGGAGATGTATTTTTCCTCCATTTGAGGTCTGTGGGCGTGTCACCCTTAAATCTTCTCAAGAGAAGCAGCGTGGCTCACTGGAAAGAGCCCGGGCTTTGCAGTCAGAGCTCATGGGTTCAAATCCCAGCTCTGCCACTTGTCAGCTGTGTGACTTTGGGCAAGTCACTTCACTTCTCTGGGCCTCGGTTCCCTCATCTGGAAAAGGGGGATAAAGATTGTGAGCCCCCCGTGGGACAACCTGATCACCTTGTATCATCATCATCAATCGTATTTATTGAGCGCTTACTATGTGCAGAGCACTGTACTAAGCACTTGGGAAGTACAAATTGGCAACATATAGAGACAGTCCCTACCCAACAGTGGGCTCACAGTCTAAAAGCGTATCCCTCCCACGCTTAGAACAGTGCCTTGCACATAGTAAGCGCTTAACAAATGCCCTCATTATTATTATTATTATTAATTGGACCTGCTTTCAGAAATGGAGTTTCACAAACACCTCTCATTAGTCAGAGATTTGGAACAACCAGCTCTTGGAGGTTGACAGGGAAAATGAGGGAAATCAGCTTGTGTTTCCTGCAGCCCATGTGCTCTGCCCAAGTGCTTAGTACAGTGCCCTGGCTCTGCCACTTGTCAGCTGTGTGACTTTGGGCAAGTCACTTCGCTTCTCTGGGCCTCAGTTACCTCATCTGTAAAATGGGGATTAAGACTGTGAGCCCCCCGTGGGACTGCCTGATCACCTTGTCACCTCCCCAGTGCTTTGCACATATTAAGCACTCAATAAATGCCATCATTACTATTACTATTAATAAATACAATTGAATGAATGAATGCTGAGGGAGCAGGAGAGGTTGGTCTCCCAAGATGGCTTGAGTGGAGAAGAATGATAGTAGTAATAATAATGATATTTGTTAAGCCCTTACTATATGTCAAGCCTGAAGTAAGTGCTGGGGTAGATAGAGTTATTAATTAATTAATTAATTAATTCAATGGTATTTACTGAGCACCTACTGTGTGTCTAATTGCTTGGGAGAGTACAGAGCCTGTTGTTGGGTAGGGATTGTCTCTATCTGTTGCCGAATTGTACTTTCCAAGCGCTTAGTACAGTGTGAGTGTGCACAGTAAGCGCTCAACAAATATGATTGAATGAATGAATGTATACGGTATAACAACAAACAGACACATTCCAGCCCACAACAAGCTCACAGTCTAGAGGGGGAGAAAGACATTAATATACACAAGTAAATAGATAAATAAATAAATTACAGCTATGTACATTCATTCATTTAATCATATTTATTGAGCACTTACTGTGTGCAAAGCACTATACTAAGCACTTGGGAAAGTACAATAGAACAATAAACAGGCACATTCCCTGCCCACAATGAGGTCACAGTCTAGAGGGGGAGACAGACATTAATATAAATAAATAAATAAATAAGTAAGATAGATAGATAGATAGATAGATAGATAGATAAATATCTAAGTAGGAGGGAGAACAGGTATTGGAATCCCCATTTTGCAGGTGAGGGAACTGAGTCACAGAGAAGTTAAGTGACTTTCACAGGGTCACCCAGCAGACAAGTGGCAGACGGGTTTAGAACCCAGGTCCAACGATTCCCAGGCCTGTGATCTTTCCAGGAGGCCACACTGGAAAGGGGAAGGAAGACAGTAATCTTTAGTTGTGATTTTCATTATTGCAGTGTGGCTCAGTGGAAAAGAGCCCGGGCTTTGGAGTCCGAGGTCATGGGTTCAAATCCCAGCTCTGCCACTTGTCAGCTGTGTGACTTTGGGCAAGTCACTTCACTTCTCTGGGCCTCAGTTCCCTCAGCTGTAAAATGGGGATTAAGACTGTGAGACCCCCGTGGGACAACCTGATCACTTTGTAACCTCCCCAGCACTTAGAACAGTGCTTTGCACATAGTAAGCGCTTAATAAATGCCATCATCATCAAATAAGCACCAGCCCCCAACACAGAAGGCGCCTGGGTGATATTTGCCCGAAACAAATAGACTGTAAGGTCACTGTGGGCGGGAAATGTGCCTGTTAGATTGTCACATTGTATTTTCCCAAGTGCTTAGTACAGTGCTCTGCACATAATAATAATGATGGTATTTGTTAAGCGCTTACTATGTGCAAATCACTGTTCTAAGCACTGGGGGGATACAAGCTGATCAGGTTGTCCCATGGGGGGCTCACAGTCTTCATCCCCATTTTCCAGATGAGGTCACTGAGGGACAGAAAAGTGAAGGGACTTGCCCAAAGTCACACAGCTGACAATTGGCGGAGCCGAGATTGGAACCCATGACCTCTGACTCCAAAGCCCGGGCTCTTTCCACTGAGCCACACTGCTTCTCACTTCTCACAGGGTTAGCGCTCAATAAATACGATTGACTGATAAATACGATTGCTGGAGAAACAGAGGCTGCTGAAGCCTCAAACAAAGATGGCCACCATCGGAAGTTTCAGCCTGCTCCAATCCATTCTTGCATTCGTTCATTCAGTCGTATTTATTGAACACTTACTGTGTGCAGGGCACTGTACTAA
This sequence comes from Tachyglossus aculeatus, assembly GCF_015852505.1. Taxonomy (NCBI): domain Eukaryota; kingdom Metazoa; phylum Chordata; class Mammalia; order Monotremata; family Tachyglossidae; genus Tachyglossus; species Tachyglossus aculeatus. The sequence goes on from NC_052067.1 coordinate 5,499,995, forward strand.
GCGCTTGGAAAGCACAATCCAAAGTCCTGAAGTCACCAAACTGGGCCTTGAGAAAGGATGAATGGAGGTAGGATCCCAGCGTGGAATAAAAAGGATATGGGTTCTAATCTCAGCTCTGCCACTAGTCTACTGTATGACCTTGGGTAAGTCACTTCACTTCTCTAGGCCTCAGTTCCCTCATCCGCAAAATGGGGATTAAGACTGTGAGCCCCATGTGGGACAGGGGCTTTGTCCAACCAGATTTGCTTGTATCCACCCCTGCACTTAGTACAGTGCTCAGCACATAGTAAACACTTAGCAACAACAATGATTATCATCATCATCATCATCAATCGTATTTATTGAGCGCTTACTATGTGCAGAGCACTGTACTAAGCACTTGGGAAGTACAAATTGGCAACATATAGAGACAGTCCCTACCCAACAGTGGGCTCACAGTCTAAAAGCGGGAGACAGAGAAAAAAAACCAAACATACTAACAAAATAAAATAAATAGAATAGATATGTACAAGTAAAATAAATAGAGTAATAAATATGTACAAACATATATACATATAATTATTATCAATTATTAACCATAGTTACTGAACACGTGTGTGCAGATGGGTCCCATTTGGGGCCAGGGTAGTCTCCTCAATAAGAAGTAGAATCAATTTGAAAATGACCCCAGACTTTGAGTGGAAAAAGTCAAATTATCTTGTGAGAGAGAAAGAAAACTTAGTTGTTGGGAAAGCAGTAAGTAAATTCGGAGGACGAGAGATGCAGATGGTAATATTTGCTCGAGAGGAGCTGGATGAAACGATGAAAAGAAATGATAGTTCAGCAGGAAACGGAAATAGTTCAGGCCACATTCGCTACCATTTGTCGCTCCCTTCGCGTGTCTATACATAGATGTTGGCTCAATGAAGCTTGAGGGCAGAATCTCCAAACGTGCGGTTCTGAATTTTACAAAAATTCTGCAAACATTTTGATGTTTTTTAAAGACTTGGCAGAGAAGAGTGTCTTACCTGGAGAACATTGGATCAGTATTTTTTTTAATGGTATTTGTTAAGCGCTCACTATGTGCCAGGCACGCAGCGTGGCTCAGTGGAAAGAGCATGAGCTTGGGAGTCAGAGGTCATGGGTTCAAATCCCAGCTCCGCCAATTGTCAGGTGTGTGACTTTGGGCAAGTCACTTTACTTCTCTGTGCCTCAATTACCGCACCTGTAAAATGGGGATTAAGACCGTGAGCCCCCCGTGGGAAAACCTGATCACCTTGTAACCTCCCCAGCACTTAGAACAACGCTTAACTTGACTTAACAGCTGTCCACATGTTTTGTTTTGTTGTCTGTTTCCCCCTTCTAGTCTGTGAGCCCGTTATTGGGTGGGGACTGTCTCTATATGTTACCAACTTGTACTTCCCAAGCACATAGTAAGCGCTTAACAAATGCCATTATTATTATTATTATTATTAAAGCACTGGATAAGTACAAGTCAATCAAGTTGGGCACAGTCCACATCTCACATAGGGCTCAGAGAAGTGAAGTGACTTGCCCATGGTCTCACAGCAGACAAGTGGGGGAACCAGGATTAGAACCCAGGTCCATCTGACTCCCAAGCCACAAGGCACACTGCTCCGACCCCAGCAATTAATACAGTACCTGGCACATACATGCTTAGAGAATACCATTAAAAAACTAGAAATAAAGATAATAGACCTGTCGCAATAAGTCATTCATCCATTCAATCGTATTTATTGGGCGCTCACTGTGTGCAGAGCACTATACTACACGCTTGGGAAGTAAAAGGTGGCAACATAGAAAGACGGTCCCTACTCAACAATGGGCTCACAGTCTAGAAGGGGGAGACAGACAACAAAACTGAGCCCCCAGACTGAGCCCCCTTTTTCCTCTCCTCCTCCCCATCCCCCCACCCTACCTCCTTCCCCTCCCCACACCTGTATATAGGTTTGTACAGATTTATTACTCTACTTTACTTGTACATGTTTACTATTCCATTTATTTTGTTGATGATGTGCATCTAGCTTTAATTCTATTTGTTCTGATGACTTGACACCTGTCCACGTTTTGTTTTGTTGTCTGTCTCCCCCTTCTAGATTGTGAGCCTGTTGTTGGGTAGGGACCGTCTCTATAAGTTGCCAACTTGTACTTCCCAAGTGCTTAGTACAGTGCTCTGCACACAGTAAGCACTCAATAAATATGATTGAATGAATGAATGAATGAACAAAACAAAACATGTAGACAGGTGTCAAAATCATCAGAACAAATAGAATTATAGCTGTATGCACATCATTAACAATATAAATAGAAGAGTAAATATGTACAAGTAAAATAACTAGAGTAATAAATCTGTACAAACATATACAAATGCGGTGGGGAGGGGAAGGAGGTGGGGCAGGGAGGATGGGGAAGAGGAGAGGAAAAAGGGGGCTCAGTGTGGGAAGGCCTCCTGGAGGAGGTGAGCTCTCAGTAGGGCTTTGAAGGGAGGAAGAGAGCTAGTTTGGCTGATGTGTGGAGGGAGGGCATTCCATTCATTCAATTGTATTTATTGAGCGCTTACTGTGTGCAGAGCACTGTACTAAGCGCTTGGGAAGTACAAATTGGCAACATATAGAGACAGTCCCTGCCCAACAGTGGGCTCCGAGGCCTGGGGTCACTAGCCCCAGAGGGAACCAGAAGTGACCACTGTGCCCTCTTGCCCACGACCCTCTTGGCCTAAGGAGGGAGAGCGGGGGGCGGACAGTGGAGTAGACTCCAAATGTGGACAGCCAGAAGGAAGAAGTTGGAAGTCCAGGGTGGTCCACAGGGAAGATGCGGGGGAGAACAAACACAGAAGATGCACTGTGGACAGGGAACGTGTCTACCAACTCTATAATATTGCAGTCTCCCAAGCGCTTAGTACAGTGCTCTGCACAGAGTAGGCGCTCAATAAATACCTTCGATTGATCGATTGTTGTCATTCAAAAAGCAGGACACTGTGCAAGGGTTTAAATGACCCTGGCCCTGCTGAGAGCTCACCTCCTCCAGGAGGCCTTCCCAGACTGAGCCCCTTCCTTCCTCTCCCCCTCGTCCCCCTCTCCATCCCCCCGCCTTACCTCCTTCCCTTCCCCACAGCACCTGTATATATGTATATATGTTTGGACAGATTTATTACTCTATTTATTTATTTATTTTACTTGTACATATCTATCCTATTTATTTTATTTGGTTAGTACGTTTGGTTTTGTTCTCTGTCTCCCCCTTTTAGACTGTGAGGCCACTGTCAGGTAGGGACTGTCTCTATTTGTTGCCAATTTGTACTTCCCAAGCGCTTAGTACAGTGCTCTGCACATAGTAAGCGCTCAATAAATACGATTGATTGATTGATTGATTGAAATGACGTAGGGCCCCTTTTCTTTATTCTTTATTGCCCCATCTTTAAATCCCCTCAAATCCACAGCACTTTTGCACGTATCTATACATTACATATTATACATTATTTATAGTAATGTCTGCTTTCCCCCTAGAGTGCAAGCTCATGACTACCAACTCACTTAACTTCTCTGTGCCTCAGTTCCCTCATCTGTAAAATGGGGATTAAGACTGTGAGCCCCCCGTGGGACAACTTGATCACCTTGTAACCTCCCCAGAGCTTAGAATGGTGCTTTGCACATAGTAAGTGCTTAATAAATTCCATTACTATTATTATTATTATTGAATCATATTTATTGAGTGTGAGCCCACTGTTGGGTAGGGACTGTCTCTATATGTTGCCAATTTGTACTTCCCAAGCGCTTAGTACAGTGCTCTGCACATAGTAAGCGCTCAATAAATACGATTGATGATGATGATTGAGTGCCGAATGCATGCCCAGCACTGTACTAAGCGCTTGGGAGAGTACGGTACAACAATAAACAGACATATTCCCTGCCCACAATGAGCTTGCAGTCTAGTGGGGAGGGGGAGACAGGCATCAGTACTAATAAATACATGCCAGATATGTACATAAATGAGCTTGTTGCGGGCAGGGAATGTGCCTGATGTTATATTTTACTCTCCCAAGTGCTTAGTACAGTGCTTTGCACATAGTTAGCACTCAATAAATATGATTAATAATAATAATAGTAATAATAATAATTATAATGTGCTGTGGGGGTGGGAGGGAGGAAGAACAAAGGGAGCAAGTCAGGGTGACACATACCAAGTGCTTAGTAGACCCAGTAAGAACTCAATAAATATTGTTGACGATGAATAAGTACGACTGATGACGATGATAATAATAATAATGATGATGATATTTGTTAAGCACTTACTATGTGCAAAGCACTGTTCTAAACGCTGGGGAGGTTACAAGGTAATCAGGTTGTCCCAAGGGGGGCTCACAGTTTTAATCCCCATTTAACAGATGAGGGAACTGAAGCACAGAGAAGTGAAGTGACTTGCCCAAAGTCACATAGCTGGCAGTTGGCGGAGCCGGGATTTGAACCCCTGCCCTCTGACTCCAAAGCCCGGGCTCTTTCCACTGAGCCACGCTGCTTCTCCATATATAATGTAAATGGTGCGTGAGAAAGAGGCTGACAGAGGGTGTTGGCCTAAAAGCACCTGAGGAATTAATTAATTATAGTATTTGCTAAGTGCTTACTATAAGCCAGGCACTGTACTAAGCGATGGGGTGGATCCAAGCAAATCATCATCAATCATATTTATTGAGAGCTTACTGTGTGCAGAGCACTGTACTAAGCGCTTGGGAAGTACAAGTTGGCAACATATAGAGACAGTCCCTACCCAACAGTGGGCTTACAGTCTAAAAGGGGGAGACAGAGAACAAAACCAAACATACTAACAAAATAAAATAAATAGAATAGATATGTACAAGTAAAATAAATAAATAAATAAATAGAGTAATAAATCTGTACAAACATATATACATATATACAGGTGCTGTGGGGTAGGGAAGGAAGTAAGATGGGGGGGATGGAGAGGGGGATGAGGGGGAGAGGAAGGAAGGGGCTCAGTCTGGGAAGGCCTCCTGGAGGAGGTGAGCTCTCAGTAGGGCCTATTCTTTCCCAGTATTCTTTCCCAGTATTTCCCAGTATTCTTTCCCAGTGCTTGATACAGTGCTTGGCACACAGTAAGTGCTTAATGAATTACTACTATTACTCCTACTACTACCAGAAATAGGTAGAGAGGCAGAGGCACAGAGAATCATGACTGCAGAAACGGAAAGACAAGGACATACCTAGAGACACAGACCTATTCAGAGGCCTGTATTAGACCGTACACTCCTTGTGGGCAGGTAATGTTTCTAACAGGGAATAATAATAATAATAATAATAACAATAATAATAACAATAATAATAATAATAATAATAATAATAATGGCATCTGTTAAGCGCTTACTATCTGCAAAGCACTGTTGGACACAGTCCCTGTCCCACGTGGGGCTCACAGTCTCAATCCCCGTTTTAGAGATGAGGGAACTGAGGCCCAGAGAAGCGAAGGGACTTGTCCAAGGCCACACAGCAGAGAAGCAGTGGAGTCGGGATTAGAACCCATGACCTCCTGACTCCCAGCCCCGGGCTCCATCCATTAGGCCGGGAGAGGTGCAGTCTGTGCACTACTTGCATATGCGAACTATGGTCCAGTCCCCTGCTGCTCCTCTCCCACAGTCTTCCGGGAGATTCCCAGACCCCCGAATCCTGCGGGAACACCGGGACTGATGTTCTGGGGGCTCGAAACACTTGGTTTTAAACCCAGGAAGTTTCCAGTCTCTGCCCCACTTGACACCCTTGGTTTTGTTGGGTGGTTGTTAAGCGCTTACTTCATGTCAGCCGCTGTAATAAGCACTGGGGTATTTTAGGGAAATTTCTCTGGCATCCCCGGATCATATACCTGTCTCGAGACCTCCTCCAGGAGGCCTTCCCAGACTGAGCCCCTTCCTTCCTCTCCCCCTCGTCCCCCTCTCCATCCCCTCATCTTACCTCCTTCCCTTCCCCACAGCACCTGTATATATGTATATATGGTTGTACGTATTTATTACTCTATTTATTTATTTATTTATTTATTTATTTATTTTACTTGTACATTTCTATCCTATTTATTTTATTTTGTTGGTATGTTTGGTTCTGTTCTCTGTCTCCCCCTTTTAGACTGTGAGCCCACTGTTGGGTAAGGACTGTCTCTATGTATTGCCAATTTGTACTTCCCAAGCGCTTAGTACAGTGCTATGCACATAGTAAGCGCTCAATAAATACGATTGATTGATTGATTGATTGATTGATTGAGACAGGATTCGTGGCCCCCGTGGGAGGAAGTCCTAAGTGACGCAACACACAAAGAAAAGTTACACAAACCCAGAACACACACAGGCATGACTAGTCTCGAGATCAGCCCTTAAAGGACTCACCAGGAGAAAGGCACTCTTTATTTTATTGTTAGCGCTAGCTTTTTAAAGCATTACTGCTTTTGGGTGAACCTCGATCATTTGTTCATTCACTCATTCAATCGTATTTATTGAGCGCTTACTGTGGGCAAAGCACTGGACTAAGCGCTTGGGAAGTACAAGTTGCACTTGTTGCTATTAGTGGTTGGCGGGTTCATTCAATCGTATTTATTGAGTGCTTACTGTGTTGCTCTCAGTGGTTGGTGGGTTCATTCATTCAATCATATTTATTGAGCGCTTACTGTGTGCAGAGCACTGTATTAAGCGCTTGAAGGGTTGCCATGGAGCCAATGGAGACTTCAGGAAGTCCCCTCCTTCCTCTCCCCCTCCTTCCCCTCTCTATCCCCCCCGCCTTATCTCCTTCCCTTCCCCACAGCACCTGTATATATGTATAGATGTTTGTCCATATTTATTACTTTATTTATTTTACTTGCACATATGTATTCTATTTAGTTTATTTTGTTAATATGTTTGGTTTTGTTCTCTGTCTCCCCCTTCTAGACTGTGAGCCCACTGTTGGGTAGGGACTGTCTCTATATGTTGCCAACTTGCACTTCCCAAGCGCTTAGTACAGTGCTCTGCACACAGTAAGCGCTCAATAAATACGATTGATTGATTGATTATCCTAAAAGAGGGTGGAATTTCTCCTTTGCATCTGATTATCGACACCCCCTCAACT